>NW_022196906.1:98858811-98880673 GCF_008632895.1 Mastomys coucha
GTGTGTGTGTGTGTGTGTGTGTGTGTGCGTGTGTGTGTGTGCATGTGTGTGCACTCACCAATGCAGGCCTGTGTGAAGGTCAAAAGCTGATGTTGGAATGTCTTTTTCATTTGCTCTTGTACCTTCCTTTCTGAGATGCCTCTCACTAGCATCCACCCTTGCCCTCCCTCCTCAGGGCAGGGTTACAGATATAACAACTACACTTGCCTTTAAAACAGCTGCTGCCATCACAACTTGTGTCCTCGTGCTTGTAAAGCAAGAAATTTACCCCAGTCATTTCCCCAGCTTCTCTTTCCTTCAGTTTCCTTCCCTCCCCACTGTGCCCCCCACCTCCCGGCTCCATGGAGTTTCACTATGTGGTTCAGGTTGATCTCAAACTCACAAGCTCCTGCCTTAGCCTCTCGAACACTGAGATTTCAAGTGGGCACCACCATGCCCTATTAAGGATAAGTGTTTGTGGTTGGAAACTGTACGGCATCCTTGGAGACTGCTAGGTTTAAAGCTGCCTTGCATTTGGTGAGGTCTGTCCAGGATCCCTCTTTGCCCCAACTTTAACAGGCTCTCTGGGGCCTCTTCCTGGTCACTTCTCTGCGTGCTCAGCCCTGCTCAGCAAACCCCTCCAGCCTTGATCCTGAGCAGATTCCTTTAAAGCAATGTTCCAATCCAGTGTCCTAGTTTTATGTCTGTTGTGAAAAAAAAATACCCTGACTAAAAGCAATTTAGAAGAAGTGAGGTTTATTTCAGTGGGCAATTCCAGGTTACAGCTCAGGACTGCAGGGAAGTCAGTGCAGGACTGGAAGTCGTTAGTCATGTCAGTCAAGGGTAGAGAGAAATAAACTCGTGCATGCTTGGCACCCAGCTAGCTTCCCCTACTCTTTTATCCAGTTCAGGATCCCAAACCAGAAAATGGTGTTGCCCACTGACAGGCCAGCTCTCTCCGCATCACCTAAGACAATCAAGACAACTCCCTCATAGACTAGCCCGATCTACAAAGTTTCTCACTGAGTCTCTCTTCTAGGTGATTCTCGATTGTGTCAAGTTGATGACTCACACTAACCCCAACAACCCACCCCTCACAGGTCTACTGGCGGTAACTGGTAAATCCCAGCTGTCCCTGCTTCACTCAGCTTAAGTACCTGTGTCCTGTCACACTGTTCTCCGCAGCAGCCGTCCTCTGGCAGATTGACATCTCACTTGGCTTCAGATCCTAAAACACCTGGGATTGAAATAGCCCTGCATGTGGGCTAACCTGGGCTAGCCCCAATGCATTCCAGGTCCAGGGGCAGTCATGAGTGTTTTGGCTTAAACAGTAAGTCATGTGAGCTCACTTGAGCTGTGGAATTTGCTAGAGATGGTCATTAAGAAGATGATCTGTTCAAGGCTGGTGGGATGGTTCAGTGCTTAAGAGCACTGGCTGGGTTTAATTCTTAGCACCCATATGGTGTGTGTAATTCCAGCCCCAAGAATATAATGCCTTGTTTTAGCTTCCCTGAACACCAGGCATGGATTAGGTGCACAGGCAAAAACATTCATACACAAAACGTAAAAAGGCTTGTTTTCTAAAGAAAACCTGTTGAACTTTAAACACTGTTCTACACAATATTATGAAGAAAATGCCAGGACCATCAGCTTTTCCTATGAGTAAGGAGATGTGGTTTCCAGCCTTGGCTCTTTCAAACACATCCACACAACACCTTATAGATAAACCTCTCCTTTGATCAGATAGGTTTATTCTCAGTTCTTGCCAGAAATAGGACAAGAGGGATGGGAGAGAGAGAGAGAGGCAGGGGGAGTGGGCGAGGAGGGAGGGGAGAGAGAGAGGCAGGGGGAGTGGACAAGGAGGGAGGGGAGGGAGGAGGAAGAGGGAGAAACGAGCTGCAAGGGACAGCTGTGAGTGGTTATCCATACTTCCTGGCCCATCAAAGGACTGAAATAAATTCACAAAAGGATAACTGAAGCTGGCACCTGCTTGGACAGGAGACTGCACAATAGAAGCAACGCCGGAAGGGGACCAAGTGGGAGGAGAACTGCTAGTTCACCTAGCAATGCCAGCTTCTGATTCTCTTCTGCAGCCAAAGGAGAGAACTTTCTTTCTTTCTTTCTTTTTTAATTTTTATTAGATATTTTCTTTATTTACATGTAAATTTCTTCCTTCCCAGTTTCCCCTCTAAAAAACAAAGAAACAAACAAAAACAAACCCCAGTTGCCTCCGCACTCCCCATGCCTGCCACCCCACCCTCTCCTGCTTATTGGCCCTGGAATTCCCCCACACTGGGGCACAGAACCTTCACAGGGCCGAGGTCCAGGAGAGAATTTTCTTGAAGATGGTTTTTCCCAGGCGAATCCGAGCAACAGGATCTGTAGCAACTGTGGTGCATTGGGACGCCGCCCAATGTTGACCTCTGGCCTCCAGACGCACTCTCTAGCTTGTGCATGAGAACCAGACACACCTGTATACACGTGCATGCATGTTCACACACATGCCAACTCATGCTGTGGCTATGAATGAGCGATGGCAGAGAATGCTTCTATAGAGCAGGTCGGTTACGGGGCTCGGAGGCTCTGCTGCACGCTGCCAGTTTCCTCTGATGATGTGCTCAGCCTACATTTTTATAACTATCAGATTCAGGCTGATTCAATTGTCTCCACTGACTTCTCCTTCCCCCTCCATCCTCTTTCTCTGCTGTGTACACAGATTTATTTTACTAATAATTTCAGGAAATAATAAATACTGAGTAATGGGTCTGCCGATGACCAAGATCTGGTCATTACACATATGCACGTATACTGACATGACCAGGGTCTGGTCCTTACATATGTGCACGTGTACTGACATGACCAGGGTCTGGTCCTTACACATGTGCACGTGTACTGACATGACCAGGGTCTGGTCCTTACACATGTGCACGTGTACTGTATGGAGTAGAGGGCTGCCGACTGAGCAGGAGCCCCTCACTTCCAGTCTGGAAATACTGCATTCTCATTTCGTTTTCCTGCAGACCTGACTGGGAAGGGTCAGACAAGCACAAGGCTGTGCTTCCTGTTCGGCTCTGGGCAAGCACTGCAGAAATCATTCGGTGGTATGTCATACAGACAGTCTTGGGAAGAGATGGGAAGAACTTAAATCATGGGTTTTATATTGAATCCATTTTGCAGGTTCAAAGCAGTAAAATATTGGAAGCTGAATGTAGTTAATGGGGTAGTATTTCCTGGAATATATATTTTATACACACACACAAACACATACATACACACACAAAGGGGGAAGAGAGAGAGAGTGCCCAGAGAATGGGAAGGGGAAAGAAAGACACAAAGACTGTAAACCGCTATTTTTGGATGTTGAGTTTGTTCTTTTCCTTGGTGATTTGCATTTCCAAGATGGAGAAAATGCTTTCAGCAACTTGGTCTCTGGCTTCTTGTCTCTGCAGTGAAGGAGACAGGGGAGTTGGAAGGCCAGGTCTAGTTACAGATTCAGGATAAGTGCACGTGGCCCTGGAAGGAAGCTTACTTTTGGATCTGTGAAAGGAATACATGAATGGTGCCAGGCCCCAACAACACACATTTGGGCAAATGCTTCATTTATTTTCCCATCGCTGTGTTAGAATATCCCGACAGAGGCAATTTAAAGGGCAAACGTTTAATTCTGGTTCATGGTTCAGAACTGCAGCCCACCATGGCAGGAAGACAAAGAGGCACGGTAGTCGTGAAGCAGCAGCTCACACTGCACCCAGAGTCAGGCAGCAGAGGGCAGTACATGTGTCTGCTGGGCTCACTTCCTCTATCCCACCCAGGGAGCAGCACTGCCAACAGTGCACCAGTCTTCTCACCTCAGTGAATGTAAGAAAGATAATCCCCACCAGGCACAGTCCCCTCTGATTCTAAAGAACATCAAATTGATAGTTAACAGTAGTCACTGTAGTCATTTCACGTCTTTGTCCCCTATGGGGACAGTTCATCCTGGGACCCTGACAGGGTAAGAGGAGTAGGCCCTTCTGAAGACCTGCCCCACATTAGTAGGACTGCTGGGCCGTGGGAGAGGTGAGTCACTGAAGAGGTACTAACTATGTCACCTGCCCATCTTTGGTTAATGACAATCAATGCCATCAGTGTGCTCAAGACCCATGGCATCCTGTCATAAGCCTACCAGCTCACATCATGCTGCAGTTTGCCTCTAAATGCCTGTTTCTCCCACGCCAGTCTGAGATATCATATTGGGCAGCAAGGTAGGAATCGTGTCTCCTTGTAACGGCGTGTTTGCAGCCTTTAAGGAAGCTAGCTAGGCATTAGTAGCAGTAAGTATTAGTGACTTTTCTTTCGAATCTAAAAGTTTGTTAAATAAATGATAATTTAGCAATATCTGAAGTATCACATTATAAATCTTTGTGGATTATGGAAACCAATTTGGTAGAACATATCAAGGGTTGTGTCCTATGAATCAGTAATTATAATAAAAGGTCACCTTTTATAAACCAGTAATTGTAAGACATTTATCAAGAGAAAAAGCCTGAAATCTGAAAATAACGTTAGGCTAAAAAAAAAAAGTTTATGTCAACATTATATATGAGTTGGAAAAGCTGAAAACAAACCAGAAGGATATTACATTATAGAGAAATTAATTATATTTTTGAAGCATTTAATAACTTTGGAAAATGCTCAAGAAAGGTGAGCAAGAAAACAATATCCTACTTTTTTTTTTAAAGTTCCCATTACATCCTAAGAATGCTTCATGCTACTCAAAGTACATCCACAATGTCTTCATAAGGACTGTAGACTATTCCACTGGCTGTGTTGTAAATTACCACAGGTTTGAAAATAACATAGAAGGGGTCACACTGCAGCTATTCCTCTGAAGTTTTGTTCTGTCAATAAAGGAGCCTAGAGAGCTCACCAGACAAGCTCACACAGTTCTCCCTCCCTCTCCTTCACAGAGCATGCATCTTTGCAGAGATTTATATTGCTTTTTAAGAAATATTTATATCACTAGCACACTTTAGAGCTTCTTGCTATTGAAACGGTCCTACACTTTGGGCGCAATGGTGTGTGCCTCTACTTAAGGGGCAGAGGCGGGGGAATCCTCTGAGCCCAGGAAAGAGTTCAAGGCCATCCTGGGAGATAGTGAGACAATGCCTCAAACACCAAAATTAATGAATGAAGAGTGTATAAATCTCACCAGAGCTACCCTCAATATGGCAGAGTCACTGCAACCATGAGCTTGCTGCACTGCAGGGCAGTGAAAACGACATCCCTCCCTGAGGGTCTGTCCGCAGTTAATAGGTGCTGGTTCATCCAGTGGTGCAGCTGCAGACAAACTGCCATGTTCCTGTGAATAACCTCTTATCCACACCCATGCAAGCAACTCTAATTAAACTCAGGTGATCACACTTGATAAGAAAATATGAAGAAGTCAGATATCAGAGGAGAATGGGGGTGAAGATAACTAAAAGTTATCATATACTCTAATATACAGTTATTAGATATACATATGTATATGATATACATGTCATATACAGTTTTATAGAAGAAACTGTCTGAGAACAAAAATAAATGGCAACCAACAGATCGGGAAAAGATCTTTACCAATCCTACATCCGATAGAGGGCTAATATCCAATATATACAAAAAACTCAAGAAATTAGACTCCAGACAATCAAATAATCCTATTGAAAAATGGGGTACAGAGCTAAACAAAGAATTCTCCACGGAGGAAACTCAAATGGTTGATAAGCACCTAAAGAAATGTTCAATATCATTAGTCACCAGGGAAATGCAAATCAAAACAACCTAAGATTCCACCTCACACCAGTCAGAATGGCTAGGATCAAAAACTCAGGGGACATCAGATGCTGGTGAGGTTATGGAGAAAGAGGAACACTCCTCCATTGTTGGTGGGATTGCAAGCTGGTACAACCACTCTGGAAATCAGTCTGGCAGTTCCTCAGAAAAGTGGACATAGTACTACCTGAGGACCCAGCCATATATACCACTCCTGGGCATATACTCAAAAGATGCTCCAACATGTACTAAGGACACATGCCCCACTAAGTTCATAGCAGCATTATTTATAATAGCCAGAAGCTGGAAAGAACCCAGATGTCCCTCAACAGAGGAATGGATACAGAAAATATGGCACATTTACACAATGGAGTACTACTCAGCTATTAAAAACAAGGAATTCATGAAATTCTTAGGCAAATGGATGGAACTAGAATATCACCTTGAGTGAGGTAAACCAATCACAAAAGAATACACATAGCATGCACTCACTGATAAGTGGATATTAGTCCCAAAGCTCGGAATACCCAAGATACAATTCACAGACCACATGAAGCTCAAGAGGATGGAAGACCAAAGTGTGGGTGCTTTGGTCCTTCTTAGAAGAGGGAACAAAAGACTCAAGGGAGCAAACACAGAGACAAAGTATGGGGTAGAGACTGAAGGAAAGGCCATCCAGAGACTGCCCCACCTGGGGATCCATCCTATATAGTCACCAAACCTAGACACTATTGTGGATGCCAAGAAGTCATGCTGACAGGAGCCTGATATAGCTGTCTCCTGAGAGACTCTGCCAGAGCCTGACATATACCAAGGCAGATGCTTGCAGCCAACCACTGAACTGATCACGGGGTCCACAATGGAGGAGTTAGAGAAAGGACTGAAGGAGCTGAAGGGGTTTGCAACCCCATAGGAAGAACAACAATATCAACCAATCAGAGCTCCCAGGGTCTAAACCACTAACCAAGGAGTACACATGGAAGGACCCATGGCTCCAGCTGCATATGTAGCAGAGGATAGCCTTGTCGGGCATCAATAGGAGAAGAGGCCGTTGGTCCTGTGAAGGCTCGATTCCCCAGTGTAGGGGAATGTGAGGGCAGGGAGGCAAGAGTGGGTAGGTGGGTGGGGGCATACCCTCATGAAAGCAGGAGGAGTGGGGGGATGGTAGGGGGGAGTTCCTGGAGGGGAATTGGCAAAGGAGATAACATTTGAAATGTAAATAAACAAAATATTCAATTAAAAATAGATAGAAAAATAAATGAAGGAAACGGAGCTCAGCCCTCTAGAGCACTTCTCCTCACTTTCTTTTGCCCCCTTCCTCTATTCTTCCTCTTCACTTTCCTTTTCTCTTTCTATTTTCTTTTCCTTTCTTCCTCTCTTCTCCTCTGCCTTATTATTTTAGTCAGTGGGAGAAGAAATCTATAGAAAGTTTGAGTGACCGCCACTGCAGAAGTTACATGGCCCTCACTGGATGAGCTTATGCTGCCGAGCCTTAGTGTAAGCATGAAGAACATGAGCATCACTCTTCAGGACCAAGGATGCAGCTTGCAAATGTGATTTTAGAAAAAAAGAGAAAAACAAAGCATGGAATAATGCATCTTAAGAGACTGCTCTTCCAGAGGTCCTTAGTTCAAGTCCCAGCAACCACATGGTGGCTCACAACCATCTATAATGGGATCTGATGCCCTCTTCTCGTGTTTCTGAAGACAGCAACAGTGTACTCATAAATAAATAAACCTTTTTGAAAAAAGAAAAAGAAAAAAGAAGTTTCTCACCCAACGAAGATGTTGAAGACATCTTCTGACTATACCTAGAAAAGTTGTGCATTTGAGTGAACTGTGTCCAATGTGAATGAACTGATGTGATTCTCTGAAATCAAGGAGAATGTGTGGGCCTAGCTTTGTGTGTGATACTTTCAAATGAAGGGTACATGCAAAAAGATTCTAATATGCTTGTATTTGCTTTAAATTTTACTTTAATTAGGGATCACTTGAAAATATGATGATTAGCAATTAGGTTGTTTTTAATGCTTGATTTGGGTTTTCATTTGCAGTAAGAAGTTTTATTAGAGTAGAAAATCAGAGGGGCATAATATTTCTCTCCTTTTTCAGGAAACGAGGTTGTCTGACTCATCTGTTTATAACAATCATAGAATGGCTGTCTATGTGATTATGGGTCAAAGGAAGGGGCTTTTTGAGAATTTCCTTTGCATATGCACACCCAGGTCTAAAGTCACCAATGTCTTCATACGTTTGTGTTGAAAACTAAAACAATATGACAAGCTATGGGACAACCCTAGTGTTTATCATCATACATGTGAATAAAGGAATAGTGATATATGCACATGTGTGTGTACAGACAGATTTAATAGAAGAGATCTTCCCATTTGCAGTGACAGATATCTAGAAGAATTATGCTAGGTGAAATAATATAGGCACTCATAAATTCTGTAAGCTCTCATTTAGATAAACCAACAATATGTGGAAATAAAGTAGCTGGAGGTGATGGGAAATTCAAATTAAAGACAGCTAAATTACAGTTATATAAAGAGATTAAGTCATCTCTCTGATACAGGTCATAGCCCAGCCTAGGGAATGCACCACCTATACAGGGTGTCTTAGTCAGGGTTTCTATTACTGCACAAACATCATGACCAAGAAGCAAGTTGGAGAGGAAATGGTTTATTTAGCTTACTTCCACATTGTTGTTGATCACCAGAGGAAGTCAGGACTGGAACTCAAGCAGGTCAGGAAGCAGGAGCTGATGCAGAGGCCATGGAGGGATGTTTCTTACTAGCTTGCTTCCCCTGGCTTGCTCAGCCTGCTCTCTTATAGAACCCAAGACTTCCAGCCCAGGGATGGCACCACCCACAAGGGGCCCTATCCCCTTGATCACTAATTGAGAAAATGCCCCACAGCTGGATCTCATGGAGGCACTTCTCCAACTGAAGCTCCCTTCTCTGTGATAACTCCAGCCTGTGTCAAGTTGACATACAAAAACAGACAGTACACAGGGCTAAGTTAACTAACCATCAAGAACATCTCCCAGAGCCATGCCTACAAGCCAAGCTGATCTAGTTACATCCTCAGCTGCAGCTCTCTTCTCAGGTGATTCTAGGGTGTGATGCATTGGCAGGTAAAATTAACCCACAGAATTCTAAAGCCTTCTTATAACTTACCTGCCTCCTCTGCTTCTAAATCTTGGTTTTCCCGTTTTCATTATGCATACACTTGTGGGCATGTCAGAGGTCCTGAGAGACTTTTGAATTTTCCTTGTTCACTCCAGATTAGGAGGGCTCAATGTGAGTCTTTGCTGCTTGCTACAGGTAAGGACACTATGGTAATAAGAGTGTTGGCCAAATGCTCCTTCAATAAAAAGGTGTCTTCTAATAAATGCACACCACCACTTATACACCAGCAGATATCTAGAAGGCTCTTTGGATCTTTGGCACCTTGCTGTGTGACTTTGTCTGAGACTATAAAACAAACATTTATTCACCCTAGATAGAACAACAGTGTCAGACCAAAGAAACTACTCCATGAAAACCTATATTGGTGAACCAGTCAATTTCCTGGGGTTCCTTACAGAGGCAGAGGTGAGGATCACTTACGGGAGCATGGGTGACTCACAAGCCTCCTGGAAACTGCATCCCTAGACATCCTTGTATATTTGTCGAAGGTTCTAAGGGAGAGTCTCTACTCTCTGATCAATGTCCTCTTGCTTATATAACTTTGGAGAAGGTCCTACGGGTCTTATAACTTCCTGAGCTTCAGCATCCCTAGTCTTGAGCCTTCTCCTTCCTCACGTTGGAGAAAACATTTCAATTTTAAGGAAATAGTCACACCTGAGAGCCACTTAAATCCCACAAATTGCTAGGATTTACACTCTGGAGACTTGCCTTCTAAATGAGCTCTGTGCATGGTAAATGTCACACATTCACCTGTAAAATGCACTCACATTCATACTGCGTGTACCCAGTGCCTCTGAATCAGGGGGCTAGGAGGATACGGCAGCATCTCCAAGGCTGAAGGACTATTGCTATCGCTAGAGTGGGCACTGTACACTCACAGTCTGTCTATTTTGGTCAGATACTAGGGTTACAAACATCAGCTGGACCCAGAAGGCAGCCTATCAGCCACACTTCCTCCTCTGACCCACAGGAGGAAGATACCCTTGAGGGGTGAGGTAATAAATCATGGATGGTGACAGCTTTCTCCATGCTCCAGGCACTGTGTGTGCCATTGATCAATTGACACATGGGTATACTTTTGGTTTTGTTTTGGGAGCCATTTGGTTTGATCAATGTGTCTGACAATGGGTTTGTTTGCATTGCTTTTCTAATTCAGCATCCATAATAAGCAAATGGGACAAGGTAACATCATTTCCATTTTATGGGGCAGATAAAAGGGACTCAGAAAGTGCCCCCCCCCCCAGCTCTGCATCCCACCAAACTGACAAAGTCCTGGATGTGTGTAATTAAAGTATGAAAGATTCTAGGTCCTACAGAAGAGTTTACAGCCAACAGGCCAACCATTATACTCCATACACAGTCCAGTCTGGGATGCTAGTGCTAGAAGCCAGCAAGATCCTGCCCATGCCCAGTGCTCCCATCCTGGGTGTGGCCAAGAGCTGTGTTAGAAATGGAACATCTTCAATTTAGAGCAGAGCCTGGGTGCTGCGAACTATGGAAAGATAAAACAGTAGCTGTTACACAACGCCTGCCTTTCCCTGTGCTTGTCTTCTGCACAGAGGTAGCCCCCACTTCTTCCTACAGATGTGCGGAGACAGCCCTCAGGCACGCCCAGTGCAGCTGCCATCCAGGAAGTGCGGAGCCTAGCACCTCTGACACACAGTTTCGCTTTTTCACTTCGAGATTCGTGCTATGTACAAAGTAAGAGGAAATAGGAGAAAAGGGAAAAACTGAGATTCATGAGTTTTAAAAATAGGACCACCAGAAGATAATAGCTAAGCTGTCTACCACTGAGGTTGTCTACAACTCTCCCCCTGTCTAGTTGAGAACTAGACTAACCAAAGACCTGTCTCACTGTTATAGATTGCTGGTTGACCTTTTGGAAAGCCACGCACGAGGGCAGTAAAGAAGGTAACTTGTTTTTACGGGACCCTCACAGTTCACACTTCCACTGCCCATGCACTCACACGTACTTCACACATCTGCCCGTGCACTCACAAGGACCCTCGTACTTCACACATCCGCCCGTGCACTCACACATGCACCATTCACTAAGCATCTCCACTGTGTGCTGAAGAGTTGGTGAAAAGCCAGAAGAGAAGTCTGCATAAACTACAGCAAGCATGTCTCTTGTCTCTTTGGAGAAATGCAACAAGGATGTCATGGCATGTGTATCTTTCAAAATACGCTACATTTCTGAGTGAGAGGGTGCTTTGTCTGTAGCATTCTTCAAGCCGTCTGGTAACTAACACTCAGCCCCTAACTTAACACCCACAACAGCCATCCATCCATCTGTGGAGACAGACAATGGCTTAGGCGGCTGCAGACTCCGCCCCTTACTGTAGACCCCGCCCCTTACTGAGGAGCTACTGACAGTAAGAGCTAGCACAGGAAAATTCGTTCTTTTTTTTTTTTTTTGGTTTTTTGAGACAGGGTTTTTCTGTGTAGCCCTGGCTGTCCTGGAACTCACTCTGTAGACCAGACTGGCCTCGAAAAATTGTTCTTTTTTGAGAACGTGGCCACTGGTAGGATTCTCATATCCCAGCACATAGCTCTACATCCATGCACAAACAGACAGCACTAACTGAACAAAGAGCATGCTGGGAGAATAGAAGACATTGAGACAGGGAACGGGGTGTAGACTTGATCTTATTTCAAATCTACATGCAGAAGAGTCTCAAAAAATAAAGATAAGGTTTTTAAAGAAAAAAAATTGGAAACCATTTTTTTTTTCTTT
Source organism: Mastomys coucha (assembly GCF_008632895.1). Classification (NCBI taxonomy): domain Eukaryota; kingdom Metazoa; phylum Chordata; class Mammalia; order Rodentia; family Muridae; genus Mastomys; species Mastomys coucha. Next base: position 98,870,511 of record NW_022196906.1, read on the forward strand.
TTTGCCTTTTATAAGCATGCCCCAGGCCATGAAGATCTTGGTGCGATCTGGAAGCAGAGGGATCCGAACCGCACTGTCCAGAGGTTGTAGCCCACAAGCACACCTTCCTGAGCCCTTCAGGCAGTGAGAGGTAGCTGCTGTACAGCATCCTGGTTTCCAGCAGTGAGGGGACCCTTCTAAGCTCACGTCCAACACATTATTTTTATGTCAATTATTTTTTAATGATCCAAATAATAACTTGGGAGTCTAACTGGTATAGTGTTGTGTTTTTCCCAAAGAATCAATTAGGAAAGAGTATATATGGCATGAATTTCTCAGTACTGTGGTGGTCCAAATACTCACAGGAGTTCTAACATTAGAGAAAACCACAGGCCAAGCAAAGACCAAGAGGCACTGGAAAGGGGGATAAAGTAAGTCCTGGAACGTTGCCCCTTTGTTTAGCAACTAGATTTTGCTTATTTTTGTATTCACGAATTGTTTTTATGGTGTAGTAAAGGGTTGATTTAGCAAACAAATCCTTGGCATGTTTCAGGCAGCTGAGTCAGGTTCTTCTATGCTTCACTCCCTACCGACTTCTCTGGTCACTGGGTAAGACTGGACTGCAGAAAGAATGGGCAAGGCAACGCAGCAGAGCTTAGCTGAAGATCAATGAGGCGCTAACCCAGCCGAAGGAGGAGCACAGCTGAAGACTGATGGGACTCTCTCTACTTTGGGTCAGTAGTAATGACCATAACCTTGACAGTCTGATTGGGGCATGAAAACTAGAAAATCAGAACACTCCTGTTAATTAATCCCTGAAAGGAGAGAATATGGTTGCTGAAGAGTTGCTATGCTAGAGGACCCAGGTTCAATGTGCAGCACCCACATGGAAGCTAACAGCCATCTGTCTCTCTAACCCAGGGGCACCCTCTTCTGCCCTTCACAGGTTCTAGGCATTCATGTAGTTCATATACACATTGCAGGTAAGACACCCATACACATAGGATAAAACAAACTTAAAGTAGGGGATATGGACATCAAACCAGCCAAGAGCACCCCATCAGTTAGTCCTCAAGTGGTTTAAATCAACCTCTGCTTTAAGTTGTGTGCCCATCTCTTTCTCAAGGGTCACACGTTTTTAACTTGAGAATTGAGTAAAAACATACATAGTTAAGACCCTGAAATAGTGCACAGTTTAGTTTTTCACTGGGTGGCTTTCTATCACCAGAGAGCCACTTCCATGAAATTCACAATCACGTTTCCTGTGAAATGACTCAGGCTAATGTGTCAGTAAACATACTCTACATCAAACACCCTGTGAAGAGTTTGGTCCTGCTAATGTGTTGGCATTCTTGATGCTGACTACTAGGACTGCACCATCTTGATGCCCATTGACCTGGCTTGGTGGAAACTCAGAACCAAGCTCTACATGTAGCCAGGAGAGTGATGATCAGCACCCTGACTCCCTAATTTCTCTTTCATCTTTCACTTCCTCTATGTTATTCAACTCAGTTTACTATATCTTTTTCTTTTCTAATGCTAACACGAACTAAAACTTTTTTCTCAGATGTAAGTGTTAAGTCATGATCAACAAAACACGTTATTCAGACGTGCAAACTGTGAGTCAGTTTTAAAAATGATCCTGATGAAGTATTAGAAAACGAATATATCCTTAAATGGGGTCAACTTTCAGTCTCCCAAAGGCAAGTATTATGTAAATCTCTTCTCTGTGCTGCCTAGTTTCCGCAAATGGTAGGAGGTCATCAATAAATGCTTCTGAATGAAACACTTGCTGTATTAGTGTTGGCCACTATTCTATGAAATATTTGAGACTATGTACTTCATGAAGGAAAAAGGCTTGCTGAATGCAGACTTCACGAGTTCAAGGGTCTCCAGAGCGTGACACAAGCTTCTGGTTGGGCATGCGGAAACCTCATGATGGAAGGAACCACAGTACAGATGCTTAAGACAGAGGATTCACAGAGGAGAAAGTGGGAAAGAGAGGGACATCGAGGGAGAGACAGAGAGAGAGAGAGACAACAGAGAGACAGAGATACAGAGAAAGACAGACCCCTTTCCTTGGTTTTCCTAGTCCACGTGAGTGACTAACCGTCTTATCTGAGGCTCCCCTTAAAGGCTCCACTATCTCTCAGCATCGCCACCCTATGGACTAAGCTTCAATAGAAGAAGCCTTTGGAGACAGGCTACAGCCTTTGGAGACGCACTCAGCTACAGCCTTTGGAGAAGCACTCAGCTATAGCTCTCCCTCAGCTCTCCCTCAGCTCTCCCTCAGCTCTCCCTCAGCTCTCCCTCAGCTCTCCCTCAGCTCTCCCTCAGCTCTCCCTCAGCTCTCCCTCAGCTCTCCCTCAGCTCTCCCTCAGCTCTCCCTCAGCTCTCCCTCAGCTCTCCCTCAGCTCTCCCTCAGCTCTCCCTCAGCTCTCCCTCGCTCAGAGTTTGGTCCACTGTGGGAGGCTTTCTAAATTCCAAAGCTAGGAGGGGCAAGATAAAATTGAGGGGGAGACTTGTGGCCTCTAGTTCACCAAGAAAGAGTCAAATGGCTGGGTAGAAAATAAACAACTCTTGCAGGTTTCAGAAAGAGTAAGTGTTGGTATTCTGTCTGGACTCCACCCCCACAGTTACCTGGCAACAGCCAGGTAGGCCTGGCCCACTATAAAAGGGGCTGCTTGCCCCCTCCTCTCTTACTCTTGCTCTCCTGCCTCTTTCCCCCTTGATCCCCCTCTCCCCCCATTCCTTTCCCCTCTCCACATGGTCATGGCCGGCCTCTACTTCTCTGCTCTCTCTCTCTGTCTGTCTCTCTGCTTTTCTCTGCCTCTACTACCCTCTTAACTTCCCTCCCCATGCCTTGAACAAACTCTATTCTATACTATATTGTCAAGTGGCTGGTCCCTCAGGGGGAAGGGATGCCTTGGCATGGGCCCACCAAGGCACCTCCTTCCCCCATACCTCACCACACCCCCATAAAACATGCTCTTATACCCCTTTATCTTTTTATAACCACAACAGTAAGGACACAGGGCAAACATGGACTACAAAATCTTCAGAGACAGACAGGTGATGCACAGAGCTATGGCTTATTAGAGCTCCCTTATGAGTGTAAGTCAACTATGGAAACCATTGACCAGGTAGAGAACATGAACTATAATTCATACATGTGAATTGTCCCTCCAGATGTATCTCATCTTGGAGAAGCTCACAGTTTTGTGTGATCTAGCACAAGCAGTGCTTTAGGGGAAGTTTCATAGCACTGAACACATAAAAGAGTTAAACTCAGGTGGGCATCTATTTGCTGTCTGAACAGCTGAAAGATTTGCAGTGAACAGATCTAATCCACAGCCCTCTCTAGCTTGGCCATAGCACTCATTGGTTATTCCTTGTGTGTAAGACTCTCTCTCTCTCTCTCTCTCTCTCTCTCTCTCTCTCTCTCTCTCTCTCTCTCTCTCTCTCTCTGTGTGTGTGTGTGTGTGTGTGTGTGTGTGTGTGCGCATGCACTTGTGCACACATTTTCTTTTGGAATCCAAATGTCACCTTTAGCATCCTTCTTCAGGACCTGTCCACCTTGTTTTTAAGACACGGTCTCTCACTGGCTTAGAACTTGCCAGAGAGGCTATACTGCCTTGCCTGGGAGCCCTAGTAAAATCTCACACCAGGATCACAAGTATTCAACCATACCTAACTGTTTAGGATAGGTTCCAGGGATGCATCTCAAGTCCTCATCTTACATAGCAAACATTTTACCAATTGAGCTATCTTTATCAACCCAGCCCATCTGATACTCTTGTGATTAAGGTATTACTTAGTACTTTGCTTATTTATTTTCATTTACTTCATGCATGTGTATATGTGTTTTCATGTATATGGGTATATACATGTACTGATGTGTGTGCACATGTGTAGCTCAGAGGACAACTTTGGGTAGCATCCTCAGGAAGTCTGTCTATCTTTTGAAACACAGTCTCCACTAGTCTGGAGCTTACCAAGCAGGCAAGACTGGCTGTAGATTTCCTGGACTGCTCCTGTCTCTACCTCTGCAGCACTGGGATTACAAGTATTGGCCACCACATCTGGTATGTGTGTGCATGTGTCCAGTGTGTGTGTATGTGTGTGTGTGTGTACGTACACACATGTGTGTACCTGTCTGTGTGCATGTGCCTGTGTGTATATGTCTGTGTGTGCATCTGTGTGTCTCTCCCTGTGTATATGTATATGTTTGTGTGTGTATATACATGTGTTTTGACATGTATGTGTGTACATGCACCCATGCACATATGAAAAAGCTAGAGGAGGATGCTAGATGTCCTTCTCCATTACTCTTGGCTTACCCTTCGAGACAAGTTTCTCACTAAATCTGGAGCTAGGCTGGTAGCCTTGTCTCCTGACTCCCTTTGCATAGTGCGAAGGTTAAACACACACGATCTATGCCAGGTTTTTTACATAGGTTTTGCAGGATTTAGCTAAGGTTGTCCCAAGTCATCTTTCAGACCTGACATCCAGAATTTTTACATAGGTTCTGAGGATGAAAGTGGTGTTCATGTTTTCAGGGCAGGTTCTTTACTAAACAAGCAAACCACTGACCCCTTTAAAGAAATATCAATTTAGTTCTCTAAAACTTCTTAGATGGAGTTGGGCTCCAAATATAGATTCCCAAGAACTGCCTTGAAGTAGTTCAAGTGAACAAACTTAAATTCCATTCTCATAGCAGTTGATTCTTAGGTCCTGGTAGCCAGAATCTCTGTATCTCCTGAACATCATGAGAGAATGTGCCTGTCCTACCAGATCACCCCTCTATTCAGCAAGAAAACATCCATGCTTCCATACGGACTTGGGAATAACAGGACCGTAATACCCTCTCAATTATTACAAGATTTATTTATTATTCTGTTCTGGTATGAGAGTGCTTCAGAATGTCACACCCACAGGGACTTGGGGAAGGACAGCTCTGATGGACTGAATCTACCCTGTATTACATTCAATCCAAAATAATGTATGTATGTATGGAGATGACTTTTTCAAATATCTACATACATTACTGCCTGGGAGAAGCTGTCAGTCTCTTTCCCAAGGTCCTATGAACTAAGAGCCCAGTATGACAAATTAGAAGCTGTTAGTCGAAGCTCACTGAATACATCCATAAACATGAGGCTTCCATCACCTTATGTGGGGACTGGTTCAGGGTTTTTACCACCAAACAGATATAAGCATTTCAAATAATATTGGAGCTGCTGTACCAGTTTATTGCAACTTTATCATAATTAAGATTAGCCTTCTCAAAATAGTGCCTATTTTCTCAGATGTGAAAATAAAAAAAAAAAATCATGAGTTAAATAAGAACAAGCCAGAGGACACTTGGATGGCAGACAGCCTCTGTCTATTAGCCACACATGCTCCATCTCTGTACCTCTGTCTTGAAGTTGACCACAACTAGATGGCCTTCTTGAGGATTTTCTGCTTGATTTCAAACTTGAATAGTTACTTTAAAAATCAATGAAAGAAGTATTTTTATAATCATTTAGGAAATCAACTTATAAATCCAGGGGCTGATGAATGGTAATGGGAAAGGTCAAGCAGCAGGTGCAGGTGAGAGAAGCGAACCTCCAGCAGTTACTAGGTGCCCTCTTTGTACTACACAGGGTACAATATAACACTTAGATGCTAAGGGTTCCTCCGGATCAAACAGGGACAACCCAATGCACCCAGAGGCTCAGGAATCTGTCTACATCCACAGAGGGAAGAACCAGGCTGCAAGGCTGGTAAGACCCGACACCCACATTCTTCTCCAGCTGTTGCTGCGAGGCCTCTTAGCATTCAGACACAAGAAACAGAATAATGCTGTCAAGCCATTAGGCTTTGCGTGTGTACCTTCATCTACAACAAAAAGCACCTTAGAGAAGTCTGTAAGAAGAAAAGTGAGAGCCTGCCTGAGGAACAGGTAATGAAGAATGTGGGGGCAGGAGGGAGGGGGCGTGTCTACAGAAGAAATGGTCCAGGAACCCAAGTGAAGAGCTGCTCAAAGCAAAAACTGGCTGGCAGCGGAGCCTTCAGACCTCTTGGGAAATTGTCCTCAGCTCAGTCCAAGACCTCAGTTTGCACTGAGCTCACTCCTAACCTGTATGCTTCACTCAGTGACTGGTGCCTACTGTGTTCTAAGCTCAGTCATGTGTCAGTGTGGGGCAAATGCAAGCCCATCCCAGATTCAGATATACTCTGCCGAGACTCAGCCAGAAAATGGGAGGCCATGGAGAAGAACTGAGGATGTGAGCTGGGCGGAGACAGACCACCTTGCTTTTTGAGACATCCCAGATTCAGTGGCTTTTATGCTGTGACCAGGCCTTCTTGAGATTATACCATAGCCCACTATGCCCCTGCCCATTCTTGCACCTATGAGTAAGTCTAGAGAGATAGCCCCTCCCAGGAATAGCTCTTTGTGTGAGCTATCTCAGCCCTTACATTCCCTACTCCTGCCTACTGCAGAGCTAGAAAACAATCCATTAAACAATAGGGATCAGTCTGAACTTGCTTACATCCTTGGGACACAAGGCCATTGTTAGCAGCTTCCAGTCTTCTGAAGAGATAACTGGCCTCACAAAGATTTGGTTGAACTGTAGTGAGGAAAATCGATATAGAGGTTAGATTTTCACACTAAATCAATGTGTTACAGAATGGGAGCAAAACAGACAGAAGCCAGAGGAATGAGATCTTTACAACACCCAGGAATCTAAGCTTTGGATGACCACAGTCATGGGCTGAGGGTCAAACTGAAGTTGCTTACACATGGAATGGTAGGGACCAGCACTATGTACAAAACCTTGCTTTCATAAGAATGGTTGCCACTCCTGAACAGGAGAAATAGACACAGAAGGTATGTTCAGGCAGCAGGGCATGGATGTGCCCACCCCCTTGGAAGAGATGGGCCTCCGCTCTGAATTTCAGGAGCGCCAGCACCACTCACAGGCAAATGGCACCCATTTCTGATCTGTGTGTGTGTGTTCACACTTGTGTGTGTTCACACTTGTGTGTGTTCACACTTGTGTAGGCCTTGGCTGCTATCTCTCAGGTGCCATTCACCTTTTTATCAAAGGCTGCCTCTCTCACCATCCAGTAGGCTAGGCTTGTTGGCCAATAAGCCCTGGGAATCCTCCCATGTTGGCTTCTCCAGTACAGGGATTACAAGAATATGCTATGCCACCATTCTCACCTTTTAAAATAAAATTAAATAAAACAAGCAAGCAAGCAAGCAAACAAACAAACAAAAAACCTCATGGATTCTTTACCAAGTTGGCTACCTCTCCAGACCCCATTTTCTTCCAGCCTTTTGAACCACCCTTTCAATTGTCTAAGTTGTCTGTGGTATGTCTATTACACACTGCATCATACTCAACAGACTAAAGAAAATATTAATTAATCCATCCCAGCCCTTAATATAATAGACAAAGAAGACTGAAAGGCTCATGGAAGGGTCTCTTCAGTCACATATACATATTTCAACACTGCATCTCTTTGAATAAGGAGCCCTGGTTTGTTGGTTACCAAGCCTTATGTGTAAGCTTTGTGTTTCAATATCGAGGTGCTAGTTTCAATCAGTGTCTTCTTTCAGAGCTGCTCCATGACACCTACCTTTTATCAAAGAATGGGAATGCTGAGGTGTATCTACCATCTTTCAAATCAGATTTGAAACTCAATGAAAAGAACCACAGCTTCATTGTTTCTCAACTGAAGGAGCAAACTTAGCCAGTAAGACGGAATTGGTTTTACTCATGAGACACTGGAAATGTTGAAAAACTAAGTTCTTTACACACACACACACACACACACACAGAGTTAGAGACAGAGAGACAGAGAGATTGCTTGAATAAATGAGATGTTATCACAATCTGTACTGACACAGAGAGAAGCATGTAGACAGGGATGGAATTTGAAAGCAGGAAGACCAGTCCCGGCTGCCTGCTTCACAATGACGTTCTACTTGCTCTTTCTTTCCACCAGTTAAGTAGGGTTGCCATGTGTCAATGACGACCTGGTTAGAGTGTAAAGGCTCCACCAGGTGCTTCTGGGTCCATAAAATTCCCATGGAAATAACAAGGCTCCCTGGGATTCCTGAAGGACCTGGACCTCTGCCCCACCCATCCCTGCTCCCATCTCCCCTTGGGCATGCTTACCAGCGCTGGATTTTAACCAGATTTAACCCAGATTCTCAGGCTCTCAGACATCTTGATGTATAGCCTGGCTACTCCCAAGATTTCAGACACTGGGAAATACCACCTCATTACTGTCTAAACAAGGTGGCCTGCCTACTTCATATATATGAGGCAAGAGCAACATGCAATAGCAGGTGTCTGGTTTAGTGCACAGAGCAAAGTGTCCAGAGCAAGTCCTCCTTCACATCCCACTGCTGGGGTAGCTTCGGTTTGGCTCAGAACCTGAACTGACACCAGTACAAATCTCGTGCCCTCCTTGGGGAAAACATCTTCTTAACAAGTGTCCTGCTCAGTCACAATTCGTATAAGCCATTGCCACTGTGCCACGAGCTATGTATCAAGCTCCTGAGAAGGACAGCGAAGGCCATGGGCTCCTCACGTACAGTGTAACCTTCTTCTGTTAATGCCTTCTTGTGATTGAAAGTGAAGGAACAATTTTAACAACATGCAAGCCAGAGACTTGCTACTTAAGACTGAGCCAATTACTGCATTTGACCTCAGTGTTGCTTCTGGAACCTTCTTGTGCCTTCTGCAGCCTCTAAAGAGTTGACTTTAGCCCTCTCTGCCAAAGCTGTTTTCTGACCTTGGTAAGATATCTCAAATTGTTGACAGGCAAGTTCAACAATGAAACTGCCAGAAATTTATTCAGTCTCACCCTGCCTCTCTCTCTCTTCTTCTCTCACAGTTGCCCCCCTCCCCCCCACAGCACTCAGCAGACAGAAGACCTACTGCCATCTGGCGATGATACACAAGAGGAAGAGGGCCCAGCATGGAGCATTGGAAAGTGCACACTGAACCAGTGTGCTTGCAACCATTCAACACACCAGAGCACCAGGCAGCCTCTCATCTTCAACAGAGACTGTATATGAGGGGCTGGGGAGATGGCTCAAACAGGGAAGTGCTTGCCCTGCAAGCATGAAGAACTGGATCCCAACCCCCAGCCACTTTTAAACCCAGTGTTGGGGAGGTCAGAGACAAGATGATCCCCAGTGCTTGCTGGCTACCAAGTCTATACTGGTGAGCTCCAGGTTCAGTTAGAGACCTCTGTCTCAAAAAGCAAGCTGATCTTTTTCTGCCTAGCTCAGATCCTCAGGTCTTCTCCATGGCTTCCCATTATCAGGTTGAGTCTTGGTAGGGCAGACCTAATCCCCAGAAATCTCACTTGATTATGACAGTGGAGGCTACTTCTATCATGCCTAGGCCCTAAGACCTCTTGGTGGTTTGAATAAGAATGGCCCCCATAGACTCATGTGTTTGAATGCTCGGCCCATGGGGAATGGCTCTATTAGGAAGTGTGGTCTTAGAGGAAGTGTGTCACAGGGGGAATGAGCTTTGAGATGTTCTTATATGTTCAAGCTATACCCAGTGTGGCACACAAGTTTCCTGCTGCCTGTGAATCAAGATGTAGAATTCTCAGCTCCTTTCCCAGCACCATGTCTGCCTGCATGCCACCATGCTTCTTGCCATGTCAATAATGGACTAAATCTCCAAAACTATAAGCCAGTTCCAACAAAATGTTTTCCTTTGTAGGAGGTGCTATGGTCATGGTGTCTCTTCACAGCAATGAAACCCTAATTAATATATTTCTCTCAACAATTATAAGAACCTGACAAGGGACGAGAGCCGCCATTTTCTCTCTGGTGAGTTTCTAAGACTGGAGTAGCCAGCCGGGAGGCACAGGCCCCACGAGTCCCAGGGGAGCCCCAGGGCAGCAGGGACAGGATCCTCTCAGCTTCTGAGTGACAGAGGAGGATCAGCGTCCTTCTCTGCCCCTTCCCTGCAAGTGGAGGGCCTACCTCCAGGGAGCGCCTTAAGCCAGAGACTCGGTGAGAGCTGACATTTTCTCTCTGGTGAGTTTCTAAGACCTGAGCAGCCAGCCAGGAGGCACGGGCCCCACGAGTCGCAGGGGAGCTGCAGGGCGGCAGGGACAGGACAAGCTCTAGTCAGAGACACTAAGAACATCTAACACCA
>NW_022196906.1:98888039-98908328 GCF_008632895.1 Mastomys coucha
TTTCTTTGTTTTTTGGAGGGGAAACTGGGAATGGAGAAGTTTACATGTAAATAAAGAAAATATCTAATTAAAAAAAAAAAAGAAAAAAGAAAAAAGAACCTGACAAATATCTAGCGGTAAAACCAGAAGTTTAGCCTCAGGATTCTCTAGGCGGCAATCCCTTCAACAGAACACTCTCAGGACTAGACACTTTAGTCACAAATGCCATCCTCGTGATTACTCAAAGAGCAGAGATAAAGGAATTTAGAAACACAGGGTCTAACACAGCCAAATTCTTCAACTAGGTCCACATCCCCAATCCTAGTCACACTCACAGTCTATAGTGTAGTGGTGACTCTAGCTATGTGACATTTTAGAAAAGGAAATGCAGACACAGTAGACAGATGGGGGCTGCCAGGGACAAGGTATGATGGAAGGATGTAACCTCATGGAGGCGCCATTAGAGAATTTAGGAGAAGATGAACTGTTCCTTTATCTTGATTGTGGTGTCAAAACTGATGAAAGTATGTGTTTAGAAGTGTGAATGCCAATGAGATTCCAGACTTCATATAAATAAAAGTGATGCTATTGCCAAACCTCAGAACCATATGTTATAGGGGCGGTAGGTTTCGCTGTATATCAATTAAACATTTTCCTTATTATAATAAATGCAAAACAAGCCCTAAATTTTGAGTACTGTAGCAAACATATTACTGTGAACATATTTTATGTGTCATTTGACTTTTATTATGACTTGTCATTGGCAGGAGATGCCGCCTCAGGGCGAAGGTCTCAGGTCAATGCTTCTCCAACTTTGATGTGGTAGGATTCTCCAGTTTGATACAAGGCAAGTTCTGATTCAGGAGTGGCAAGGCCAGATGGCCTGAATTTGTCACAAGCTGCCAGGTGATGCTGATGCTGATGCTGTTATAAGATCTAAGACACTAATGAGACCACTATATTCTCAGAAAGCTAAGTCTATGAGAACTGTCTGCTCAGGTGGAATGAGCCCCATCTTCTTGCTTTAGCCTGTGTGAGTCAAAGGAGCCTTCTATTGGTGACAGTATGCCACTCTCCTTAGAGTTGATCACTGACCAGTTGTCAATCCACAGTGTACACTTTCTCACATCCAAACGTAGCCTAGACCCAGGCAAGGACTGCAACTAGCTTATGGTGATGAAAAACATTTAGAAGCCTGCCTCTAGTATAAAGGTTTTAGGAGGCTCCTGAAACCACAGAGGATCCCACCCACCCATCCATCTAACCATCCATGGATACATGCATCCATCTATAAGTAGCAGTCTCTTTGGATATGCTTGTTCAGCAAAATGACATCCATACTGATTTCTTGTTATTCTTCCAACATTCCAATGTCTTTGTGGGTGCTAGTTAACAAATATGGAGATTTAAGTACTGCCTATCCCCAACACAGAACACGCATTTTGGAGTGGTCTCTCCTACAGGAGTAAGAAGTGGTCAGCCAGGCAGAAGTGACGTGCTGGAGGATGAAAAATGGTTATATAGTCAATGGCTTCCTGATTTTATATATATATATATAAAACAAAACTAGAATTGATGCCTTTTAAAGCTAAAAATAACAAAGCTATATGTGCCTTTACAAATAGCTTCTTCATCAACAAATACCCTCAGGTTAAGAACATCTCTCAGCAGACTAAACCCTGACTGCACTTCACATACTTAGCTTGAGGGTTTCCAATAGGAAGCAAATGCACATGTATCAGGAGTTCATTATAAGTTGTCAACAGTTATTAAGTGTTTGTGAAACGCCATAAACCATGGGAGCGGAGGAAGCCAGGGTGAATAATGTCCCGAGAACGTGTGCTGTTGATAGGGCACAGCCATGCCAAGGACCCTATCCTCAGACCGGTGGATGAATGGCAAAGCTGTACTCTCAGGGTAAGGATCATGAGATAGCAAAGCCTTCCTTAGAGAGCCAGGATGGGTGTCTATAGTGTGTCTGGGAAATGTCCATTACAGCTTTCTCCTCTAGGATATCTGTGGCCTGAAGACTGCTCTCTACTGCAACTGCTTCTACCTACGCTAGCTAAATCCATCTTCTTGATCTAGCTGTATACCATAAGTACTACTTCTTTGTTTTTTTAAATCTGAGTGTAAATTCACACCTTCTTCTTCAGCTGTATGCAATAATCTGCCTCTCTGATCAAAACTAGACTATAAACATGCTGGGCACCCAAGGCACTGCAGTTTCTCCATCAGAGCACCGGGACAACCAGATCCCATCATTTCTGTGTGTGTGTCTGTGTGTCTGTGTGTCTGTGTGTCTGTCTTTTCTTCATTCCCTTGAGGTTCCAGTCAGGTCCATCCCAGGAGCTAAGCTGAATATGGCAATAAATGATGTTTAATGCATTTTCATCCTATTTCGAGGTACCTTAAAGACAAGTCTATGGAGAAATAGTCCTTGGCAGATGGGAAGCCTGAATCACAAAGAAGTTGTGTAACTACCAAGGACATGGGCTAGTCATTGCTGTTATAGTTTGATTTTCACTGCTGTGATTCAACACTCTGACCTAAGGCAACTTAGGAGAGTAAAGGGTTTATTTGGCTTAAATGAAGTCATAGTCTATTATGGAGAAAATCAGGATAGGAACTCAAGTATGAACTTGAAATAGAAGACATGGACAATGCTTGCTGCTTTGCTCCCACACTCCATTCATGCTTAGCTGACTTTCTTAGACACTCCAGGACTACCTGCCCTTGGAATGGTGCCACCCATAGTGGGATGGGCACTTCTTTCTACATCAAAAAACAATCAAGGTAAAGTCCTGCAGGCTAATCTGGTCCAGACATCCTCAACTGTGACTCAAACAGACAACAAAGTTAACGAGGACAAGAGGTAAGCAGGACTAGCAATCCAACCCACAGGTCCCCTCACCGTCCGTAGACTACTGTGCTAGCGCAGACTCTTGTGCGAACACTGTGCGACTCACTCAGCCCCAGGATCCCGGTTCTGAGAAAAGTTAAAGGTTGACAGTGTCACTCTGTGTATTCTGCCCCTCAGCTTCCCTCAGAGAACTTTGTATTCTCACAATAGGAGATGATGACATTACCACAGGCCTTTCGGAGGCACTGATGACCAAGTGGGAAGCATGCTGTCTAGGTGTGAGCCTCCATCTTGCCTAGGACAGTGGCAGGGAAAGTCAGCCGAGTTTTGAACATCTAGAACTGGAGGTGTTTAATGGGCATGAAAGAGAAAATGTTGAGGATAGTGTAAGTTTGTATAAATTTACTAAAAATGTTAATGGATAAAAATTATAATAAATAAATAGAAGTTACAATAAACCTTTAAGGCAACAAGGAAGAATTGATGAAATGCAGAAAAAACAAAATTAGCCATGAGTTGATGATCACTGAGGTTAATGAGTCTAGTGAAGGGATGATTTATACTGGATGTTTTTTATACAGTCTTCAACTTTACAGAATTAAAAAGCCTACATTTCGCATGGGCACACAGAATTGAGCACATAGAGTGCTGCCAAAATGTCTAGCCTGGTTCAAATAATAAGGAACCACAAGAAAAATGAGGGACATCTTACAAAACTGCTATATATTTTCAAAATAGGGTCATGAGGACAAAGAATGACTGAAGAACAGCTCTGTCATAAATGTCAGTCATGACAGCTGAATGCCATGTGTGATCCTGGCCTGGGTCCAGATCAAGTAAGCCATGAGCTGGGATGACAATGGCTCAGTGGGTAAAAGCACTCGTGGTGCAGCCTGGTGGCCTGAGTTTGACACCCCCCCCAGAACCAGGAATAAAGCCGGGTGTGATGGCATATCTGTGACCCCAGCACCCCTACAAAGAGATAGGAAGCAGAGATAGGAGAATCATCTGGAATCTAGCAGGACAAAGCTTGAGTACAAAGCTTGGAAGAAACAAACAAACAAAAAAACCCTACCTCAACAATGTGGAAGACAAGGACTGAATTCTGAAAGTTGTCCTCTCTCCACAGACAAAAGGTGGTACCTGTACACCTGTGCTCACAGAAAATTTTTATATGCACATGTGCACACATACACACACACACACACATTATACACACACACTCATACACACAATATACACATACACATATGCATATATTTCTCCACAGACAGCCTACTTCCTTCTTCTTTTAAGGAACACGTGCCAGTCTCAAGCGCATGCCCTCCAAAGCCTTCTGCACATTGAGCTCCACCCCGAGTCCCCAAGGGCTCAGCTGCAGACATAATGCTGCCTCTGTGCAGGAAGTTGGCTCTTAGAAATAGTACGGTGGTCCATGTCTATAATCTCATCACCAAGGAGATGGAGCAAGGGATAGTGAGTCTCAGGCCAACCTAGGGTATGAAGTGAGATCCTGTCTCAACAACAACAAAAGTGAAGAAAGCAATCCACTGAGCAAAGGTCTTGGGAGACTTCCTAGTTTAGTGAAGCCAAGAACTTGATTGCATTGGCTCAGTTCGCTTTACCTCTCCAAATCCCACTCCTCTGTGAAAGCCAGGGCGCATTTCCACTTCTCTCAGCAGCCTCCTCACCTTCCTTTCTGCCCATGCTTTGCACCTGATCTTGGCCACTGAGGGATGGCTCTTACCCATCACCTTGTGTCACATGACCGCCGTGTTGCTATTCAGTCTTTCACTTGCAGCCCGGAACTTTATAAACACTATGTTTTCTCTTGGGGCAGGTGACATTCCTTGCTCTTTTCTGAGTTCTCATGATTGACGCCTGCACAATGAGCGTGTGCATCACTGTGCAGTGACAGACAGCAGGACTCCCCTTCTCTCACTGGGTCCTGAGTCTGAGAATCTGGCTGAACAGCATTCACCGAAGATGCACAGCTGCAGCCTCAACTCTGTTTGTCTGTTTCTCTTCTTCCTTCCTTCCTTCCTTCCTTCCTTCCTTCCTTCCTCCCTCCCTCCCTCCCTCCCTTCCTTCCTCTTCCTTTTTTTCTAGAATGGTATAGGGCTTTTTGACCTGGATTATAAGGGGACCATATTTTTTTTCTTACCCCAAAAGATCTGCCCCATCCAAGTGCGAGAAAACTGAAGTGGGCTGGTTCACATTAAAAAGCCACAAACTTGGTCATATTTAGTCAAGAGATACAGAAGACAAGGTCCCAGCACAGAGAAGGCAAAGTGGACACAAAGTCCCACCTTTAACCAAGAAGCTGTTGGCAATCAGTACCTGCTGGGAAAGGGGAGATCAGTTTTCCCCAGTGGATTCCAGGACAGGCCCCATGCCGTGTGTGTGTGTGTGTGTGTGTGTGTGTGTGTGTGTGTGTGTGTGTCTACTTTTGATTTTATTTTGGTATTTTTGTTCCTTTTGACTTATTTTTATGTTCTGTGTGTGCGTGTGTCTGTGTGTGTGTAAGAGAGAGAGGGAAAAGGAGAAGAAGAAGGAGAAGAAAAAGAAGAAGAAGAAGAAGAAGAAGAAGAAGAAGAAGAAGAAGAAGAAGAAGAAGAAGAAGAAGAAGAAGATGACAACCTGTGTGAAGAGAAAAGAACTCTATATAATGAAAATATACTGTAAACAGACAAAGAAAAAAACTAAAGAAGAAAATAACTTACCAGTAATAAAATAACTGGAATATACTTTGGTCGGTTCAATTTGGCAAAGCCTCTTTGATTTTGATTATTTGAAGCATTTTATATTGTTCTAGGTAATGGGATGTTGTGCATATTGTAAAAGTAATGAAATCTTAAATGGAAATGAAAAACCTCATAGCCACACTAATGTTCAGGAGTAAAATAAGTCAGCCACTGTTCTTTCTTTAAAGATCACCAACTGAGAGATTATTAATCTTTTTGTTATTTCTTCATCAGGAGAGATAGAGGTAGGAAGAGATGTGAAAATAAGCCCCAAGTCCCTCACTTTCAGTTCCTGAGACTCACTTGTTGTCATGGTAACTGTGTTACCCTGTGAGTTTCCTGGCATAAGCAGAACTCACAATGAGCATGTAGGCATGCTCACAGCGTTCTGTTTGGTAATACTTTTCAGTGATGTATTTCTTTCAAACAATGGCCTGAATGATATAGTATATTGCAAGGGCAATTCATAAGCAATCCAACTGGGACACGATTTTCCCTCACCTTCTCTAACTATTCATTTAAGTGACAGGGAAACATCTGAGTTGGAGTATCAATAGTATGGACCAGCAAAACACAGTCCACAGACAGCATCTATACCCTCTCACATTTGTGCATCCTCTAAGTTAGGAATTGTCTTTATAATTTAGTGTGGAAAAAAATAAACTCAGTGGCAGAGCTCTTGCTCTAACATGCTCAGGCCCTGGATTCAATCAACAGTACCACTGAAAGAAAGAAAGAAAGAAAGAAAGAAAGAAAGAAAGAAAGAAAGAAAGAAAGAAAGAAAGAAAGAAGGAAGGAAAGAAAACAAAGAAAAGAACAATCTCTGAGAGGCCTGAAAATCATACAAAATTAACATTTCAGCTTCAAAATGATGCTGTTTGGAGTTATGGCCATGTATGATTATTAACACACTGCTCATGGTTGCTTTTGTGCTATAACACCAGAGTTGAGTAATTTAACAGAAACTGTAGGTGCACAAAGCCTAAAATCATTCTCTACATATTCCATGGACTCTGACCCACAGACATGAATGTATGGGAGTGGCAAGGCCAGGAGGGACGCCTTCCTTCCTTGCCACAGAATCTGTCCCAGGCACTTAGGATGGAGACCCAGGCCTATCCTGGTCAGCAACCTTGACCCTGTCTAGGACTGCATATACTTTTGCTGTGGAGGCCACTGAAATATCATCTGCTTGAGCCTTGTGTACCCCCTTCTCTAACTATAGAGTAAAAACTATCTCCAGTGCCACCATTTGAAGAATTGGGGCTGTTTGGGGTCCTATCAGGTTATAGAACTTCAACTGTCATGAAGAGGTTTGTCAAGTTGATAAAATGGTTGGAGGGAACTGGCTAGGACCCCTCTCCCCTTTTCCCCATTCTGTCCCTTCTGCCACATGAGTACACTGCACTTGAGGTGCTGTCTGGGAAGCCAAAGCTGACCCCTCAGCAGACACTAAGCACGCTAGTCTCTCAGATTTCTACCCTTCATAATAAAGTGATCTGTTTACAAATTACTCTGTTTCAGGTACTTTTTTTTTTTTTTTTTAGAAACACACATACACACAAAGGTCTAAGATAAAATTTGTTTCCTCAAAGTGTCACATAGCAAACATGTAAACATGTGGATGTGGCTTTGGGATGGCACAACAGGTAGAGGCTATTCTGATTAAGGACAAGGAGAGCTGGAGAGAGCAGCATGAACAACAATACCAAGTGAGTGAGAGGTGAACCGTGAGAGCTGCTCTGATGCCAACCCAGAAGGAAGCTGTTAGAGGAACTGGAGGAAAAGCTATCCTCACCATAAAGTGGCAAAGCACTTGGCTGAATCCTGCCCATGTTCAAGTTCATTAGAAGGAAGAAGTCTCGCTGGTGATGAACAAGCATATTTGGAAGAAGAAATCTCTAGGCAAAGTGTGCAGAGGAGGCATGCTTCCTCAGCATTGCTTATAGGAAAGTGTGAGAAGAGAAAAGTGAGATTAAAATGACATTTCTCAGCATGATCATGTAAACAACAGAAAAGCATGTTTGGGAGAGAATACCAATTGTATATTCAAACAAGCGCTTGGTGAGGTTTGTTTGCATACAACAAAACTGAATATTACTCACCACTACAGTGGACCTGAAAACCCAGCACTGGGGAGGTGGAGACAGGGGGATTCTGGGACTCACTGTCTAAGCAGCTTCACCCAAACAGTGAGCTGCAGGCCAGTGAGAGGCCTACCTTAAAAGACATAGTAGATGGGGCTGGGGAATATGCACACACATCATACATGCGAACATGCGTACGTGCATACATACATACACACATACATACATACACACATACATACATACATACACATACATACATACATACACACATACATATACACACATACATACACATATACATACATACATGTACACACACAAATACATACATACACACATACATAATACACACATACATACATGCACACATACATACACAAATACATACACACATACACACATACATGCACACACACACACACACACACACACACACACACACACTTTACTTTTTGGTCTTCTTGGGTATGACTTGGGGCAAGTTACCCTGTGTTCTTTGGCATTCCTTCTTTTGGGAAAGTCTGTCATAGGCCTGTTGCTCCCTGCTTTGCAAGCAAGCACTTAACACGTCTACTTCCACAGTGCCACAGCTGGAGGGGATAGCGCCTTAGGGGCTCCTCCTGGTAAGTGCGATTAAGATCTATATAAATGGTGTTCCGCATCGTGCCTCTGCCTTTCCGCCAATCACCGTGAGAGAATGAAGTGACAAGGTACCATCTTGGAAGCCGAGCTATCCAGTTACCTCCAGACAAGGAAGTTCTGGCACTGTGATCTTTGCCTTCCCAATCCCCACAGTTAGGAGAAATAGCTTTTTACTGTTTATAAATCACCCGATTATTGGCATTTAGTTACAACACCAACGGCGACTAAGACAAGATCACGCGATCAGATCAAATGGCTGCTTTGGAAGCAGGCAGCATGCTACTTACTCCTTCATGCGCTTCATCTTGGTCCTAGCCACTGCACTGTTGAAAACCATTGGTCCAGGAGACATATCTGCCACTGCATTGGTAATGGTCTTTGTGTCTGAAAAAAAAAAAATCAATGCATATCCCTTATTGACTTCATCAGCATTCCTATACACCCAAGGTGACATTGAAGGGCAATCAGAGAAGAAAAACTAATATAGCCTTGCCACAGGTAATGCTACATTAATTAGAGATGAATTCAATTATCACATGCACATTAACAAGATTTATTCCAAATGACATGAGGTTTTTTTTTTTTTATGGTTTTGAGATGCACAACAATTTCAACAATGAAACCTCTCTAAGAAAAGACTGTTTAACACCAGTCTTGGTATTTTAAAGATGAGTTTTTACATTAAAAAATTGTATCCATCTATAGAGCCAAAATTCTAGGGCGCTCTGGGCCAGTTTCTCTTGATAGGTGTGATATTCCTTTAACTAATAGGGATGTCTGCTGAGAAGCGCGCCTCTCACTGCATCTCAGCTCCACACTTGGCTCTTAGCTCTTTGTAAAGAAAAGCTGAGTGCTGATGGGTTCGTCCTGCAGCATGGAAGAGAAGGTCAGATCTGGCACAAAGGCAATGAGCTCTTGAGGAAAGGCGAGCTAGTATGGACTCCGCTGGGACACTTCTTCCTGAGAGACCCCAGAGGCCCTTACAGAACACTTTAGAATTGGGATACCCTAGAACAGTATGACTTCCCATTAAGAAACTGAACCCAGGAACTAGACTGATGGCTTTGTGGTTAAGACCACTGGCTGCTCCTACAGAGGAATATGCTCAATTCCCAGCACCCACATGGCGACTCACAACTGTGTATAAGTCCAGTTTCAGGGAGTCAAACACTATTTTCTGGCTTCTGTGGGCATGCAGGCAAGAAAGTGGTGGGGCAGACATCCATGTAGGCAAAACACTCAGACACAGACAAGTAAATAAATAAATAAATGTTTAGAAGCTGAACCAGGGTCACTAGGGAGGGCTCTGTGCATCCATGCGGTGAGATCCTCATTCATCTCTGTGCATCCATGCAGTGGGGTTCCACATTCATCTCTGTGCATCCATACAGTGGGGTTCCACATTCATCCCTGTGCATCCATGCAGTGAGATCCACATTCAGCCCTGCTGCTTTCCCTTCATGGAGCTGGGGAGAAGCTCTATTTCCTCGGGAAGATGTCCATGATGCTGCTTACCCACTGATAGAGCTCCGTGTGCACATACTCAGTTATCAGTTACATCCATGTAAAGACCCAAGCTGGGAAATTCCTGCTCTTTCCTCAGAGAGTCACGTAAATAGGACTGGTTTGGGGGCCACTTAAGGAAGCAAGGACCAATTGCTGCTTTATATAGAAGCAAAACTATTTTCCTTCAAATTTTAAAATGTAAAAAAAATATTAAATGCAAATTCTAGTTCCTTTCCATATATATCTTCCATTTGAGAGACCCTGAGGGCATGGGCTCTCCTCTGAACTTCTTGTTTTTATAGATTTTTGTTGAGATGACATTTATTTTGCATAACTTTTTGAGGCCCTGCTCTTTCCTCAGGGTAGATCCCTGGATACAGGATTATTGGATCTCCAGGCATGAAGTTTTGAAGGGGACACATGTGAATTAATGGAATGGCCTATCTGTCCCCCTGATACCTGACCTTGTGGCTTCATGTTATAGACACAAATGATGCCAACTGATTGTTGCCCCTCTCTTCTTCCTATGCCTGAGCATAGGAAGCTTCCTGTCAGCTCTCATCTTCCCGCTAGCCTTGGACAGGACAGACATTGTCCCTAGGCAAAGCTTGCAATAAGAAAGACGGAGGCTTGCGGGTGGGGT
Source organism: Mastomys coucha (assembly GCF_008632895.1). Classification (NCBI taxonomy): domain Eukaryota; kingdom Metazoa; phylum Chordata; class Mammalia; order Rodentia; family Muridae; genus Mastomys; species Mastomys coucha. The sequence continues at coordinate 98,898,507 of NW_022196906.1, forward strand.
TCACTTCACAAAAGTGTATGTCTTGCCCGAACCTGAAAAGTCACCAAACGCATCACAAGTATGTTCCAGGTGAGATTAAAAAATCAGTTCTGCCAAGACTGAGAGGTAAGCTGCTTTCCCCTCTCTGGGAAAGGGCTGGCAAGTCCTGAAGACTTATGTAGCTAAAGGTCAAAGCAATTTCCAGGAGTGCTATGGGTTATTTCAAGCTGACCACTCTCAGCATTGCTGGGAAAGATGTTAGCTCTCAAGTCCAGAGGTAGAGAAGGGGGAAAAAGACTTCAGGCTGCAGTGTTGGCAAAGCTTGAGCTCCGAAAGTAAATCCTTCTCCATGCTTCTCACGGGGCAGCCTTTCAGCCTCTCTGTCCCGGCTCTCTGACAGAAACAGTGGTGGTTTTATGTCAAACAGAAAGATGACACATTTAACAATCATCGAAGAAATAATCTAGCAATCTTCTAAGTAGTCACTGAATCCCAAATGCTAATTTGATGTAACTTGCCTCAGTGCTCCTATTTAGAATACAGATTTATGAGGTAGGTCTGGAAGGAGTGAGGGGTTTCATATTTCTAGTAAGTATCTATTGGTCACAAGAGTCCAGTGAATAGCAAGGTTCTCAGACCAAGCTACATGGCATAAGTCCAGGATGACTGGCAACACAAGACTCATCCAGAAAGCAAACTCCAACACTCTCTGAACTGATCGTGGTACCCGACTTACTATTTTTCCTATTAAATTTTACTCTTTTGAACTAAATAGTTAATGTCCCCTTTCCTCAGGAATTAGTGACATTCAAAGAGGTCTGGAAGTTCCTCTGGCCCCTGACTTTGCCCTACCCACACCCAAGCCCTCTGAAGATGGTGACAGTGACTGCAGCGCTGGGTCCAGGGAGTGGGTGGTGGCAGGCCTATCTTCCTAGAAAGGTGAAAAGAGGAGCGATAGCATCTAAGTAGGACTTTTAAGACTCTGGCATGTTTCACAGTCCCATCACTTCACACACAAAACACACATCCCAAGAGAAAATGTCACTAACTCTAAATGTGTGGCTCTCACGTAAAACTGGGGTCTCATGTAGCTGCACACACACACACACACACACACACACACACACAGGACCCCTAATGTTGAAATTCTTTCTTAAAGGTTTTAAAACATGGAAGAAACTAATTTCTATGTTGTTTAATTAATTTTCTCCTGACAGATTTCAAGAGCAGTTTCATGCATATAGAAAATAGTTTGTGTGAAGGCCTGCACAAGTACAAGTATCAGATGCAGTTGCAATGTCAAGAACCTCTCAGGATAGCTCTAGCCCGTCTCTCCTCCTTCCTTCAGACTGACCTTTGTTTTGGTTTTGCCTCCATCATTTACCTGAGGTACAAGGTTTGTATACTATACATATAATGCTCTAAGGCAGTGGGGATTTGGAACAGCATAATGGAGGTTCTGGCAAAGCCATCCACACACAGGGACTGCGGCTGCTGCTCCAGCTCCACTCACTGGCTACAGCCTCAGGCTACCTTCCCCATACTCAGCTTCTTAATTTCCTAGTTAAGTGGCTTCACTAGCTGAGCGCCTTCCCTCAGGTCTGTGAACTGGACACACACAGAGTTTATTACGGCAGGGACTACCCAATGCTAAGGCAGATAATGAGCTATAGCTGGAACCAGGTGCATAGGGACAAATGGCCGGAGCTAACCAGTGTCCAGAGCATTACCTGATTGCAGGCAAAAGCATCATGAAGTCTCCTTGCTCTGCTGCTAAATACAAAATGTTGAGGCTTATGACACCTGACACACCCCCTGGAGATGTTTTGACAGTTAGCTGTAAACACAAAGATAGGGCGAGGCGTGACCCTGCAGAGGCTGTGCTTACAAAGCTCTGCTCCTAACAAGATTATCAGGATTCCTCCCACCCTGGAATCACACACATGCACGCACGCACGCACGCACGCACGCACGCACGCGCGCCACCAGGCTGTCTTCCATGTAGAGGTGACTGCTTGATGGTGGTGCCACTTTACCAGAAGAGAGATTCTCCCGTCCTCCTTCTGAGATTTCCCTTTACTCATTTGGGATCTAGGGCCCAAAACGGGAGCCTGTGCTTGGAAGTCCCCTCCCCCACTAAACTTCCCGCCATGAGGGCAGCAGAGAGCTGATGCAGGCACTGCAGGCGCGGTATTGTGGAGGAGGTCTCAGGGACAGTGCGCATTCAGGAGTCCTTGCAGACAGTGGCTTTGGTGTTCCGGTCTCTTAGAACACTTACACAGAACCTCCCTGAACCCTCTCCGCTCTCTCTTAAGTTCCCAAGGCATATCCGGAAATTAGCAGTTGCTTGACAGGCGTCAGCTCCGTCCGATGATTGTAAAAGCATGCCCTCCTGGCGGCCCTTATTTCTTTTTCTCTTTGGAATGGGAAATGATGAAATAGTCATAGACTTTTTTTTTTCTTTTTCTGAAGAGAGACAGGAAATCACCATTTCAGAATTTGCAGGCCACACTATCTCTGTCATATTTATCCAATTCTCCTGTCCTCGCATGAATACAGCCCTAGGTACAAGTCCAAGATTGAACATGGTTATGTTCTAGGGAAATTTTATTTACAAGAACAGGCAGTGAGCTCGGTTTGGCCTGCTGGCCACAGTTTGCTGACCCTTGACCCCAGAGGTGGGAGAATCATCATGGCTGTGCTTGTGGTGGCGGTAGAATGCCTCAAGACAAACTCTTCATTTCCCCAATGGGAAGACCGAGGTAAGGAGAAACTGTGAGACTTGACCGAAGTCGCAGAGTCAGAAGTGCAAGAGTCAGATCCAGGGCCACAACTGTCTGATGTCTCAAAAGAGAACTTCTTTGCACCATATACGTGATGTGCCGATTTAAGCAAAATCAGACCATGGGACAAGGACCCTCCTCTGAAGGCTGAAGTGTAGGGGAGACAATTCATTAGATACCTCATCTTTGCTCTTGGTCAGGTCACAAGCCAAGAGCTTATTTCAAGAAGGCTCATGTATCAGCAGGGGGCCGCATAGAAGCTGTTTCCCCTTCACTGAGGCTTAGCTAACTCAACCTTTGGGAGTAGTTTTTTTCCTTGAGCTTTTCCTGTGCTGATGGTGAATTTAGGGTGGCAATAGAATCGCCTAAAATTGGAAAAGTAGGTTGCTGCTTATCTTTGCTATGTTACCCTAAGGAGGGAATGCATCATTCAGATCCACCTTCAAGTAGGGATGGATTTGCTCCCTCAGCTGTAGACAGCCCCAATAGTGGTCCCTTCTAGAACAGAATAAAGGTGCTTCATGCATGCTGTGACCTCCCAGGTGGCCCATGTTTAATGGCAGGTCATGGTAGAAGCAGAGAGCTGACTCTGAGGTCTCTGAGGACAAGTGGGGTTCCAGAGTGCTCCCTGAGTTTGACTATGGCTTGTCAGGGATGCAGGACTGCTTAGCTTCCCCTCTGCCTCATCCTGTGTCCCTTGCTCTTGTGGCCCCAAGGATCAAGGACATTTACACATAAGTATCCAGTCCAGTCCGCCTTGTGTCAAAGGCTCCTTCCTGGAGAAGCCAGGTCTCTAAACAATGCACATTGGGTGAAGCAGGCTTGGGAAATGGAGATGGCTGTCTCGGGACTTCAAGAATACGTGGGAAAAGCAAGAGTGAAAAGGATGGTGGGTCCATGCCTACTGCCCTGTACCCATTCCAGCCCTCTCAGAGATGACATGGATTGACACAGTATAGAAGCCATCACCTAAGGAAGTCAGGGGCAGCTCTGGTGCTGTAACTTTGTCAAAGCCAGGCCATATTAGCCACATTAGGAGTCTGGGGACAGACAGCCAACAGCAGAGAAGGGGAAAAGATGACCCAGGTGACAACAACCTCCAATGCCTTCTACTAGCAGCACCTGGGATACAATGGCTGAGTGTGTGAGTGGGCTCCTGACTCTGTGACTCGGTTTCTTCATCTATGCAAATAAAGCTATTAGCATTGTGATAAAAATTAAACAAAGGCCTCTCTCTGTGCACACATGTGTGTACATTATTGTTGGTAAAGGCCAAAGAGAAATTTACACTGCCTCCCTCATCCCTAGGGCACCTGCAACCAAGATCGTCTCAAAGACAAATAGCACCCCAGTGTCTACAGCAACATCCAGTTGTTGGAGAGAAAGTAGGTCAGCCTGGAAGAGGAAACTCCTCTCTCGTCTCAGAGGGGCGATGGGAAGTACCAGAAGGCAGAAAGTGGGTAAACAGTCTAGCCAAACTTTCAACTGAACCTTATAGAAGATTACAGGACTAGATTAGGGCTCTGGAAATTTTCATTTCCCTTTGAATATACTGGAAGTGACTTCTATGAACAGCCTGTATCAAAAGAGAGAGAGAGAGAGAGAGAGAGAGAGAGAGAGAGAGAGAGAGAGAGAGAGAGAGAGAGAAGGGAAAATATCTGGTTTTGGATGAATGTTCTATAAGCAAATGTGGGTACCACTCAGGGGAAAATGAGAGGAAGAGTAACTGTGACCTCTCCACCAGACAACAGCCAGTGTGCGAGGGCTTCGTATGCTACTCTGCCAATGTGGAGACACTTAGCCTTGGAGGCAAACCCTGGTTTTTGGGAGCATTAAGTTTGTGTTAGATGGAAGACTGACTAATACAAAAACCATGGCATCATCTCCCTCTCTGTCAGCTGAAAAGAAACACTCAAGTCCTTCATGTTCACTGAAGACAAGTTAGAAGACACAGAGGAAGTGAGAGCTTCAGAGAAAAAAATTAACACGAGTATTTTTATGGTGAGCATGTGCACCTGTATCAGATGCAGCTTTGCATACCTCATTGTTTTTATCTTGCACCTTTCTTGCAGATGAAAATGCAGCTACGGCATCATTCTGCATAGAACTTTTGATTGGCCACTATTGATAAGCATTTATTGAACCCAGTCTTCCACTACTCTGTGCTGGACAATGTACTGGTATGTGTTTATTTTTACACATAACTCTTGAGATAAATTCCTAAGCAGAGGTTTCTGGGTTAAAGTATTTAATTCCTTCAATTTAGTATAATGCATATGTGAAAAGAAAAATATCTTTCTAGGTTGTAAATATCAAAATTTGAATGTGTGGCACTTTAATTAAAACTTTGTTCAATTCATCAAAATGTATCCAATATAAGCATGTTTGAAGGTCTTAATAGCAATGACAGCATGTCTGTGGCTGGTTTTGAATTCTGGTGGTTCCCAAAGTGTAGTTCCTGGAGTAGAATCACAAGATTACTTAGTAATGTAGTCTCCTGGGCTCCCGCTGAGCCAGAGCCTCTTGAGGGGAGGGGATGGGATGCCTATGTAAAGGGTCTGACACCTTCAGCAGTGTGAGAAGCACATGGGTACATCCCACCACCCTCTCACTATGAGTACATGGCAGCCTGTCTGGATGCACCGACATATCTACCCATCTGGAAGCTCCCTGAAAACATGGACATCAGGCATACCTGATATACCCTGGAATGGTTCTGTGCCAACAAATAGTCCAAACATGCTTAAAAATTAAGTGATTTTTAGTTGAGTGGGGTTTTATGCACATTTCTAACTTTTCACACTAAATAATCTAACACTGTAATGGTTAATCTCAATAGTCGATATGACTGAATTGAGAGAAGCTAAGACAATCTGTAAGCACACTTGTAGGTGTTGCTTGGAATTCCCAGAAATGATCTATATGCGAGAGAACAAGGGGATGCAGGGAAAAGGGAAATCCTTCCCTGAATGTGAGCAGCATCGTCCAACAGATTGGAAACCTGGGTTCCCAGGCACTGGAGCACGCAAGCTCCACTCCTCCTGAGCAAGAGTGTCTATGGCTGCTGTCATCACATGTGGAAGCTCCAGCCCCTTCAGCCTTTCCATACAGATTCACACCAACAACTCTCTGGGGTAACTGCAGGCCTTCAGCTTAAGACCAGGGCTACATTCATTGTCCCACAACCTTCTGGTTTCTTGGACTGAGAAACTATCGGGTTCTCTGCAGATAGCCATTGTTGAAATATTCAGCCTCCAATAATGTAAACTAATTCAATAAATCCATGTATGTATGTAGTGTTTCTCTGTGTGTGTGTGTGTGTGTGTGTGTGTATGTATGTATGTATGTATGTATGTATGTATGTAGGAATGAATTTACTATTTAGTCTGTTCCTCTACAAGACTCTAATACATAGTACTTTTTAATAGCTGGATAAATTTATTTTGCTGACTGAACCACAAATAGTCTCAAGAAAAAAAGCAATGGGTATCTCATTGCTACTAGAAAGAAGAGCTTACTATTCTCTCTTGAGAGCCAGCAGCCTCTGAAGCTCAGACAGCCAGGTTAACCTGCTGACTCATGAGGGTCCCGGAGTAACGGCCATAGGCGGATGACCCAGAAGCATTACTGGATCAGTGAATCACAATCTGCACTCCTCCTCCTCCCCCTAAGCTGGGTGATGTGGAAATCCATTCTCAGCTGATCACCTATCTGGGCCGACCCGGGAGGCCAGAGCTCGGGTTCTGCTGGCAGGCACTCTGTGCTGTGTGTGGCCCTGCCACTGCTGTGGTCCTCTAGGTGAAGGAGAACTCACCAGGGACACTCACTTCACTGTGTGTCAATCAATTGACTATTACTGTGCAAAGCACCTGCTCCCTCTACAGTCTGCAGCACAGAAGGAGCTGCCGAGCATCATCTAGCACAGAGGTTCTGCAATTCTTAAGTTCTCTCTTGGCAATAACAAAAGTCTTTACTAGAGGCAAATTTTTGACATTTTGGCTTCATATTATCCCTAACTGTAACTTGGGGAAAGAAGACATTATTTCTTTAGGGAAATAAAAAGAATTTAAGCCAGTAAGATGGTTCAAGGATGAAGGCACTGACCTGCCTCACTAGCCTGGAGATTTAAGTCTGATTCCTAGAACCCACTTAAAGGTGCAAAGAGAAAATTGTCCTCATGCCCACTATGCGCACGCGCGCGCACACACACACACACACACACACACACACACACAGTAGCAATAAATAGGTTTTTTAAAAAGAGTAACAATTATCGACCTAGACATTTCCCATCATAATTACAGGCTTGGTGATTCTGTCGAGAACCAAAGGAGCCTAACAAAGGCTGCTTGGCCAACCTTGTCTCCTCTGTCACTCACGGAGCTTTTCTCCATGCTTCCTACCTGTTCTTGCCTGAGTGCCTGCCTGGCTTCCCTCAGTGTAGACTGTGATCAGGACATGGAACCCCTTTCCTCCCTGGGCTGTCGCTGCTCAGTGTTTTATCACAGCAGTAGACACAAACACTATAAGCTAACTCTCTCAGGGTTTTACTGCTGTGAACAGACACCATGACCAAGGCAATTCTTAAGAACAAGATTTAATTGGGGCTGGCTTACAGCCTCAGAGGTTCAGACCATTATCATCAAGGTGGAAGCATGGCAATGCCTAGGCAGGCAAGGTACAGGAGGAGCTGAGAGTTCTACAGCTTATTTTGAAGGCAAACAGGAGAAGACAGTTCCTGGCAGCTAGAACAAGACTCTTAGAGCCCACACCCACAGTGACACACTTCTTCCAACAAGGCCACACTTCCTAATAGTGCAACTCCCTGATCCAAGCATACTCAAACCACCACACTAACATAATATGGACAAATGCACACACCATAAGTTAACACCTAAACACACCATAAGCTAATATATACATTACAACTACACACACTATAAGCTAACACACACAAGGATAACCACACAAGGAAGTTGCCAGTGATGAGAAGTAGCTTTGGGCGGCAAACAGTTCCGCAATTTCTTTGTGGCCAACTCTGCAATGCACTGTAATTACTCTGTGCAGATGCCAGGGCACTCTAACGCAAGAACACCCAACTTTGATGAACTTGTTCAGTTTGGCAATTAGAAAAATTGGAAACAGGCTATTAGAACTTCATAGTCTATGTAATATTTTCTTTTTTTATTTTTGACAATGTAGCTTTGAAAAGATGTTTAGACAATCATTGTGAGTTTGAGGCTTGCCTGATCTACATAGCAAGTTCCAGCTTGCTACATAGAGTGACCCTGTCTCAAACAAACAAACAAACAACAACATTTAAGTTTACTATAATCTTAGTAGTCAAGCTGTGCAAATGTCTTATTCCAGGCTTAGGAGTAGGTTCACTAGAGGAAATAGAATTGGTATCTACTTTACAATGCTTTGATGATGATGACAATAATTTTAATTGTGTATTGTGGAGCACAGGACATAGGGAGATAAAGGGGTGGGAGAGACCCAAGTCCTGCCAGAGCACAAGGAGACTGCTGTGGGACCCCCACAGAATGCCACAGGATGGGTGTCAGGCCTCACAGGCTGCAGAACCCTGCTGGGGGTGGGGGGTGCAGTCTCAGCTCCGACTCTCATGTACCACAGACAGCTGGGTACTGCAGAGGGTTTTGGGGTCCCTGGGCCTCATGGAAGCCAGAGACTACAGGTTCTTTCTCTTAGAAGTCCCAGATGGCTGTATGTCACAGAAGAGCTGAGAAGAGACCCTCAGGCAGACTCTAGCTTGGGGGCCGAAAGGGGGAGGGTAGGGAGAGAGCTCTGGAAGTTTACCACTGGGATGAGAGAGTCTGGCTAGCTCAGGTGGCTGGCTTGGCAGACTGCTTGGTTTCGCTGGTGGCCATGGCTACAGCACAGGAAGGCTTCTCTGCGTGAGGTTAGACAAACGGCTCATTAGAGGGAAACCTGCTCCATTGCTCCAGCACGGTGGTCCTGATGAAAGGAGGCAGTCCATGGTTTTAAAGCTTTATTGTAGAAAGGCAGAGAGGGAGAGAAGAGTAAAGAAGCAGAGGCTGGCCATGGCCACGTAGAGAAAAGGGAAAGGGAGAGAGGGAGCAAGAGGTGGGAGTAAGAGACAAGAAAGAGAGCAAGAGCTAAAGAGAGAGAGGAGGGACCACGCAGCCCCTTTTATAGTGGGCTGGGCTACTTCGCTATTGCCAGGTAACTGTGGGGAAGGTCATACCTGGCTGTAATCAGGTGACTGTGGAGGTGGAGTCCAGCCAGAATACTAGGAACTTGGGGCATTGTCTACATGATTGATAGCCACAGGATAATGGAGTTAAGTGAGGGCTCACGGTGTCAGGGGCCTAATGTCTGGGGGTGGGGGAGCTCACTGTTCTGTCCCTTGTAGAATTTTCTATTCTGTAGCGAGTGGGGTCTCTGGAGTAAGTCTCACTCAACCAGAACTGACTGCCTTTCCTGGTCCAACAGTGCATATTTATGTAAATTACTGTAGTATTAGAAGGGACAGTATGGAAGTACCTCAAAAAACTAAAAATGGCTATAATGCAGCAATTTCACTTATGAGTGTGAAATGCAGTCAGCATATCACAGGGAGACCTGCATGCACATGTTTGTTCTGATGTCCACTTAAAAAGTGACATGAGGCTAGAGAGATGGCTCAGTGGTTAGAGTTCTGGCTGCTCCTGCTGAGGACCAGAGTTTGAACCCCAGCAAACATGGCTGCTCACAGCATCCCCAACTCTAGATCCAGGTGACCTAACACCCTCTTCTAGCTTCCCTGGGCACTAGGCACACATATAGGACAGGAAGGTCAAACATCCATATACTTAATTAAATATTGTAAAGGTCAACTCACAAATTCATGTACATAGTACTTTTAAAAGTCAAAATTAACAATTTGAAGGAAAGCAAAGTGGTTTCCTCTCTGACCTGTGAGTTCCACTCCCCCAATCAACTACATTCAACATCTTTACCTTTGTTTGCTCTCTTTTTTTCTATACCACATTTATACAAGTATATTTTGTTTGTTTGTTTTTCTTTTTTTTTTTTT
>NW_022196906.1:98908441-98908728 GCF_008632895.1 Mastomys coucha
GGGATTTGAACTCAGGACCTCTGGAAGAGCAGTCGGTGCTCTTAACCGCTGAGCCATCTCTCCAGCCCGTTTGTTTGTTTTTCAAGACAGGGTTTCTCTGTATAGCCCTGGCTGTCCTGGAACTCAGTCTGTAGACCAGGCTGGTCTCAAATTCAGATAGTTTCTTATTTTATACTATTCATAAACCTTCTACTCTGCATGGGGAATTTGAGTTTTGTTTTTTCTTTCCTCTGTTTTTCTGTCTCTTTTTCTCCTCCTTTCCCTCCCTCTGCCCCACCCACCTTCCC
>NW_022196906.1:98908738-98910809 GCF_008632895.1 Mastomys coucha
CCCTCTGCCCCACCCACCTTCCCTTCTTTCCTTTCTCCCCTCCCTCTGCCCCACCTACCTTCCCTTCTTTCCTTTCTCCCCTCCCTCTGTCCTACCCACCTTCCCTTCTTTCCTTTCTCCCCTCCTTCCATCTTTTCTCCTCTCTCTCTTGTCCCCTTCTCTCTCCTCCATTCTTCTCTCCCTCTTCTTTCCCTTGCCAATTTTTAAAATAACCAAATCTTTAAATCATTATAGCTGAAGAATACCATAACACAGTGTATATAGTTTACATTTCCTTTCTAAGAGGTTTTTTCCCCCAGGAGATAATAATTACCTTGGCGTTTTTACATTGTTTTGCTTTCTAGTTGTTTCTCTCTAATCCATCCCTAAGCTTTCCAAAGAAAGTCTGATCCATCTCCCAAGTCTCATAATAGCCAGACTCGGTGAGTTTTCAGTAGTCCCACAGTGTTTGGGCCATGCGTATTCAGCCCTGAAGCCCTCCAGTCCAGCTCAGTCTGAACGGATTGTTCTCCAGGCCTGTTGCTCAGCTGCCACCCAGGCACTATCCTTTCCTATCAGTCCCTGATACCCCGTCTTCTTCTGTATTGAACTCCCACCACCTGTGGATCTGTATTACTGCTTCCTGATCAACTGCTGTATTTTTTTTTTAAAATAATGTAATTTCTTGGAACTTTTTAAGAAAGGCCATGAGACAGATATTTTTGAGACATTCTTTTTGAAGTCGTATGTTTGAGAGTGGCTCTACTCTTCTTTCATGCTTGGTGATGGTAGGTTAGAGAGATTTTTTAAAAATCTATACTTGGTTATGGTTGAGAAGATAAAAATTCTAGGTTCAAATTTTATTATCTTCTAGCTTCCAATATTATTATAAAGATAAGGAACCATTATTTTTCCTAATATTTTATACATGTCTTGTCTTATTCTTTCTAGACCTATCAATTTCTTCCTTCCTGTTCTTCCCCAAATTTCTTTAATTAGATTTTAATTCATCTTTTTTTATTGCTTATTTTATTCTGGAGCTTATTCTTAATTCTAATGAATCTTCCTTTCTGCTTTTGAATTGTAATTTCAAGCACAAGGTCCCCAGTACTACAGAAAGAAAAGAGAAACTAATGAGAGGCATGTTGATAGGTATGGTTTTTGCTTATCTGGTTTGATGGGATAATTTTCCTTTCTTCCTTATATTGTTTGTTTCCTGAGGCTTTGGGATGTCTTTGTCTTGACTTTTCTCCTGTTTGTTAGAGTTCTTTATATATAATGGCTCCATTTGGCTATGCATTCACATCCAAGTGTTAAACATCACAAGCCATATTAAGCTCTTTCCATAAACTTATTATTATCAACTGGCAGGCCTGTTCTTAGTCATTGGGTTGGGAGGATATCCACATTCACAGGGAGCTTAGTCTGCTAAGTATTCTCAGAGTGATGTGGATCCAATATTTGGAAGGAGTAGGTATTTCAAGTGGCCTATGGGGTTTTTAGTGATCAACATTGAGGCTCACTTCTTTCTGTTTTCATCACATCAGTGATGTGGGTAAATGATGAGTGTCTTTGGTGTCCTCAAACCCAGAGCCTCTGTCACTTAGTAACACTCAATAAAATCTAGTGAATAGTGTGTTACCATGGGAAGGGTTTCATGGCAGAGTTAGCTAGGGAGAGAAGGAGTGGGAATTCATTGCTCTTTATTTTCACAGTGTCAACCAACCCTTCTCTTCACCCACACCCTGCTCTTAGAGTAACTGAGGCTAAAATCCGGAGTCTTTCGGAGGTTTGAGGGGACCAGTGGGCTAGCTCCTCCACACTGAATGTGGAACCCCACTTCCCTCCCACACACATCTTAAAAACGTAGCTTTCAGAGTTCCACCCCATTCATCTATTTGCTTTCTAACATCTCGGATTCCCCTTCTTCACACTTCCTTTCTTCTGTAGATTTACATCAGCTTTATCTCTTGTCTGTCTCTTTGGCAGGGCTTCATGCAGACATCAGTGCCACACACACATCCCATGCAAACATAAAACCTAAAAGGGAGCTTAGATGTCACCTACACGTTCTAGGTTACTTTTTTTTTTT
>NW_022196906.1:98910819-98928273 GCF_008632895.1 Mastomys coucha
AGGAGTCTGACTTTTTCAAGACATAATTTTAGGTAGAGAAGCCAATTTGTAAAACAGACAAGAGGGCAACTATTTTGTTGCAATTGATAAATTAAAAATATTTACATCTGATTACTCCTAAGATAATTTAAAATGCTTGCTAGAGGTCTCTTCTTCGCCAAGCCCAGTATGAGTCTTTGGAAAAAACCACAGAGGAGAAATGCAGCTTCTGACCCACGCTGCTCAGTGCACACCCCCAGCTTCTGACCCGCACTGCTCAGTGCACACCCCCAGCTTCTGACCCGCACTGCTCAGTGCGCACCCCCAGCTTCTGACCCGCACTGCTCAGTGCACACCCCCAGCTTCTGATCCACACCGCTCAGTGTACACCCCTATTCCATAACCTGCTCAAGAAGCCTGCATTGAAGATTTTTCATCTAATTGAGATACAGAGAGGAAAATCAAATTGGCCAAAGGAAGCCTTCCTTGTCCTCTAGACCATCCCTAGGAGTGAGATGCTCTTAACGACTATTGCTGATATGCAGTAGTTCTCAGTTCTCAGGGTGATGGCCAGGAGGGAAAAGTCAAAGAGCTTTGCTGTAGCTATGGCTTTGTACATGGGGGGATGTGCAAATGCTAGAAAAAAGCACATTATGCAGACAGCTCCTGACAGATAGTGAGGACTGTTTCCCCCACATAAAAATGCCATCGTTGATCTCTATATTCTTGCCATCTCTTTTGAAGATATCGCTTTTGTTTTTATAATTAAAATTTGTAAAACAGTCACTCAGAATTTAAAAGAAAAAAAAAAAACCTCAGTCATTTTCATCTCGGCTCTTTAAGAACTCTGTGTGAAAAATCTATTGTCTAATGCTGAAAGTTATCACAGCTGGGCTTTTTGGATTAAAAAAAAATAGTAGAAGCCAAAAAATAGAGTTTTATCCTTGAAGCACAACAATCCCATTTATTGAGGCTGACAACGCTAAAGACATTTCAAGCTTTGTTTTTCAGACCAAATCTCTTCCAATAACTGACTGACCTTCAGAGTGACAGTCCTTTCAGCTCCACTGAATGCAAACTGCTTTGCTAGGACCAGCTGGGCAGGGAGAGTCCTCTTCCAGGGGCTTTAAATGGACTGTGCACCGCCAGGCTGCCACTGGGTTGCCACCTCCGGGCTGCCACCACTGGGCTGCCACCAGTCAAAGATGACTACCAAATGTCACTTACTTCATTCTTCAAGGCTAGTCATTGGTAATAATAATAATAAGGGGTTCTTCCTTGAGTTTCTTAGCTGTTTACCCAAGACCCTTCCATCTCTGTTGGCCTCAGCTTCCTCCTCTAGAGGATGCAGAATTTGGTTAGAATATCTTGTGAAGTTCCTCAAAAGCTTTCCACTTCTTGGCTCTTCTAATAGAAGCAGCAAAGGTCACTCACCCCAGAGCCTGAAAAAGCTGACTTACCTAGAGAGGTGTCACCCAGGACATGTTCCAAACAGCCAATCAGAGCAGCAGTGTCACTGTCCTGTGAAAGCAAGGAGAACATTTAATAAGAACGTGCCTATGCTACGCTTAGACAGCACACAGCCGTACAATTGTTTGCAAAGTTATTTTACAATGTAGCTGTGCTTTTTTGTGTTTTAAAGAAAGCCATGAGCATTTATGTGTATACCCACATCTCTGTATTTGTATAAATGTGTGTGTACCTCTCTCTGGCGGGAAGGACAGAGACTAACACCATTATCAGCAGGTCTCCGTGTGTTTAGTTTGGGGGATGCAAGGCTCTCCGCTGAGCAGTGGGTCTCAGTGTTTTTGGTTTTGGGGGTTCATGGCTCTACACTTAGCTTACCCTGAGCCCTTTCAAGGGCTTCCAACCAAAAGGCTAGTGTGCATGAGAACTCTCATTTCATCTTTTCTTTTGAGCTTTCCAAATTTTACATAATAAACAAATATTACTTTAATCTTCAAATATAATGAATGCTATAATAATTTTTAAAAACCAAGATTTTATTACAGGAATCAAGGAAATATTTTTTTTTTACATCTTTGGAAATCTGTGACCTTCAGGAGTTCTCTATCAAATAATTGTGCTTCTCATTTACCTCAGCCCTCAAGGAAAGCCAGCTGTCTCCCATGAGGGTTGGGAGGATTTCAGAACCATACTAGATAACAAATATTGTCTTTGATGCAAAATAAATATCTGCTCTCCACCCAGCAGGCTGCCAATAATCCAAAATAGCATCCTAATGATCTGGGAAAATGGAACCTCTTCATTATTTTCAGGTTCATGGCTGCACTGGGGGGGGGGGGCGGAGATTCATCATTCATGGATCGCCTGCTCCATTTGAAGTCAAGCAAACATTTCACATGGCAATGATTGTCTGTGGGTCCTAGGAAAAGCCCACAAGAGTGTGGTGGGCTGCTCTAACACATTCCATAAACATGCTGGATTTCACTCTGTAACATTCTCTGGTGGGCAGGCATGTTGTAAAACTCAGCAGCATCTCATGTCAGAATATGTAGAAAAGTTGGTGAGGAGGAGGGCTTGCTTAGTTTATGGTGGCCAGTGAGGTTAAATACCAAACGATGATCCTTGGTGACTGGCCCAGGAAAAGGGAAGTAGGTACCAGGCATAGAAATCAATGGCGGCCAAAATGATCCTTCCTTCTCTGCCCTTAAGGGACAACCTTAAGTCACAGACTCACCAGAGAGGCATCCTCTACTGGAGGGGACACCATCTGCAAACACTGCTGATGACACCAACCAAGGGAGTGCAGCTTCTAAGCCTGGCTCCTCTACCAGGAACACTGGCCCTGGCCAGGGGCTTGACTTCCCAGTTCTTAGCTTATTTGTTTTAAGTGTGTATGAGTGTTTTGCCTGCATATATGTCCATGCACCGTATGTGTGCCTGGTGCCTGCAGAAGCCAGAAGAGGGCACTAGATCCTGAGACTGGAGTTACACACATGGCTGAGTGAGTGTGGAACTTGGGTCCTCTGGAAGAGTAGCTAGTGTTCTTAACCACTGAGTCCTCTCTTCAGACCCATTCTTAGTTTAGCATCTGTGGAAATTGGAGGTTTCCATGGTCCACCTGGAATGCTATTAAAAACACATGGGAATGAAAACTTATGGATTTGGAGACCAGGAATCTCAAGAACTAGGGCATCCATGGATTTGCTTGCTACAATACTCCCATCTTCTGATTCACAGACAACATCTTGTACACTTACATGAAGGGAGAATGCTTGCCTTAGGTCTACTTTATAAGGCCATAATCTATTTATAAGAAATTATGTTATGAGAGAACCGCCATGACATAATCAACCTCTAAGGCTAATTCTGAAACCCATCTCCTTGGTGATTATATCTGTGGGAGACCAAAACATGCAGACCACAGCCTGAATCAGATGATAGTAAAGGAGCCCCTCCCCCAGCTCTAAACCCCTGCTCTTCTGACCAAAGATGGACAGTGAGGGTGATAGGAATAGGCCATTTTACAAATGTGGCTACAACAGTCCCTTCTGCTTCTGTGTTCCTACACCACTTCTCATACCAACAGATGTGATCTGCCTCTTTTCCCTGTCTCTGGATCTGAATTGGCTCTGGAATTTGCTTTTCCTCAGAGCACATAATAGAAGAGGTGATGGATGACTTAGGTCAGGCTAGATCTTGCGAAACCTTTATTTTTCACTTCCTAGGAAGCCAGCAACCATGCTCTCCTGTTGGAGAGACTTCATGGAAGAGTCTCCAGGGCACCCGAAGTCATAGGAGGAAACCATGGCTTCAGCCAGCAGCTATAACCCATAGCAAGACTGTTAAGTCACGCTGTCTTGGACAGCTAAACTCACAGCTGGCAGCAAGAACCTGGGTGACTGAAGAGCAGCACAGGAAGCTGAAGGACTCCTCAGTGAGCACAGAGGAGCCAAAAGTCATCTGCACAGACACCTTAGTTAAAGCGCTTGCTGGGCAGACAGAGGGCTGAGTCTGCAGCCCCAGCATCCACACAGGAAAGCCAGTTACTGCAGGATTCACCTATAATCTCAGTGTGGAGGAGGCAGAAACAAGAGGATACCTGGAGCTGCCGTCCAGCCATCTAATGTAGCTGAGTTGATGAGCTCCGGGTTCAGGGAGAAACCCAGTCTCGAAAAACAAGGTGGAGAGTGTGAGGAAGATGTTCAGTGTCAATATCTGGCCTCCATAAGTAGTATTTCTATCTATCTATCTATCTATCTATCTATCTATCTATCTATCTATCTCTCAAGAATAAGTCATTGTCTTAATCCACTAAATTTTTGATATGTTAAACAACTGAGGTTAGCTGATCGAGTGTTTTACATTTCTAAATCCTGGGACCTGATCCCAATCCCTGGCTCCTGAGCGCTCCTAACTGCACATCTGTACCCTTCTCTTCCAGCTTCTGTGATGGATAAAGAAATGAACAGTACCAACTCCTTGGGTAGCTATCTATTTCCAGTTAGACAGCAGGGCTCCCCTGCCACTCAAAGTCTGCTGTTGCTGGGTAACAACAGACTGAACCCATTTAATGCAGCTGTTGTGTACGTGCTTTTAGGACTTCTCACTTGGGCTTAGATAACCTGTCAGGATGCTCATCCCTGGAGAAGACCGTGTGCCCCTCTCTCAGCAGCCACTGACTGTATTTACCACTTGCAGAAGTCTGCATGAAAACATGCATGTATCCTTCATCTCAGAGTCAACATTTTCTTATGTTTTTGGTTGTGAGCCTAGCCTTTAACGGCTGAGCCATCTCTCCAGCCCAACATTTTCTTATGTGTCCTTGATCATTCTCCCATCTGTATATTTACAATGACGTTTCTCAACCTTAGCACTATTGATATTTAGGACCAGATAATTCTAGTACAATGTCTGATGTTCAGCAGTACCTGTGGCCTCAAACCCAGAAATGTCAGTAGGACTTTGCCATAATACTTCCCCAACCTGAGTTGTGAAGACCCAGCATAGTATGATATACTGCCAAGCTTTTCCCACCGGGGGCAAAATCTGTCATAGTTGAAGGCTATCAATCAGTCAATCAAATAATCAACCAATCATTCATTCAGTGGATCTACCTATCATCTATATTTTGACATACATAGTTGGTGTTATTTTTTTTTTCCCTGCAGGCCAGATCTTAAGTAATTTGAGGATCAATAAAGGCCAAGCACTATCCTCCAGGTCAAGCAGCCACCATCTTCATCC
The DNA here is from genome assembly GCF_008632895.1 of Mastomys coucha. Taxonomy (NCBI): domain Eukaryota; kingdom Metazoa; phylum Chordata; class Mammalia; order Rodentia; family Muridae; genus Mastomys; species Mastomys coucha. Next base: position 98,916,010 of record NW_022196906.1, read on the forward strand.
ATGCTAGCTTGCAAAAAGAGCACCACGGCTGGATTTCCCAACTGTCCACATCCCTCACAGGGGTGCGGAGGGTGGGGAAGGAGAGCCTCCCCAGAGTAAATATCCAGGCAAGGTTCTGTTGCTGTTATAAACACCATGGACAAAAGCAGCTTAGGGAGAAAAAGAGTTTATTTCTGCTTCCAGTTTACAGACCACCACTGAAGCCCGGGCAGAAACCTGGAACAAGAACCAGAGCAGAACCACTTAAGAACTCTGCCTGCGGGCTTGCTCCCCAGGCCTGCCTGGCTTGTTATTACACCACTAGACCACCTAGGGCCATCGCTGCCCTCACTGGGCTGGGCCTCCCCACATCAATCAGTCAATAACAACAACAACAACAACAACAAGAGCAACAACAACAAGAAGTGACCCACTTGACTTGACCATAGGCAATCTGGTAGAAGCACACCCCCCAATTAAGTTCCTGTCTTTCCAAATGACTCTAGGTCATGTCAACCTGTCAAAGAGCTAATCAGCACACCAGCCGCTGCTCCCAGTCAGCTGTATGCAAGTCTGCCCGAAATGAATGTGGCTCTGAGGTCTTGAAGCAGAGCTGGAGTGTATAGGCTGGGGATGGCTAGGGGAAGTCGTCATCTATGTCGGGTGCCTACCCCTGAGTGTGGCTGCTTTAGGGATGGACACCCATGCTCCTGCCTCAAATGACTCCTTGCCCATGCTCTGTAGGCAAGCTCAGTAAGCTCACTGGTTCCCTAGGCGTGTCTTTGGTGGAGCCAAAGTTCGGTTTGTCATTGAAATCTTAGGATGGGGCTGACATTGTCTTCTCTCCCTCAAGAGAAAAGTCTCGCAATAGATGCCAAGTGTCCTTTTTATAGTTAAGTAAACTTTCTCTATTATGAAAAAATGAGACAATTCACAATATCAGCACCTATATTTCTGTAATTAATAAGAATTATAGAAGGCAAACAGTTCATCCCTACAGCTCTAGATTGCTATTTGAAACATGCTGTTAGTGGGAGAAATGCATTCATCCCTGCAGCTCTATGTCGCTATTTGAACATGATGTTAGTGGGAGAAGTGCATTCATCCCTGCAGCTCTATGTCGCTATTTGAACATGATGTTAGTGGGAGAAGTGCATTCATCCCTGCAGCTCTATGTCGCTATTTGAACATGCTGTTAGTGGGAGAAGAGCACAGAAGTGAATGCCAAGGCTTCCCTTGGGGTGTTTCCTGGTGTTCTGGGCCCTGTGGGCCCACAAGCAGAGACAGGGTCACAGAAAACATCTGCCAGGCTCACGCCATGTGGAGATGGGCTGCTGATGAAGATGTTTACATTCTGTTACTACTTCACAATGTATTGAATTTTGGTGGATTTAACTGGTCCATGAGGACTACATCTGAATAGATGACACATCATATGGCCACTAGCCTTTAGTCATGTCAGCCAAGTGCTTGGAAGACAGACTTTTCCTAATGCTCTAGAAACAGCAAAAGTGACTCCTTTTGAAATGATTTTATATGCTCCTCAAGCCTACGCTTCCAGAGCCATGGACCTCTCCATAAACAGGAAGTGCCCTCAAGGCCTAAAGAGCATCCACCCAACCCCCACCAAATTCAGTTCTCAAAAACTGCCCCATAGATTCAAATTCAAAATTAAATGCAAGATCTTTTCTTTTTTCAAAAACAAAACACACACTGGGCAGTGGTGGCATACGCCTTTAATCCCAGCACTTAAAAAAACCAAAAAAAAAAAAAAAAAAAACAAGTCCTACTTGGCTGCTGAATTAGCTGGCTGTTTGCAGTTGGTTCAGTCGAACCCATAATGCACACGGTGGCTCTCAGCTCCTGCCTAGCGGCCATGGAAAAACCTGTTATTTGGACAAATCTTCCATTTTAACAAATATTATATATTTTTCTCTAAAAAAATGATTTCTTTTTTATAGTAGTCATTAGAAAAAGTAGAAAAGTATCAAAGAGAGTATACATCCCCCAAGCCCCCCACCTTTTCCATACAGTGCTGTCCTTTAGATAGTCCAGCACATGTGCTTATTTTTCAGATATTTGAAAGACACTAAAATAACATGTGTGTATATCCATGGAGATGTGAATTTTGTCTGGGTTTTTCTACTGTGCTTTTATACTTTTTAATAGTGGGACCAATCAGCACTCTAAAATCATGTCTTGTGTATTTATCCACACACCCCCTACCACTGGGTGCCTAAGTTGTTACCATTTGCTTATTGTGTTGTAAGTCGTAGTGTGATGTCTATCTATCATTCCAAATCTTTACTTCACATTTATTATTTATTTAGGTTAGCTACATGGGAATACCAGGTCAATGAGAATGAATGGTGCCACCTCCCTCGCTTTAGTGGCCCTCTGTCCACACGCTCATATACCCCAATGGCGTGCTTTCTCACATACCCCAATGGCGTGCTTTCTCACATATCCCAATGGCGTACTTTCTCACATACCCCAATCATGTGCTTTCTTACATGCCCCAATCATGTGCTTTCTCACATACCCCAATGGCGTGCTTTCTCACATACCCCAATGGCGTGCTTTCTCACATACCCCAATGGCGTGCTTTCTCACATACCCCAATCGTGTGCTTTCTCACATACCCCAATGGCGTGCTTTCTCACATACCCCAATGAAGTGCTTTCTCACATACCCCAATCGTGTGCTTTCTCACAGTGAGATGCAATGTGGCCATCCTTTACTCATCCTGCTTTCTACTACAACCTACTTCCTCTTAAGATGCAAGAGTACCTCAGTCCATTGTCTCCACCCACCTATGGTCCTGTCTGGTTTGTCTGTTTAATATACCAAGACTCCTCCCATGTGAGCACCCCATCGTTGGCTGCTCTTGTCTCAGGGCTGCGGTCATCTTTCTAATCTTTCAGAGCTTGACCTTATGTCACCGGCTCAGAGGTCCTCTGGTCACTCATTGTCCTTAGACCTGCTGCTGACGTCATGCTCGATCGTGGTGGTGATTTGTTTCTTTGAATGCAGTTCCCCATAGATGAAGCCCATGCTTCGTTATAATGAGTAGTGTGGATGGGTGTCTGACCATGCTTATTCTACACAGATTAGCTCAGAGCTGTGCACATGGAGGTAATTGATAATTTCTTTAAGAAGCCAACAAAAAGAAAGCACACACAAATTCAAGGAACATCTACCTTACCAGATGTATTTTATTAAACATATAGTTTTGTCAGCCTGTGAAAACTGTTTTCTGGATTCCTTCAGAAGCTTTGAATGGTAGAGCACAGTCATATAATTACGCATCCTTCTCTGCTCTGCCTGTCCCTCTTGGATAACACGAATTCTATCACAAGAATAGAATATTTTCCAAGATTACCCCAGAAACACATGGTTACCCCAAGTGGAGCTTCCTGTAATAGAACTGTTGTCATAAGCCATCTGGGAAGTCTTTAGAGATACTTCTCTCATTCATGGAGGTTTACATGTGAGCTTTAAGCTTGCATGGCAACAGTGGATTACAATGACTGTCGACCATGCAATGGTTGGGAGGCAGGACAAACTTTATGTTTTATATTGTAGTAGCAGATACAGTCTCTTACTTCAAGAGACCTGTGCTCTTTGGCCTCAACCATCCCTGCCTCACGATCCACTCTAGGAATGACTTGCTGTTCTCAAGTTGAGTAGCCCTTGAGGTGATTCCCTTAGATCCTGTGATCCTTTGCTGCATCAGTCATAGGTTTTGCTGTGGCCTCAGATAAAAATAATTTATCCTCCAGGCAGTGGTGGTGCACGCCTTTAATCCCAGCACTTGGGAGGCAGAGGCAGGTGGATTTCTGAGTTCGAGGCCAGCCTGGTCTACAGAGTGAGTTCCAGGACAGCCAGGGCTGTACAGAGAAATCCTGTCTTGAAAAATCCAAAAAAAGATAATAATAATTTATTATCAACTCAATCTGCAAAACCCTCCCAACCACTATTTCCTGTTCAACAACATGAGCTAGAATTTGCTGAGACCTCAAAAGAGAATATACGTAAGGGATTTTCTTTAAAGGATGAGTAAGAATGTCCTGTAGATACCGAATACTATATCCAGGAGCTACATAATGCTGACAGGCATACTGGAAGCGCTAATTCTTCTTCTAGAAACTTAACTCTTTCCTGAATCTCTCTAGGAACCTCAACCGCCATATGGAAGTCTTGGAATACTGAGGAACTCTTGCATGGACAAATATATTAACAGAGATTAGCTTCTACTCTGTAGAATTCCCAGTTATTCCTCAATTGGAGTAAGTTGTCCTAAGAATTTTACAAGCTGTCAGGCTGTATTATGCAGAAAGGGGGGAGGATCTTATGAGATGTTGCTAAGTCCCAAGATCCTTAAGATGAGCCTGTAATATTGGAGACTAAATTGTGTAGTTTGAGTATAAGACAGAAAAAACTAATTTAAAGGCAAAATGACTCTTTGTTACTCAAGAGAAGGCTGCTTTTGCTCTCTTTAGTCTCTCAGCTAATTGTGTAAGGTCCACCTTAACTAGAGAGGGCAACAGGATTGTTCGGACTGCTCAATTAAACACTGATCTCATCCAAAATACCTCTACAGAAACACCCACTCTAATATTTGATCAACTATCTGGGCACTTTGTGGTTCAGTCAAGTTGACACATAAAATTAACATTCAAATATTTCTTTTCTCCTTCATTACATATAATTTAGGTATATTTAACAATTCTAATTGTATTCACAAGGAATCTAATGTGGATCCTCATACATGTTTTTTAATGAGCAAGACTTGGGTATTTCATCTTCTCTATGTCTGCAAGAACAAGTTTCCTTTGCTAAGCTTTACGTTCAGAAGAGAGAGAGAGAGAGAGAGAGAGAGAGAGAGAGAGAGAGAGAGAGAGAGAGAGAGAGAGAAAGTCTTTGGCTGGGAAGATGGCTAACTAGGCAAAGAGTTTGCCACACAACTGTAATAACCTATTGGGGATGGTTTTATGTACGGTGTGTTCAGATGCTGTTTACTGTACCAAGAGATCTAATTTAAATCCATTGTCAAGCATCCTCTGTCTCAGTATTGTGTAAAAAAGGTTTTCTATATGGTTGATTAATAAAGTGCTGATCAGCCAATACCTGGGCAGGAGAGGATATGGCAGGACTTCTGATCCCAGTGAGGGGGTCTCTGATGAGGACCAGAGAGTAAGAGATTTGCCATAATGTATTGGCCATGAGCAGGTCACCAGGGGAGTCACCATGAGGACACAGACTAAGGAGGATGTCAGGGCAAGGCCAAGATGCCAGGTAACAAGATCTGGGGCTGGAAAGTAGGCCAGGCCAGCAGAGTCAGGTTAGAATAGCTCAGAATCTGCCCAACCAAATTGCTGAAGCTTGTATTAAAAATACCAGGTTGCTATGTCATTTATTTGGGAGATAAAGGGGCAACAGAAAAGCCCCCTGAATTATTTTACATTTGGGGCCCATCATGGTAGGTATGTAATCCAAACTTAGAAAACCAAACTTAGAAAGAAGCAGGCATAGAGTCTGAAAAGTCCTGGGTGGAAGGCAAGCTCTCTGGTGGCAGACACGCTGCTCTACGAGCGGAGAAGTTGAAGTCTGGCTGGCCATCAGAACCAAGGAAACAGCCACTTCCTGAGAAACCCGAGGATGGGTGGCAGCAGAGGTCAGAAGCAGAGGCTTCTCCCGAGCCCAGCCTGGTTCAGGAGAAGGGGCAGAGGAGCATAGGGTAGAGAGCATTGCTTTGCATGGAGCACACGTACATACTTACGATGCATGTTTGGGGACTGGATACGGGAAGGTGTACTGGGTTCCTGCATGAGGTGCAACTACACACTCAAGCCAACCCTCCCACGGGGGAGTGTGCTGCTTCTTGTAACTGGGTTAAGACGACGTGGGGTTGGAGTGCACATTAGCTGGGGCAAATAGGCACAGCACCAAAAGGTGCCTGCTAGCGTGAGGATCGACTCTCACTAAAGGGCACAGTGTCCCCAGCCTGCTGCAGCCACTGGGACCCGCTTGCCAGTCGGCAAACAGCTTACAGTGAGGTAGACCTGCCTCTTCTCTGTGAGCAGCAGGCCAGGGAAGAGGCTAGTCACAGCAGAACTGCAGAGAGAGGTAGAGCACATAGAAGGAATCCAAACACAGCCCAACTTCTGATCAGGTTAAAAAAAGAATTGTCAGGAATTATGCTTAAATGCTAAAAAGAGAAAGAGACTGGGTATGAAAAAGCATAGGCAGGTATAAATACTTTAATATTAATAAAATTAAAGGTAATAAGACATGTAAAGATAAAAAATGAGTAACACAGAGCTTTTGGATCTTATCTAATGCCATCCTAGATGGCTTAAAGATGGAAACAGAGGGGAAGCAATACATGACATAACTGAAACTGGCAAATACCGATTATGATTATTACCACACTGGTAACTCTTATTCTAGTCTCCATAGGCACAATGACTTTTTGTGTCTTCTCAAAGGGGCCTTAGAGATACAGGAAAAGAATAAAAAAAAAAAAAAGACAAGTGGAAACAAGTCTTAGAAGAAAAATTAGAAAAACTTGTAAGAATCAGACAGATACTCAGAGACCTGAGCTTACTATTATAGCACCACTATATAATGAAAACCAAGAAAGGCAGCCAAAGGTTGTTAGAAAATCAACCTTAGCTTATCCAGTTACTGCATGACAAAAGTCAGCAGATGCTGAATATCCCCAAGGTTACAGAGAATTTGGATGGCACCACATAGATATGCTAGATTTGAAAAAAAAAATTAAAAAGTATCACCTCGTACAGTATGCATTCACCATTCATGAATCAGATATTAAATCCTTGGGCAATTCAAAATAGAGTAAGCCCCCAAGGCTAGAAAGAGATGACAAAAGCAATATTAGAACCTGGTCCTCAGTTATAATGGTGACCAGGATGGAAAGAAGAGGCTAAGAGGATGTAACAGAGAGACAGGGCCAGAAGTAGCAATAATTCCAAATATCAGTTGCTAGGTGAGGTCTATATGCTGAGGTACAAGTTGTAAGTGACAAGGCAACCTTGGTCTTATATCACATGGCGGCTTTAAGTGCTTGGGACAAGGTTGAAAATCAGGAAAAAGATTGAACCATTTACTCAGATTATGTAAGGTTCAGAAGAAGCATTCATTGACTTTTTACAGAGATCGACTTCAGCTGTAGATAGAAGGGTATTGGATCCACGAGCTAGGAAAGCACTGGTTGAATACTTAGCTTTTGAAAACTCTAAAGATGAATGCAAAAAGGTGATCTGGCCTCTAAAGGCAAGCTCATCACCAACAGATGGCTTGGAAATATGGTTGATATTGGATCTCATTCATATGAAGACTTTATTAGGAGGTTTTATTAGGAGGTTTCTCAAAATCTCTAAAGGTTTTGAGAAAAACCAAAATGTCAAATGTCTTAATTGTGGTGAAGAAGATCATTTTAAAGGGAGTTGTAGGCAGAACCAAGCTTATTCTGAAAGAAGGCCTGAACCTTCTGGAATACTCAGAAGATGTGGCAAGGGCTTGCACTGGACTAATGAATGTAAATCAATCAGAGTGAGACAAGGGAGTTTCCCTTGTTGGGAAACTCCTGGGAGTGTGGGCAATATTAAATTCAAAACAGCCATTTTAGGTTAGCAGAGAAACTCACCCACAGAGCAATTAGGCAACACTGCTCTGAAGACAGACATTTAAAAACCCAGATATCAGAGTCAGAGCGGCTTCAATAGATCAAACAAAACACCAGAAGGGACCAAGGAACAAGTATTTTAACAGACTTCTATAGACAGATAAATGGAAGTCAAAACTAAAGGTATTCATAAATGGCACTGAAATTGAAGGCCTAGTAGACACTGAGATGTAATAATAATCTCATCAAAATCATGGCCTCCCTCAGCAAAGCATATGGTAGACAGCAGAGAGGGAGAAAATGCAGACAGAAAACACATAACTTAGCTTTAAAGACTCTTTCTAGGAATTCTACTTACCTTTTTTGAAGACAAAGTCTTGCTAGGTGTGATGGTTTGTGTATGCTTGGCCCAGGGAGTGGCACTATTAGGAGGGGTGGCCTTCTTGGAGTAGGTGTGACACTCAGGGCATGGGCTTTAATACCCTCATCCTAGCTGCCTGGAAGCCAGTCTTCTCCTAGCAGCCTTCAGATAAAGATGTAGAACTCAGCTCTTCCTGTATCATGCTTGCCTGGATGCTGCCATGTTCCTGCCTTGATGATAATGGAATGAACCTCTGAAGTTGTAAGCCTGCCCCAATTAAATGTTCTCTCTCTCTTTCTTTCTTTCTTTCTTTCTTTCTTTCTTTCTTTCTTTCTTTCTTTCTTTCTCTCTCTCTCTCTCTCTATATATATATATATATACATATATATATATACATATATATATATATGTATATATATATGTATATATATATATACATATATATGCTTTTATATATATGTGTGTGTGTGTGTGTATAAAGGCATGGCCTCCAAAGCTGATTTCAAACTCCCAGAATTCACAAAAGTCTGGACACAAGAGTGTGTGTCTGTAATCCAACTATTTCAACAATGAGAGTGAAGTGGGAAACAAAGACATGAAAGTCCCTGGAAATTTGCAGGCCAGCTGGTCTTCCACATACAGCAGCAAATAACAAAAAGAGAGATCATGTCTCAAAAGAGTTGAGAGGTAAGGAGCAACACCCAGGCTAACTCTGACCTCCATATTGGAACTCTGGCACAAGTATACCTGCATTCATGTGCACAAACATGCAAGTACACACACTATAATAATTAATATATGCATATACTAAATGTACACATATAATATATACATATATGTACATATATGAGTTATGTATATAGTAAGGGGTTTATGACTATATAATGTATATTGGCACCCTGTATATTAATACAGTAGTATATAAATAATTTAAACATATTTTACATGATAGCAAAGCCCCCCTCCCATGTTCCTGTAAGTATTTAAGAAATATTTGAAATATTTGACTTTGTAGAATGTGATGTTAGAGGCACATGGCAAATTAAAAGGTGACAAAATTCAGTAAAACAGATTATATTTCCCTTGAACCCTCTGGGTCAGCCATTGTGCCACTATGACACCTATACACACAGGAGATGAGCAGTTCAGTTGGGACACTAGCTTTGAATCACTACTTCGCTAATTCTTTGAAGCCTCTCTTTGGGGGATTTAAAACACGTGTATTGCTGAGCACTTTGATTATTTTCCTCATTGGCTTATAATTAATACGATTAGAGAACTAAGATTCTGAAAAGCACAGACTTCGCTTCAATGGGGCAGTCTTGCTGAGGCACAGAGCCATTTCTAAATCAGGAAGATCCCTCTCTCCCTCCTTCTCCCTCCTCTTTCTCCCTCCCTCTCTCCCTCTCTCCCTCCCTCCCTCCCTCTCCCTCCCTCTCCCTCCTCTTTCTCCCTCCCTCTCTCCCTCCTTCCTTCTCCCTCCCTCCCTCTCCCTCCCTCCCTCTTTCTTCCTCTCTCCCACCCCCTCTCTCTCTGTCTCTCTCAGCATTACAGTTGGAATATAGCCCCCTGGCAGATGTGATAAGACAGCTCCAAGCATTCACATGCAGATGCCAAAGAGCACACACGTGGGAATTAAAATGTAGCTACCAAACCAAATGCAGCTGTGTCCAGAGCCACATGACATCATACGGTTCATCCTCTTGGCTTGTTGGTCACTCTGCGCCTAGGCTGCCCACACTTCACCAGGAAGACCTGACACTGACACATACTGAGTTTATAGGGATAAGTCCACTACTTAGAGGTAAGCCCACAAATGACCATTTGTGCATTTTCAAGTGTTGTTCTAGTCAAATTTAGCATTGAACCTGGACAGGATGCTGCTTTGAAATGATGGTCTAACAAGCATGGAATCATATTGCCTTATCAACATTCCTCGAAGAATATATAACTTTTAGTTTTCTGGTCATCTTAGATACTTTCAGCTACATGCAACCAGCAATACACATACTAAGCTTGAGCAAACATTTTTACCACATCACTTTCCAAGCACTTTCCCACAGTCTGTTCTTTCACAAGAAATCAAGTCCTGACACTTTCCTGCTAGAACTGGAAATTGTTCTTAAACCAACGCTTGGGAGGTGGGACCTGAGAGCTGTTTTCAAACTTGTAGAACAAATTTGTTTTCTTCCAGACCTTAAGGAAAAGGTGCCACTGGCGCAAAGCGGGGACTCAGGCGAATGATACCAAGACTAGAGAGAGCACAGTCTTTGAAGCCAGCCTGCTTGACGTTAAATCCCACCTTGTGTTTTAAGCAAATTATTTAACATATTCATGCCTCCACTCCCCCATCTGTAAAATGGGTAATGAGAAGACTCAGATATAGTAGCATTTATAAAGCCTATAGGCCCGTTGCTGGTATATATGGGCTGTAATGTGTTTGTTAAAAATGTTTTCAAAAATGTCTACTGAGTATATAATCAACATTGCAACATCCAGAAGAGAACCCAGTCCAGTTTTCTGCTCACACTGGGGGAATAGATACAGGCAACCAGAGAAATGTCATTCCAAGGCAGTTTGCTTCCCAAGAGACTCCCATCATGGTTGTGGACTCATTCGAGCTACAACTGAACCTCAGTGAGAAGGGAGAGGTGATGAAGAGGAAGAGGCCTTGCCACACCTGTGATCGAACAGCCCAACAGGAAATCACTTGTAGGAGGAGCCAGGATCAAAAGGTTTGTCTGTTCATGCCTAAAGTAGCCAGTATGTACATAAAGATGTAGAGGAAGGAGCAAAGGGAGGTGGTGTGTGAGCTTAGGATGCTCTGCCTCCCTGCTTCCATCCTCCCTAGAGATCTTCCTCCTCATGCTGAGTGAATGAAAAGGAAAACTCACCTGGAGGCTGGCCAAAGCATGGATGTTTAAGAAGAATGTTGGGCAGCAAGTTTGAAACTTAAGAGTAAGACATGACAGATTAAGGGAAGAGGATTTACTTTAAAAGTTAGGTAAATACATGCAATTAATCCATTTTTGTTAAATCCAAATATATGTGTGAGTATAGGGAGAGATGCAGACATTTCTTTCTGAAAGACACTGTATCTCGTTCCAACTAAAAGGAGGATATTTGGGTGAATGAATGAGCGGAACCAACTGCCATAAGAATTTAGCTTAGGATGCGGGTTGTGTGGGCAGATACCAACAGTCCCTTAGAGGTTGTGTATCTATCTTTAGATGCTCTCAAGAGTCTCCTGGGGGCTTACTGTGCTCGCAGATCCTTTACCTGGAGGCAGTGAAAACTCAACCATCTGTCTGCACCCAGCATCCTCTACACTCATGGCTGGTGGGCTATGCCAACCCCCAAAGGCATATTCATGCAGAGGAGTCTCATAGCTTATAGCTGCACACACACACACACACACACACACACACACACACACACACACACACACACACACAGCTTCACAGTTATACAGGTGTCTTATGTCTTATATATCCCAGTGGCTGACTGGCCAGCTGCAGCCAGGAAGCAGCAGAAGACATTAGTCCCATTTCTAGATCCCCTCTTAAGGGCAGTACTGATTCAGAGCTGCTCTCAGTGAGACAAGCTCGTCAGAGATGATGGCGTATGGATATTAAGCTTGGGATACTATTTTAAAATGGATAGACCTGAACAGACACCAGTCAGAGTGAAGACATTGCTCGCCTCCACAGTCCTCCCGGCATCCTTTCGGCTACTACCTGCACTCTCAGGATTTCTATCAGCACAGATTTCTTTCTGTCCCTCTCCCTCACCCTGCTTTGCCTCCCCCCCCCCGTCCTGTTTTACCTGCCATGCCCTTTTGTAATGCTGGGACTCTAACACAGGGTCTTCAACACCCTAGGCAAGCAGTCTTCCCCGAAGTAGCCTCTCATGTAATCTCCACTCTCCTCCCAAAGTCCAGGGGCCCTCCATGGACTAGCATCTCCAGTCGCATGTGGTCCCTCTTCCCCACTCTGTGTCCATTAAAATTCCCCAGCCTCCTCATCACCTGGAGCTTCTCATACATGGGTTGCACTCTCTGGAAACTCTCCCTCATCTTAAGGGGCAGGCGCATTTCCATCTCTTGGAAGTTCTCCTTGACTCTTCTTAGCAGCCGTCTGCACAACCCCCAATATTCATTTTCCCTACAAGATGATTCTTTGCTTCACTTATTTTTATTTTTTTTCTTTATTATTAGATATTTTCTTTATTTATATGTAAATTTCTCCATTCCCAGTTTCCCCTCCAAAAAACA
>NW_022196906.1:98928944-98935316 GCF_008632895.1 Mastomys coucha
GTATTAGTCAGGTACTGTCAGAGCCTCTCAGGAGATAGCTATATTTAGGCTGGCTTGCCCTTGCTTCACTTATTTTATTTATGTGTTTGTGTGTTGACTTAATGGCTTCCTGCCTGATTAGATTCTACTCTGCAGGTATTCATTCATTCATTCATTAATTCACTCACTCATTCCTGCATGCTTTCTATAATCTCTGCTAAGAATTTACTCCATGACAAATATTAAAAGTCCTGTGAGTACATGCTGTATGTAGGGACCCAAGCATCCAACTTCCTATTTCCTTCTAGTATGGATACAGACCTTACATGAAGAAATAGTAACAGAACTAGTAAATAGTACTAACTAGCAAGTTGAACAGACTCTCGAGAAAAATGAAGCAGGAAGGTTGAAGCACGAACTCTCTGGCTAGTGAGGGCTGTTTTACTGGATGTAGCAGAGTCCTCTCCAGTAAGCTGAAACCTAGCATGTGTGCAGTTGGAAGCTCTTGTGAACTTCTCCAGCCAAAGTGCTGGAGGCTCTGGTCACAAGGATGGAAACACTAAGATATGATCACAGGCTGTGTGATCAAAGAAAAGCCAGCCAGTTTGGCTGATGGGCTGGATGTGAACATGAGCACAAGAGGGGGAGCCATAAACAGGGCAAGGAGTTCGCCCTCAGACATGCTGGTTTCAGGATGTCCATGAGAGGGTATATGACTCTGACTTCTATCCTTGGATGTATGACTAGGTACAGGAGTCCAGGCTTCTGGGAAGACAGAAGCAATGAGTAGTAGACAAGCCAAGGCACCACCCGTCATACACAGTACCCAAGCACAGGGCTGAAATGCACACAAGGCAGGGCCATTGATCAAGTGCTTGTGCCACCGAGCACATGATATGTACACAGAGGTACGGTTAACAACCCACTAAGTTTCTTTTCTGTCAATTGCATTAGTAAGCAAGCCTTATTATCTACAATAGCCCTAAGTCACAGAAACATAAATAACATGGCGGCCCCCTCTTTCTGTGCTTTTTACATCTTAGTTGATTCTCCCTAGCAGCCAGGCCCTTGCTCATGTACATTCATAGCTCATGGGAAGGCAGAGGATGCTGCTACCCAGAGCCAGAGGACAGAGCTGATGGTACTTTCCGTGGGCTTCCATGAAGTTAGGAGGCCGAGATCTCAGCTCCCAGCTCCCTGTTGAGGCTGCCTTCTGCCCTAATGTATATGTAGTGACAGCTACACAAAGCCACATCATTGAAACTCAAACAGCAAACCAGCCCTCCAGGCTCCAACACTAAATGCCTCCTTCTCTGAACTCAGAACTTCTGACATATGGCTGTCACTGTGTCCACATTTCCTGTTAAGGCCTTGTTCACTCTGCATTATTAAAGCCCTCCACCTACAGGTGTCTCCTATGAGTCCCTTGGTTCCCTGCGCATCGGGGCTTATGGGGGCTTCAGAGTTTTAGAGACATTCATGGTATAAAACCACAGAACTTGTAAGATGGTTTGGATTAATGTAAAGGGTGAAGAGGAAAATTAAAAAAGAAGAGGACTGATGGCATGATATCTATGTCAGGCATAGGTTTCCCAGGAGCTGCAGACACCCAAGTCTCTCTGCCATGCCCACTCCTGGCGGAGCAGCCTGTGGATGGATGGAGGTACTCCAGTCAATCCCTCTGCTGGCTCTATGATGGCTTAGTCTCTTTGTACAACACATGTCCAATAGTCTAGGAAGGAAGGACAACAATGTAAGGGAAGTTATTGGGACAATAAAAGAGAAAAGACTTTCCAAATCCCCAAAGGAAGTCCGTATGCCGCACACTTACACATGGCAGATGGAGAGCCTCCAGTCCGGTTCTAGCCGAATCCTCACTTGCATGGAGCAAGCAGCGACTGGCCCGGTGTTTGAACCATGATTTGAAGTCATTACATCACTATCTATTATCATGCATTTTGGGTGCTGTCTTTAGATCCTAAGCACCTTTTTTTCTTTTCAGTTACTAATTTCTCCAGCAACCCTCCCATGCCCAGCTCCAGAAGCAGCCTCTCACTGTGAGGTTTAGGGATCCCAGGGCTGTCAGCACTGAGCTGCACTTCATGCTGGCTGAGGGACAGGGGATGAGAAAGGAGAAGCAGCAAAGCTGCAAGGCTAGGACAGAGCAGGAGGGGACAGTGGGGCATCCTTCCACGGAACAACACTCACTGAGGCTGTGGAGGTAGTTAGCCTGCACAGAAAGGCACATGCCTCTGGAAATACACATTACACTGTGGAGGGTATGACTGCTTAATAGCCTAAGACACGCTGGTGGGGTTACAGGGAAAAAATAGTTCAACTTGCAACAGCAGAACAGGCCAATTCTTAGAAATAATGATGAATTCTAAGGTCAACACAGGGCAAAAAAGTGTTTCCTCCTCAGTGTGCGGTTGACTAAATTAGGTCATTATTGGCATGATTTTAAACTATAAGCTGAAGCAGTATCACTATTGATGTTCAAAAGTTTTAGCATCTTCCATTTTAAAAGCACACTAGAAGATAATTGCAAATCCCTCAGCGGGAGAGAGTTGGGCTTCATTTACCTTACACGACTCTGCATTTCTCCCAGGACGGTCATTAGATTTGCCTTGTATATAGCTCGGTAATTCTATATAATAAGCAGCTCTTGTCTGCCTTTGAACTATTCTCTTCTATTTCCTGCCACTTCCTCCATCCTGAGTGACAGACCAGGAACATCCTGTGTAGAGCATAGCCTGTAGAAACAGTGCCTACTTGCAGTAGGGCATCTTGTCTGTCACCCTTCAACCCTGGAAAAGCTGAGTCTCACCTTTCAAGGACCTGAGTGTTAAATGCAGTACACACTGAAAAGTGAACAGCCTTCACTGCTTTCTGTTTAGCACCATGTAAAAATGATTGACTTGCCCTGGACAACTATGCTGTGGGGAAAATCCATATCTCTAAAACACTGAATTCTATGGTAGAAATTCAGCCAGTGAGAGACTTACAATCAGAGAGACTCTCGGGAATTAGAAAGGAACAGAGAGATCTGAGTGTAGGGGCACAGCCCATTGCTATTCCGGGGTGTTAACCCTTTCATTGACATCTGAGGGAGGCTTGCCCCCTTCCTCTCTCCCACTGTCATGTTCTCCCTCACCTTTGTCTGATCCCTTACTAAAACCCAGCCAGCTGAATCTTAGTCTGATGCAGTTCTCACAAGTAAAGGTTTCTACAAGAATGGAATAATTCACCTGTGGTGAGCACCGTGAGCTCACACCCCAGTTAAGGATTCATCACAGTTATCGGGATTCATCACAGGGGTCAAAAGACATGGAACTCTGAGCTTTCAGCCAATGAGGGCTCAGATGGGGCACTGGCCATTCCTGCCCAACACAGGACTCTTGCTACCATGCCGACAGCAGTCTTTGCCCTGTGTGCCCTACAGCCTGGCCAAGCCTTTCCCCAAACTGTACAATCAATTCATGCTTCCTCTCCTCCTCCCCCATTTCTTTCCTTTTCCATCTCTTCTTCCCTCAGAGATGTCCCATAATCTGAGGCCCTCCTAACCTACTCCACAGGTATCTCCCTTCCTAGCCTGGGCTACCCTACCATCTTTCCCAGAAGATTTGTATTAGCCCAGAATATAAAGTACTGACTGGAAAATAGGGATTCCAAGAACGTTAGCTGTGATCACTGTAATAGGCACGAACTGATTAAACCACCTGGCTCTCCCTACAGCAAAAGCCTGTGGTCGCAACCTCCATGACATCCTGGACCCAGTGTCCCCAGGGGAACCTCAGGCCTTACTACCCTGTACCATTGCACTTGAGCACATGAGCTTGTCCTAGTGCCATGATGTGCTGGGAGAATGCCAACTCCTTACCCCCAAACTGGAGAACTTCCATATTAGCTTGGAAGCGCAGGCCCCTGTAGCCCTTCATCTCAGGAAGAGAGAATGTGAGGGTCCTGAGGAGCCTTTTAAAGGAAGCCTTAGGTGAAAGCCTTCATTACACAGGCCCTTTCCTGAGAGGGTTGTGGGCCAAGTCATTATCTTCCATCTAGTGTATTTTTACCAGTGTCCTGGACCATTTATTAGTCTTGGAGAGGGGATGATGGTCCGGGCAGTAAGGGACAGGCAGAATTAATAACCCCTTTCATCAGCTTGCAGCCTTTGGGCATGTCTGTGAGAGCACACGGACTACCCCTCAGTGACAGGTCCCACAGCTGCAGCCGCAGAGACTCTCTTGTGATGAGAGCTGTAAACTCCACTCTCCTGAGATCTAAGAGGACGCACAAATTTGGTGACCACAGGCTTCACAGAGGAGCCATCAGCACATAATGGCTTGTGATAGAGGCGTTATTGATGCTTTGCTTAGCACAGTAGAGAAACTACAGTAATTAGAAGTTTCATGAAACTGCTTTGGAGGCAATGCTGCTTAAAGAACAGCAGGGTTGGCTCAGAGAACCCAGCAATAAATCACAAAGAAGCCTGTGGCTGATTTTCTTCCAGAAAGCACTTCTTACATCAAAATATGAAAGAACAATCTGCTTGGATCTGGTTATGCACACAGAGTCCATGGGTGTGTTGCTACTTTAGCATGCTTGGGTTCAAAGGTTGTCTTAATTAGGGTTTACCTTGTGGTAAAGAGACACCATGACCAAGGCAACTCTTATGAAGGAAAGCATTTAACTGGGGCTGGCTTACAGTCTCAGAGGTGCAGTCCATTATCATCATGGCTGGAAGCATGACAGTGTATAGACAGACATGATGTTAGAGAAAGAGCTGAGCATTCTACATATTGATCTGCAGGCAGCATAAGGAGACTGTGTGCCACACTGGGAATATCTTGAGCATATATGACTTCAAAGCCCACTTCTAGTGACATATTTCCTTCAATAAGGCCATACTTCCTAATAATGCCACTCCTTATGGGCCAAACATTTATATACTTGAGTCTATGAGGGTTATACCTATTCAAAGGACCATACTCCACTCCCTGACCCCCATAGGCTTGTAGTCACAACATAATACAAAACACATTTAGTCCAACTTCAAACTTTTCCATAGTCTATCGCAGTTTCAACAATGTTTAGAAGTACAGAGATCAAAGTCTCTTCTGAGATTCATACAATCCCGGTTCCAAAGTGTAGGGAAGGGAGCACAGAAAGGAAACACTGGACCAAAGCAAGACTGGAAGCCAGCTGGGCCAACTCCAAACTCTGCATCTCCTGCCTGATGTCAAAAAGCTCCTCAGATCTTCCACACATTTCAGCTTTGTTGACTTCAACACACGTCTTTCTCTTGGGCTGGTTTCACTTCCTGTTAGCAGCTTTCCTTGGTAGGCACCCCATAGCTTTGGCATCTCTAATCTCTTGGGGTCTCCAAGGCAATCCAGGTTTCACCTTCATACAATGATGTTTCTAAGCATCCATGCGGGGAGATCCTGTTGCATCATATACCTGGCCTCAGCAAGTTTTCTTAGTTGCACAGGGAGATTCTATAACCCCATACTTTTATTCTTGATCCTAAAGCCAGAACCACATGGCTGAAGCCAACAAGTTCTGCTGCTGTCTGGGGCTGTAACATGGCCCCTTTGTTCAATTCCATCTTCACCAGCTTTCTGTCTTAGATGGTTTCTTTTACTGCTTAAGCATGGCTGTCCTGGAACTTGCTCTGTAGACTAGGTTGGTCTTGAACTCAAAGATTCTCCTACTTCTGTTTCTGGAGTGCTGGGATTAAAGGGATATACTACCATGCCTGGACCTAAACTTTTCTTTAATTTCTTTTCATAAACTGGAAGCTTAGCTGGGTGGGGTCTTGCCTGGAAGTCACCACTCCCTTTATTTCATTTAACATCTGGCTTTTCTTCTTATCTCCTTCAACACAGGATTTAGCTCCATTCTTCCCAGTGCCTCTTACCATTATAGATCTTTATAGGCATGGCCATTAATGAAAAGAGGACATAGTCCACACTAGGCTGTTTTTGAAATCTCCTCTGCAAACGTAATTAATCTAAAACTCTTCAATTTAGCCTCAGGCAGATTTTTTTCTTTTTTGACAAAAAGTAGCCACAATCTTCATGAAAATATCACAAGAAGGATCTTTAGGCAGCACACTAAAATTCTTCTCCTCTGAAACCTCTTAAGCCTGATCCCCACACTTCAAATCACCCTCAGCAGTGCTGTCTCCCATGCTGCTTCTAGCATGGCCCATTAAGCAATGCTGAAAGCATTCTGCTGCTTTCCTAAGTCTCAAAGTCTAAATTCTTTAAACAAAGACATGGTTAGGCCTATCACAGCAATACACCAGCCCAACTTCTGTCTTAGTTGGGGTTTATTGCTGTGAAGAGACACCATGACCAAGGCAACTTTTTTTTTTTTTTTTTTTTTTTTTTT
>NW_022196906.1:98935326-98941312 GCF_008632895.1 Mastomys coucha
GAAATCTGCCTGCCTCTGCCTCCCAAGTGCTGGGATTAAAGGTGTGCACCACCACCGCCCAGCTCCAAGGCAACTTTTATAAAGGGAAACATTTAATTGGGACTGGCTTAAAGTTTCAGAGGGTTGGTCCATTATCATCATGGTGGAAGTATGGCAGTGTCAGGCAGACATGGTGCTGCAGAAGGAGACCAGAGTTCTACATCTTGATCCACAGGCAGCAGAAGAAGATTATGTGCCACACTGGACATAGCTTGAGCATAGGCGACCTCAAAATTCAACTCCACAGTGACATACTTCCTCCAACAAGGCTATTCCTCCTAATAGCACCACACCCTATAGCTAAGCATTCAAACCCATGAATCTATGGGGCTATACCTATTCAAACCATTACAAGGGAAAAGCTGGCCAGCAAAGAGGTAACTCCAGATGGCTGCAAGCTTCACACAGTTCACAAAGCGAAGAGTGACTGGGGGTACCAACACTGAGCTCTGAAGTGCAATTTGTGTACTGCTGACATAAGATTCCTGCAAGAATGGGATGGTGCCCATCACACCACATCCACCATTCCTGAAGAGAAACTATAGAAAACTAACACTATATTAAAATACAACTGTGATTATCTGTCCCTATCACAGATTACAATAATATAATCCACACTTCCATCTCTGTCATACCATGTTGTTATGGTGTCCAGAGTAGGAATAGGCTGTGACCACTCTGACTCTGGGCCACAGGTCTTACGTCTCCATATCTGTGTCTCCGTAGGTGGACTACTTTTCTCTTAGAGACCCAGTTTCTTTGCTTGAATAAGACAACATGAGTCTCAGGGACAGAATATCTTGCCACAACAGACTTAAAATCAATCACTATTGATCATATAACATGTGGCAAAGAGAGCAAAATCACTTATATTCATCATCTGCATTGAGAAAGAATTTTTTTATAATATCACAACCATGACATTTTACTTTAATATTGAAGACAGTACATTAGAATAAGCAAGGTAAGTAGGTAATTTTTATAATAATGGCTGAGTTACTAAGTACTTAACTATGGAATTATGATCTGAGTGCTTTAAACTGATGACTTCACTTTACTCTTTTATGACTTTACTCTTCTATGTGTAGGAACCATTTTTCTCAAGTTCAGTAATTTAGACAAGGTAATAGCATACCATATGAGTGGCAACATCTAGACTTGTTTATAGGCAATCTGACTTCCTGAGATGCTTAGAGTAACAACTGGCCAGAGACAGGCGTTCTGGGCTGCCAAAGCTCTTGATACAGGTGGCATTTGCATCAGATTTTATTCATATGTGTTTCTGAATTGGCTCTGTTTTGCTTAAAACTATTAAAAATTATATCAGTAAATCGAAGTTTGCTACTTGATCTGAGCAAAGACTGGGTATATATTTTGTATGTCACGTTTTCCAACCACAGGCATGGGGTAAGATTAATGCAGTATTATGACAATATATGTTTCAACTGTTTGTAGTGGTGGCCTAGAAACAAGCAGAAATTCTATTTTTAACTTATAATACTAGGTACCTTTTTCCCAGGGTCCCCTGGGGAGAAAGGAACAGGCATAAGGAGTACATATAGTGGCATTTGGGACCGTACCTCTCTCGTCCTGCATTTTTGCTGATTATTCTTGGCCCCTCTCCTCCTGTATAAGTCATTTACGTTCTCCTATGTTTTCTCTTTCTCTTGGCCTTTTCCTTTGCTTGATACTAGTGTTTTAAATTATACATGTGAGTTTTTGCCTGCATGTATATCTGTGTACTGCATGCATGTCTGGTGCCAGCAGAAGCCAGAAGGAGACATCAGATTCATTAGAATTGGTATACAACTGGTATGACAGATACAGATGTGAGCTGCCATGTTGGTGATGGGAACCACACCCAGGTCCTCAGAAAGGACAGCAAGCACTCTTAACCACTGAGCTATGTCTCCAGTCTTAGCTTGGGTCTACTCTTACATGTTCCTGGAGGCATTTCCCTCCCTCTCCTGGTCTACAGAACTTGGGAGACATTTCTCATGAGTTTTACTTAATATTATGCTGGATTGCTTAGTGTTTAAGAGTAGCTCACTGCCTGGCCTTGGGGGTATATTCCTGCAATCCCAGCACTTAGGAAGTCAGTCAGATAGCTGAAAGTTCAATGCCAGCCTGAGCTATACAGTGAGAAACTCTTTCAATAAAAACATTGAATTGCTTGTATACAACTTTATTTCCACTCCAAACATCAGAAGAAAAAGGTGCAAGCAAGGGCCATTTCTTAGCTTGCTAGATCTACACTAGCTCAGCCTTTCTAATTCAGAAGTTCTACCACTAGCTCATCTATGCAGAGAGAGATCCAGTACTGCAGGCGATGAGGGCTCCTCAGAGGCTGCACAAAATTACAAAGGACATTTTCCACTTTCAGAATTTCCAAAGTTTAACTCCAGAATGGAATCAATTTTTATAAATCTGTACTTGCATTCAAATTTTAAAACAGACCAAAAATCTGATTACGAGCAGGGAAGTAATAAAAAGCAAGCAAGCAAGCAAGCAAGCAAACAAACAAAAAACCCACAACTCCACTGTGCCTGGGAGAGAAACGCCTGCCGCACTTACTGGGTGTATAGAGGCCCTCCTCAGTGGGCAGGCACTACAGTGTGTGACAGCCTGTCCTCCTGCACTGACTAGCTTAGCCCTCCCACTCTTAACAGGGTCCTGATCAGAGTCTGATAATTCTATGGGAGCCTACCTGCCCCTGCCTCTTGAAAGGAAAGATTCCGTACATGGGGCCATTAGAAAGAACTTAGTGGTCCTGAGCAACCTGACCCCAACTCCAGGTTCAAGGCTTGTCCTCTTTCTTAGCCTGAGTTCAGAGCCCATTCAATACCACGGACAGCGACATCTCTTCTGGCCAGAGCAGCAGGGGGTGTACCTGTTGGTTTGTTCTGTACACAGATGGGGACTCCTCCTCTCTCATTTCTCCCCCTGCTTCTGAGAACACCATTTCTTCCTCCTGCTCCTCACTGTCTTCAGAGCAGGAATCAAATACATCAGCATAATATTGCTCAGCAACAAGTGGGTCTTCTGGGATCTCTGAAATAGAAAATAAGCAACCATCACAGTCATGGAAGTTGTAACAGGGTAAGCTAGGACCCTTGCAGATCCTCAGAGGTTGGCACTGGGAAAGCTTCCTCGGAGTACAGTGCTGACTCTTAGCTTCCTGAAATTGTCTACTGGATATAGTCATCACTCAGCGAAATTAAACCAGTAGAAAGAGGGACACTAATCTTTGAAGTTAGGAGAACAAAACCATGAGACAAGAGTAAATAGTCTCCTCTGGAGCTTTTACATGAGTCCTTATTAAAAATAAAGGGAGTCTGGAGAAAAATAAAGATGAGAAAGCAGGGCAGGGCCCTGTTATGCAACTCACAAAAGTTTGTAGCTGAGACAGTGGGAAGGAGATTGTGTTAATAGCCTTCTTTTAAAGAAGTTTCATTTTTAAAAATGTCAGTAGTGAGATAAAACAACACGGATAGGATATATAACGATGACATTTGGCCAAACTGGGAAATACATCACAATTCTTTTCTAACAGGTTATATGGACTGAGGCTGTTCAAATGGAGTTTGCTCTGGTGGGCTATATTAATTTGTTTAAAAGCAAAAGGAAAAGGGAAGATTATCTGTGTATGCTGGAAGTTGGAACCAGTTACCCAAGTTACTTGGCATAGTATCTCTACTGACTAAAACAGAGTTGGTACACATAATAATATCAACAAAGAAAGGCCAAGGGTGGGCTATGGGTGGCCCAGCATTGGACACTCTAATTTACTAATTGAGACTGGCAATAGAGAAATCCCTTTGACTGGGAAAGGAAGAAATTACATAATGGTACTATACTGTAGCCAGGTGAGGCTTTGCAGCATTTCGACTAATAAACAGAATTATTGTTCTTACTTGCAACACAGGGTGCTATTTTTTAACCCATTGCTACTTTGTTCTCTCTGGTGGAAAAATGTGTCACATAGGGTCAGAAAAATCACAGTTTGACCCAACCTCTGCCTGCTTGTATATAAAATCCTGGGCAAGATGCTTACATTTACAGAGCTCTGTTTTCCTCAGTAAAAGTGATATAAGGGTACTCTAGTCATGTGACGTGCAGACCCCATAGTAAGCTGCTGATGAAAACATCTATCTGTATACAAGGAAATGTCACAGAACTTCCACTCAGTTTGCATAGCTGTAAAAAGGGGGGGTGTCTTTCCATTAACTGACTCAGAATCCTTTGAAATAGAACATGGGCTGGAGACTTATCCAGCAAAAGAAAAGGAAGTCTTAAGGCACACAGCTGTAGCTATGTGGGGTGGGAGACATCTTGTGGGAGTCAGCTCTCTCCTTCCACCATGTGGGGCTGGAGATCAGAGTCAGTTAATCAGGCTCACTCGTTGGGCCATCATGCCAGCCCCTAGAAGGAACACTTTACAATATCCTTGCCATCTATGCTTTTGTTGCAAAACACAAGAGGCTATACAGTGGATCAAAGTAGCTCAATGACAAAAATTACATATATTCCTAACAGCTTTTGACAGTTCTTAGGGTGGGACTTGCATGTGCTGTCATTTAATCCAGGCCTGTATCATCCACATCTATCTATCTATCTATCTATCTATCTATCTATCTATCTATCTATCTATCTATCTTTGAGAGTGATGTCTGATTGAGCAAACAAAGTGATGATGTGACAGAATGAGTCAGATAGGATATACCCAACTCTCAGAAAGAGAGGCTACTTAAAAGAGCAGTGCAGAGAGAGGGGGAGGGAGGGATTGTTTTCAAACAGGAAAATCAAAACAAATGTAAGCCTGATTCAAGTGTGTTTGTCAAGCTGTATGTTTTTCTATAGCGAGCCCAATTTGAAGCCTTGTTCGGCTAAGGCTCATTTCTTCTGTCACTGAGGGAAAAACAGACTGTGATAAATAGCTTTAATTTCCTCACACCCTGAAGTCAGCCTCATAACAGACACATTTCAGATCTCTCCTGTGCTGGGTGGGCAGTGACGGGGCATACTTATGAAGGAATCCAATAATGGCTGTCCAAGCTTGGACACCAGTGCCACAAATTCATACTTGAGGGAAAGAGAAGTTATTATCTAGTTCCACAGAAAGGGTGGCCTTTGTCAGATACTTCAGTCAAGACCTAAACAAATCCCTTCTAAGATGATGGAGTACTAGGGTCACCTATAGGACTTGTTAATGGGTACATAGTGCTAGATTTCAACATCTCCTCAAAATGCTGATTTGGTACTTTTGGGTAGCACATGAAGTATTTATTGTGTGTGTATGTGTGTGTATGTGTTTGTGTTTGTGTGTGTGCATATGCATGCGCACGTGTGCTCATACACAGGTAACTTCCAAGGCCAAAAGCAGGTACTGGATACCTTGGAGCTGGAGTTATACTCGGTTTTGAACCATGCAATTTGGTTGCTAAGAACTGAATTTGGGTACTCTGCAAGATCAACAAGTACTCTCAATCACTGACCCAGTTCTCCAGCCCCACACTTCTCATTTCTATAAAGTTCCAAGTTGATGTGGATGCTGCTGGCCCAAGAGCCATACCTGATAACAACTACTCAAGTAAACATATCTTAGGACATATAGAATCTCTTTAATAAAAGACATGTGGTTCTATCCTAGCCCCGCACCTTCCACTCTTTGTATATTAAAGCAAGCCATGAGCAGAAACCAAGTGCTTTAGAGAGCTGAAGCTGTGCTCTCTGTGGCCTCAATTGCTTCTGATCTCTATGGTGTTATAAACAATGAGACAGTTACTACTTTGTGAACAGGAGCATGGAAGTGAGTGGTGAGCAGCCTCAGGTTATGCACAGTTTTGTGTGATTTTTATTTTTATTTTTTGCCTTGCATATCTTTCTTTTTTATTATTATTACTTTATTTATTTTTATTAGATATCTTCTTTATTTCATGTCATATGA
>NW_022196906.1:98941322-98982807 GCF_008632895.1 Mastomys coucha
AAAGAAAAGAAAACAAAAACAAAAAAACCCTGCTCCCTCCCCCCATCCCCTTGCTCACCAATCTACCCTCTTCTACTTCCTGGCCCTGGAATTCCCCTACACTGGGGCATAGAACCTTCACAGGGCTAAGGGCCTCTCCTCTCATTGATGACCTACTAGGCCATCCTCTGCTACATATGCTGCTGGAGCCATTAGTCCCATCATGTGTACTCTCTGGTTGGTAGTTTAGTCCCTGGGAGCTCTAAGGGTAATAGTTAGTTCATATTGTTGTTCATCCTAAAGGGCTGCAAACCCTTCAGCTCCTTGGGTCCTTTCTCTAGCTCCTTCATTGGAGACCCTATGCTCAGTCCAATGGATGACTGTGAGCCTCTACTTCTGTATTATTTGGGCACTGTCAGAGCCTCTCAGGAGAGACCCTATATCAGGCTCCTGTCAGCCAGCACTTGCTGGCATCCACAATAGTGTCTGGATTTGATGATTGAATATAGGAAGGATTCCTAGGTGAAGCAGTCTCTAGATTGTCCTTCCTTCAGTCTCTGCTCCATAGTTTGTCTCTGCAACTCCTTCCATGGGTAATTTGTTCCCCCTTTTAAGAAGGAACAAAGTATCTACACTTTGGTCTTCCTTCTTCTTGAGTTTCTGTGGTTTGTGGATTGTACCACTCTTGGGCATATACCCAGAAGATGCTCCAACATTTAATAAGGACACATGCTCCACTATGTTCATAGCAGCCTTATTTATAATAGCCAGAAACTGGAAACAACCCAGATGTCCCTCAGCAGAGGAATGGATACAGAAAATGTGGTACATTTACATAATGAAGTACTACTCAGCTATTAAAAACAATGAATTTATGAAATTCTTAGGGAAATGGATGGATCTGGAGAATATCATCCTGAGTGAGGTAACCCAATCACAAAAGAACACACATGGTATGCACTCTCTGATAAGTGGATATTAGCCCAGATCAGAATACACAAAGCGTTGTGTGATTTTAAAGGCACACTCACAGCTAGTATTCCATTGCTGGTCATATCAAGTCTTCAAGTTAGAGCTGGATGATCTTTTTTAGACCATTGCTCAGATAAAGAAAAGCAAAAGCTCAGACCGGTTAAAACCAGAAAAAGGTCACACGGATGTACACACCATGACCATGAAGCTCAAAAGTAAACAACTTGAAACCTAGCTTCTGGGTGAGTGCTATTTTACAGTGAATAAGGAACATTCATTCTTGCTGCTAAAATCTCATGACTGTCCCCCAGAGGCTCTGAAAGACACTGGGCAATAAGGTGTGGGTTTCTGGCTTAAAAGAAAACCTGACTCTCTGTTATGCCAGGACTTTGTCTCACAGGAGCTGAGAACAGCGAGTGCTAGGGCCTCATCCGGACTCAAGCCAGCTTTCACTCTTCTCTATCTCAGATGGGTCAGATTTGCAGGTGCATGAGAGCATCTATTCATCCAGTTAAAACCATCCTCCTTCCATCATTTCTAATTCAACAGGTCTGGGCAAGGCCTGGGATTCTGCACTTGTAATGATGCTGCCAACAGAGAAAAGTAAGACTATCACACTGGGCATTGGAAGAGAAAATGGCATAGAGGTGATGTGTTAGATAAAAGCCTCTATTGTTTCATGTATTGTTAGACCAGCTCTCTGTACTTCTAAAGTAATCAGATATACAGTATAGAACTTTTCTTTAAGAACTAGTCTTCCTGCATGTTGTTTTAGACATGTGTGTGTGTGCACGCGTGTGTTGGACTCAGTTGTCTTTCTCAATCACTCCCTATTTCCTTTCTGAGACAGAGAGAGTCTTTTGCTGAACCTGAAGTTGACTGAGTCAGCTGATCTAGCTCTGGCTAGCTTGTCTCAGGGACCTGTCTATTTCCACTTTTGGGACTCTGAGATTAATAGGCAGACATTATGCCTACTTGGCTTTTATGTAGGTGCTGAAGATCCTAACTCCAATCCTCACATTACAAAGTAAACACTTTACCCTCTGAGCCATCTCATTAACTCAAGCACAGATATTCAGAAGGATAATCTCCAGCTGTCCATCTATCATCATCCCAAGTGATTCCAACCACTGGTATGTCCTGTACAAAGAATAGCTGCACCATGGATCTCAAAAGAAATACATTCTAAGCCCATCGCCAGCCCTGATCAACTTAATTAGTACAATGTGTGCTGGGGATGGAGCTCAATGGTTTAATACTTCCCTACCTTGTACAGGACTCTTGCATCAATCTCCAGTACCATGTGTTTCAACAATGTGTTTCAACAACCCCTCCAGGTGAGTCTGATGTACACTATTAATTGAGTATAAAACTGCCACTTAATGTCTGTTCAAGTTCAAATAATTTCCCTAATCACCTATGAGCCCAGGAGGGCAAAATCCATGCTTGTCTTAATCACCCTGGCACCTCTATGTTGTCTTAATCACTCTGGCACCTCTATGTTGGCTCAAGGAAGATACTCACCTTCAGAATAAAAGAGTTCAAAGCTCTCTAAAAGGTACGGGCTTATGAACTGCATCATAGCATCCCATTTGAAGGCTCTTGGAAGCTTCCTCAGGGGTGAGAGAGGAGGAAGGTGCTATTGGAGCTCCATCTTTTTTCTTGCATGCTCTGAGTTTACCTGTCAGATATTGTAGCTTGGATATTAAATGCCCCTCGAAGGTCCATGTGTTGGAAGCTTGGTCCCAACCCATAAAGTTAATAGAAAGGAATTTCCAGTCTGCAGGATTCTGTTGACAGGTCTCAGTTCACTGAAGGCTTATTCCCAAGGGCATAGTGGACATACAGTCTCCACCTTTCTCTTTCACATTCCTGCCATTGGGTAAATAGCCCTGTCCCGCGTTCCCAACATGATGTGTTGACTCACCATGGGTCCCAAACCACAACAGAAACAACTGGTCATAGGCTGAACTTTGCCAAACTGTGAGACAAAATAAAGAGAAAAAGTCCTTGTGAGTTGACCATCCCGAGTGTTGGTGACAACAGTGTGGCAAGTGGAACAGTCATGGCCTCCACTGGCTCACATACTTAAATGTGTGGTCGGTCGTGAGGGAGAGATGAGGAAGTTTGGCTTTGTTAGAGTGGGTGTGGCCTCCTTAGAGGAAGTGCTGACGTTTTAAATGCTCTAACCAGGCCCACTGCCTTGCTCCTTCTGCTGCCTGATGACCTGGATGCAGAACTCAGCTGCATCTCCAGCACCACCCCTGCCTGCGTGATGCTATGCATTCTGCCATGGCTCATGGACTAAACTTCTGGAACTGTGAACCAGCCCCAGTTAAACATTTTCCTCTACGAGAGTTGCCATGGTCATGATATCCCTTCACAGCATTCTAGAATGCTAAGACAGTCAGAGAGCTGCTGAGCACATTTTCATACTAAACTTTATAGCCCCATCCTGCAGATCCATCCAGTTCAAGGCCTCAGCCAGAATTACCCTAGAGTGTGATGCAGTTCATTATCAGACTGTGGGATTTTTTAGGTGCTTCTGCTGTCTGCCTGGGGGCAGACAGCTAGCTGGCATGTGGGCTGAATCATTATCAGTAGATAAAGGCACTGATAGAACAGCTAGAGACAAATACTCCCTAGAGAGAGATAGCCTGTCTGGTAGATTCCATCGTAGCTAAGATGTTTCCTAAACCGTCATCCTTCATTCTCTTCATAGCCAATGGGACACTTGATGTCCCACTCCTGGATAGCACACAACTTCGCCCACACAACCTGAAGAAAAAGACTCTAAAACTTGGCTGACTGAGAAAGGGGGTTTTATCAATTTCTAAACTTCAAACTAATGTTGGTTTATTTTTTTGTTTTCAGTTTTTGTAAACCATCTCTCCCCTACTGTGAAGCAGGAGATGGTTCATCCGGGATGTTTGATGAATCATCAGCTGGGACGGAGACTGTTCTCAGGGTGTCCCAGTTCCTGACAATGGCCATTAGAATTATTCACTGGGTTCAGAAGCCATGGAGAATGGAGGGTCCCCTGCAATAAAGGCAGCCGTCATTTCTTCTCTTGGTGAGCCTGTCTTTTACTGACACCGTGGGCCCATTGTGGAAATCCCAGAGAGGCAGTTACTCCACACTCCAAATGGCTGCTGCCTCTGTATTTCATTACAAAGAGCCCTTTTCTGGGCCTGTGGGAAGGGATTGTAATTTTCAATCACTGTAACATTTAGTGGGACTGGCGCTCGAGGCAGCACATTTGCTAAGGAACAATTTAGACTGAAGTAACAGTCCAATGGAAGATGTGGGGCCTCCAGTGGCATGAACACACTCCTAGGCTGAGGGGCGAATGCACAGTCCATATAGTTTTTAGCAGCCAGCTCTGCAAAACTCCCTGTCTCATACCTCCATGGTCTTACACAGTGGGCTGCAAATCTTGCCACCAACTCCTTTGGTGACCCCTCATTGCCAACAAAACTCAGTACAGAAATCTCAGTATGGCCTTTCTGTCAGCAGGCTGTAACCTGCTTTCCCAGCCTGGCCTCCTTATAGAGAATTTGATATCCTTTACAGACACAGTCAGAAGGGACTTCGGCTGGGTGACCCTGGGTCCAGGCACAGGCAGGTGTGTGTGTATGAGTGCGTGTGAGTGCGCTGGAGGGAGTAAGCTCTGCCATTGAGCTTCATCCCCAGCCCTGGTTTATTTTTCTAGTGCTTTGCAGACACTCACCTTTGTAACCTGACCTCTGTGTTTTTCTCTGCTCTTATTTCCAGCTTTCCAACTTCACTTTTTTAATGTGCTACTCCTTCTAGAATTCTCCTATCAGAATTGTAGCCACCACCCAACGAGGCTACTGAAATTCCAATTATTAGAATTAAATGACAAATTCAGTCATGACAGCTACATTCCATGAGCTCAGTGGTCACACGTGACAGGGTTTGAGGGTATTTCCGCCAATGCCATGCTCTAGAATGTCTGGTCTCTACCACTCCCCCTGCTGGTCCACAGCCCATAGTTTCAGCCCTGGGGTGTGTTTACTTCACCTCTCTTACCCTCGGCTCCTCCCCAGCCAGCACAGCACCCACCATCACCACCAATTCTCACCCCTGCAGAGGAATATGAAACCCCAGTCCCTGCACTAGATTTAGAGGGAGATGTTGACTCCAACCCATTCCAGCCGTGGGCCAGAGACACACTGACAAACTTTCCTCATGGAACCCACATGCCTATGAGATGGCTTCTCTACCTCACTTTGCAGAACATCTACACAAAGATCTTTGGGTTCAGTCCCACCCTCCACCTCATGGAAAAATGCCTCACAGACCACCCAAGTCCCACTGGAAGCCACCTGCCTCATGGCGTAACAATGATCAAATGCATCTTGTCAAGCTATCAGCAACTGCACACTGAACCAAACATCAAGTAGAGATGATGCACTTCCAGTTTTGGGGGTGGGGGCCGCTAACAGCTGTTTGGTTTTATATCTCTTCCATTCTTTCCTCTCTGGGTGCGATAAGGAGCTATAGGTGAGCACCCTGACCTTTTCTAAAATAAACCCTCAAAACTAGGGCTAAAATTAACTGCACTGATTAGCTTAGCCTACAGCATCACACATGAGATTGTGAAAAGGAGAGATTTTCTTAGCCAGAATGCATATTCATGACCCTTTCAGCATGGAGGGCTAAATTAAGTATAGTACAGTACCTTTTATATACATATAGGACATCAGATTCTACCATTTTATTCAAAGAGACATCTCTATATTTGATTGAGATCCCTAAGGGCTCACCATTCTCCCTATACACAGGAAGATCCGGGAAGAGGAAAGGGAAGGAGAAGGGAAGGGAGGGAAAGTAGGGGGAAGGATGGAAATAGGTCTCCCTTGAGCTCTAGAGTCTGTGATTTTTATCTTATGTGTCAAACTGATTCTCCCTTAGGCAAAACTATAACATTTTTCTGAACATTTTTTTTTCTTTTTTCTTTGCAGAGCAAAAGCCAAAACAACTGGGCAAAATTTGTCTTTTCTCCACCAGATTCAGAGAAAGGAACAAGTGCTGGGATATCCACTCTCTGAGGGGCAATACAGGAGATTGCTCAGTGGCCCTGAGGATTGGCACAATGGCTATATGGCACTTGCTGACATATAGCACTTTACTTTGGAGAGTTTCAGCAACCGGGTTAAGTTCCCTGGGCCTTAGATGTCTCATGTATAGCATGGGGCTCAGCAGCCTAACCCAGAGTGTGGAGGAGATGACCAAAGGCACTCCTCTGCTCTCAGGTGCAATGACTCATAGCTGGAGAAATGGGTGGATTGCCATTGTAGTCACTCTGGGCGTTTATTGCAGAACTGCTTAAATACATAACTAATTGTCACAGTTCTGAAGCCTAGGGAGTGCAGGATTAAGGTGCTGGCAGACTGGTATCTGGTAAGAGGTCTTGTCATTTGTAGACATCCCTCCCCTCTTATCTTCTCACATGACCGGCAGCAAAGAGACAGAAGGTAAGTGATGTTGTGTCTTTGTCTACAAAGGTGCTGATATCAGGAGGGCTATAGTCTTATGCCTTATCCACCTCCTCAAGCCCTACTGGGAGATGGAAGGGTATGGAAATATGCACCTCATTTCAAACAGTATGCAACAGTCGCCTGAGACCTTTGGCAACATTTGGATTCATGCATCTTTGGCACATCTGAGGTGACAGAGATGCTGCTGGCCCAAGCGACCACACTGTTGGTGGTGAGCAAATAAACCACGACTTTCTGCTCCTGGCCAATGAGTATTTGTCTAGAAACAGGACCATAACTAACACTTGCATGAAGTTTAATACTCTGCGTTGAGGAAGAATAAGGGGTTTGCTTCCCCCTCTCATTTCACACTGGCTGTGTTTACTCACTCACAGCTTCTTTCACCTACATCAAGTATGCTTGGCAACTTGCTGACTGGCATGGAGAGAGCCTTGTGGGCCAGCCAGGATGTCCCCTTGGATGAAACTCTCAGTCCATACTCTCCCTTTGCATCTCATTTCCTGGAAAACTTGTCCCCCACTGGCAGCTCCTCTGCTAACTCAGCCGTTGGAGGCAGAAAGAAGCTGCCAGATGAGGCTTGCGGCTGTAGGGCGTTCTCCACTCATCCATATGAACACTTAACACACACAATGATCAGGGATCACAACAGAATACACAGGGGAAAGCCTGCAGCCCAGAGAGCGAGGACAAAGTGCTCTGGAAGGTTATCATCTCGCACATCAATTAAGGCACACATTTCTGAGTTCTCTTCAGCTTGCTTTCTGACCTAGAAAATGGGGTTGTCAGAGAACCCAGGCCACCCTTTCCGGATGCAGACATTAGGTTACTTCCAGTACTGAGGGGCACCTTGGAACTTACTGATCACATGTAGGTAGGGGAGTTTATTCCATTCTTAACGAGTCTCCAACTAATGTCAGACCCAGTCTCCTGCCTCAAAAAGCTTTTTCTGGAAGTGTTTGTGGTATCCTGCCTACAACTCTTGGGCAGATTTCTTTCCTGCATTTGTTTGCAGAAAAATCTTGTCACCTTCACTCGGCCTGGACTTCTCAAGCCTCAGTGGGGAGCATGTTCAGGTCAAGCTTCAATGTCCGCCATGGGCAGAACAAGGTAAACAGACTGCCCAGTGTATTTTAACCCAGGCCAAGTTCCAAGCTCAACTGAATCATTGGCTCACTTCCATCAAGCCCACCCTGCCCAGAGTTTCAGAGAGCTCAGTACAGTATATGGTCACCATCCCTCTCCCTGGCTGTTCCTCTCTTTCCTGATTTGGGCCCAATTTTTTACATATTGACACTATTTGCTCAGCCAGTGATTACTGAATCTTAGCTCATGCTTAGTTGATAAATTTACCCCAAGAAATGAGAGCCCACAACTGAAAAGAAAATATTGACATGCTAGACTCTGAGCCCTCCCCACCAGAATTCCAGTCCACACCCCCTCAGAGTGTTTGGGCTCTGCCCTCACTGTATGCAACAAATAACAAGAAAGCCCAGGGCATGCCTGCTGGTTTGCATCAAATTCTGTGGGTAAACAGTGATGCTAAGTCGTTCCACTAGAAAATTAAATTTTCCCTCATTAATAAGTAAGGGGAAACAGACACAGCATACATTTGTATGCTGATAGTGCTAAAGGGTTTTATCTCAGTGAGATTGAAGCTAAGCTTCAACAGGGGGAAGGAGAACATTTTAAAGTAAATTTCTTTCCTCATTGACATTTTCCAGATGTTCAGGACACAAAAACAACAGGCAGACAAATGGCCAAGGCTAGGGGTCAGAAAACTGCAGCCTGCATGTCAAGTCTGTGCTGGCCACTTCTGTGCTACACTCCACATCTGTGGAAATTAGCCACAGTGGTGTTGTCTACTATCGCATTCTCTCACCATCCTGAAGGGCAACAGCAGAGCTGAGTGTCTACAACAGAGGTAGCATGTCCCAAGGCCCCAGGATTTCTACTCACTACTTAAGGAAGCTTGCGAAGTCCTCCTACCACAAAGGAGCCCCTGATGCTGAGTCCCCATCTTCTGGAGACCATGGCCTTGGGAACAGCCTTCTGTTTGGAGCTCTGGCTGCTTACAAATCATCTATCCACAGTAGGACTGGAGATGCATTCCAGCATTTTGTCAACCATGGTTCTCTCCCAAAATGTCACACCTGTCTGAGGTAAGCATTTTACAAGGCTGACCAGCTCAGTAGAACGTCTGTAGTTTAGAAAGCCAGGATGCTGCACGTCTAAAGCCAAATTATATTGGGCCATCTAAGCCACCTAAATAACTATTCATTGTCTGTCCCAGTGCATGACCTAACATCCTTGGAACTGCTAGGTGAATCCTTTCAGAATGTACAAACAGATCCTTTAGCACCTACCAAAGCCAAGGCTAAGCGTGTCACCAGATAACGTCTGGGCCCTACAGCAGAAGTCCCCTGCACTGTTCTAACTCTCCTAATGTCTCTGTCAAAGTACTTTAAAGATGCCTTGACTCATACCTTTCTTGTTCTGTTACCATTAAAAGCTTCATGAAATTGTTTCCATGTGTTGGAACATGGTAAGTGGGATAACATAAAGCTGGCCTCTCAGGCTCTCATCAACTCATATTCAGCTCCAGAATAACCACTGATTGCTTTGAGGTGAGAGACATGTTCCCATATCAAGAACTTCATGGCCTGACGTTCAGACTTCTCACTGTGAAGCAGAGGCCTTTCCATCTGAGAAAAGCTGAACTCGCTCTGGATGCAAAGAGCAAACTCAAGGAGGGGAAAACTCTCTCGGTATCTGATGTCAGCAAGGGAAGGTTTGCTCAGTTACTTCCTATCAGCAGACGCTCCTTGAGGCTGTGCATGAACAGGGAACAAAATCCCAGGTGTGCCCTGTGATTAAGTGATCAGTCTTCTTTTACTGGTTCACAGGGACATAAATGCTGCAGCATTTTCTCTGTCCAATCACATGAGGGCAGTGACAGGCCTGTGATTGGAAGGAATAGAGAGGTGGAGCTAGAGTTGGAGGAGGAGAAAGGTTAGAGAGAGCAGGAGGAGAGGCAGTCTTTGTCCTGGAGTCAGAGGATGAGGAGGAGTCAGACCCCACATGGTTATACAACCAAGCAAAGGTTTATACAAAATTGATTGATTGGGTTAGAATATTGACTTTATTATTTGGTTCTGAAATTATTGAATTGGCATCTTGTAAACTGTGATCTTATTATTTTATAAACCTGACTGGATATTAATGCCTTAAGAGTCATGCATTACTTACTGGGTACTAGGCGCTAGCTAGATGAATGATTGTGGGGGTGTGTAAAGTGTTGCATGTGAGCGAGATGTTGCAACTTGCTGGGAGAAAATAACAACTTGCGGGAACTTAGTGTTGATGCTGACGGTACTGGCTCAGGGAACTTAGTGTTGATGCTGACGGTACTGGCTCAAGAATGTGGCCCGGCGGGTGAAGGGAGTTTGCAGGGTGGATTCATTTTTTAAGTAATTCCCGCAACACAGAAGGGCCTTCTCTTCACCTAGGGCTTCAAGTAGGAAAAAGTAAAACTCACTGTAAACTTTACTTAAAATCTACTTTATACCCCTTTTGTATACTCCTTACTGTAGGATTTCATGAGAAATTCACCTTGAGTTGCTCTGGAGCAGTTACATGGGATGCCAAACACGGCTTCAGTGGACACACAGGTGCACATCTGCAAAGGCATGCTGCTTTTGATGAGGCTGCAACCCGAGGGAAGCTTCGCGAGGGGATTTCATTGATTTTAGCATAGCAGTGAACGTACACAGACTAAGACGGACCAGTACAGTATCATTTGATGACTGCCATCATGAACATAGTCTGTAGTTGGTGGAGGATGGTGTGTCTAGAGAATAAGCTGCTACAATAGTCTGGACACTTTGGTCAGAAGAACTCTTCTCCCCACTAAGTGCATACTCTGTGCGCTCATTAAATTGCCACTGACATGCCAGCCCCTGAGCTAAGCAAGACAATCCTTGCAAAAGTAACATTCATGACAAGAAGCATACAAATGAATCCCTGATCCAGAAATAATGCCCACACCCTCGGATCTCATGTCTCTTTCCTGGTTTCAACCTTGCGTCTCATCCTAGAAATAAACACAATTTTACCTTTCATGTCACTTACTTCCTTGCTTTTCTTCATTGTTCCAAGCCATGTCTGATTCCTAGAGGGCAGCCTGCCTGACTTGTTTGCTTTGAAGGGCTGTGTACAAGGCATCACACCTTAGGGAGTTTGGGGGCTTTGCTTCTCTTAATTCTATTTGTCACAGAGTTGAAGAGTGTGCACTTCATTGCAACCGGGTAGCTTGTCCAGTCATATTACTTTTGTGTTCCTGTGACTGCCATAAACAAACTTCTGGAGGAAAGACTGACTTTTCTCATGGTTTCAGAGGTTTTAGTCCCTCCTGATGGGGTAGGCATGGTGGACAAAGTAGACTAGATTACAGAGCCTATGAAGCAGATAGGAAACATATCTTTTCTTGCAGGCTTACACATTTTTTTTTCCTTTTATTCCGAGGTGATGCCTGCAACTTCAGTGTGGTTCTCTCCTCTCTTAATCTTCAACAGAAACATCCACCCAGACATAGTCATAGGTAGGTCTAACTCACCTTGTAGATTCTCCTTAGTCAAACTATACAGATGATCAAGCTTGGCCATCACAAGTGCATCCCTTGTCAACCTGACACCCAAATGCATCTCCTTAAGCCATAACATTCAGACTCTTGTTGCTTTATACTATAAGATGCTTCAAGTGCATCCCCAAGACTGCCTGTGCTCTTCACAGCTCCAATGATGCTGGAAGTACAAGTTTACATTCTCCTTTGACACTTTGAGCAGTCTCTTAGATATGAAGAACTATATAAGTAAAAATAAAGTTATATACTTACAGAGTACAATTACACTGAGTAAAACGTCCCCCGTTCCAAAGAATTAGAATGTGTGATTTAAAAAAAAAGTGGGGGGCAGAGTTGAGACCAAAAAAAGACAGAAACCACACAGGGAAAACACTGAATCCTGTTTAGCCCCATGTCCAGAACTTGGGGTACATATGATTCGATGCGAGCTCCTAGAGGCCTAAGTGTCCCTTCCCTTGTCTTTGCTGCCTGCACTCAGGTGGCCTACCCCATGGGCTGGCTCTGTTCACTGCTCACAGTGTTCCTTGACAGACATCTCACATCACTGTCGTCTCCACTGCAGCTCTGGCTTCACCATCACACACAACCTTTCAGACATTGCTACCCACCATGACTCTGGCCCACATTCCTTAGCTTGTGGAAACCTCCATGACCTTGTACATCTTGCATTCTGTGTCCTTAAAAACCAGCCTCATGAGGACACCCCTAGGGTCTCCTGCCAGCTTGAGCAGTTGTCAAGCAATCTTAGATGACAGCCGCTTTGGCTTCTGAGTACCTAGATGGATGACCATGGAGTAACAAGAGGGAGAAAGGGAGAGAAGGGGAGGGAAACAGGAAAGGGGGGAGAGGGAGAAAGAGACAAAGAGACAGAGACAGAGAGGGGGTGGGGGACAATATACCTATGCTCCATCAGGCCTTTTCCTTTCCCCTATCAGTCTATATGAGCCCCACACATATAGGATGGTACTGTACATATTAAGGGAGGTTCACCTCCCCTTAATTATTAGTCAAAACCCCCTAAGAATGTCCTGACATAGCTAGATGTGTGCTTCTCAATCCAATGAGTTAACAGTTGAGATTATCTAAGGACAAGTCTAAACTTTTATTTATGTTATTAACAAGCACTCACATTGTTTCTGGGGCCATCACAGCACTCTGTGTATAATTTCCTGGTAGACTCATGCACATGTGCTTCCAAGGAATCTATTCTGGGGCTAAA
The DNA here is from genome assembly GCF_008632895.1 of Mastomys coucha. NCBI lineage: Eukaryota > Metazoa > Chordata > Mammalia > Rodentia > Muridae > Mastomys > Mastomys coucha. The sequence continues at coordinate 98,953,657 of NW_022196906.1, forward strand.
CTGTGGGGCTATGCTACATGATGCCAGGAGTTAGTTCACAAAACTACACACCAGCTTGTACTCGTGCTAGCAAAGCGAGCATTTGTTCCACAGGTCTGCAGCCCCGGAGACAGTTGGTGCTCTCTGACTTTTAGATTTCAGTTCAGTCTTAGTGATTCTATCCTAGTGTCTCCTGTGATTTTAATCTCAGCTCCTTGGTCCACTCCCTGTGGATTAAAGATTGGAGGTCTCTTTCCACACACTGGAGATGCTGTGCTTTGCCACTGTCAGGGGAGCAGTAGGTTTGCAAGCTCTCCTCTGCGAATCATCTCTTGTTCTTCTCTCTGGGCTCCTCTAAGAACACAGACATCTTTGATCTTTGCTTGTCTGAAGTTTACTATGATTATCAATCTGTAGCCTGCTTATGTAGCTTGCTGGCTGGCCTTCCTTCCTTCCTTCCTTCCTTCCTTCCTTCCTTCCTTCCTTCCTTCCTTCCTTCCTTCCTTCCTTCTTTCTGTATTTTGCTACTTGGCATCTCTACATCTATTACATCTGTTTAATGTTATATATCATCAATTCTAGACACTTTTATCTGTTACTTCGTGGAGCATTGTTTCTTGTTGAGACTCCATCAATCATTCAGATTTCACTACATCCTTCCCACATCTAGCCCTTTCCTTTGTAACCTATGCTACATTGTCTCTTCATATTCTCAGCCTCCTGCTCATTTCTTTCTGCTCCCACTACACTAAGCTGTTAAATTCATCCGCGGGGTTGTAGATTTCAGTGCACTGCACTTGCATGTCTGTATGCTTTATTGCTCTGATATGTGATATTTTAACAGCCTTTTGCTTTCTAAAAACGCATTCCAGTGTTTGCTTGTTGAGAGTTTTTGGTGCTGCTTCTAGGAACTTGCCATTTGTCACTGGGCTCGGATAAGAAAGTAGGAGCAGATAAAAATGTTAGAAACAGTGACCATTTGGGGCTTTGTTTACTGCTTTGCTTGATTACTACCTTGTGTGATCTCCTTGTTTACTACTTTGCTCGATTACTTTTGTCTTCGATCTAAGAACTGACCACGGTTTTCGGATGTACCTAGAATGATATAAAAAAAGCAGACTGGGAAAAAAATAAAGCTGCTTCAGCCTCAGCACTAGCTGGAGTCATGTCATAGTTTCATCTAATTAAACATAGGAAACGCTATTGTTTTATAGGTTGTGTCAGTTTCAGTATGTCAAGTCTTTGGGGGATCTGTGTTTTAACTGGTTGTGGCACAGTCCAGCCCTATGGAAACCTGCTGTATATCTCTACAGTATCGGGAGTCCACTGTGCTTTGTAAGACACCGTTTTTAATATACATTTTGTTTTCCTGTTTAGCCATTCCACCCATCCTTTAGAACACCACTTTCCATAAGGCACAGGGTGTTTGAGAATCGCTGCATCAGCAACCACCACAGCAGCACTCTATACGCAATCCTTTAGGAATCAGTAGGTCAAGAAGGAAGCAGTCCACAGCTATGTGCAAGGACAGCCTTCCTGGTGGTACCCAGCCATGAATTACAGAAAGGCAGCCCAAAGTGGCCCCACAAAGAATAAAGGAGTTTAACACAAACATTAATTTTAATATGTACATATTTCCTCAAAATTGTCACTTTAGCAACAGTGTATACATAATCCTGTTTTCCTCCACACTTCAGCTAACACTATATAGTCGCAGTCTTAAAAATATTTGTTGGTTTATAAAATGTGACATATCACAGTGTAAAATTTCTATTTATTCAATATTTAGTAAGGTCAAATCACTTTTAGTCATTTGTGGTAGATCTTCATGAAATTGGTGATTTTCTTTGCCCATATTTTTTCTGTTAGGTTATTCTCAATTTTTCTAATTATTTAAAGAAATATATATGAAATTTTACATTTTATGTAATGCAAAATATATTAATTGTAAGAATTGAAAATATTTTCTTAATTTGATATATCTCATTTTACTATACCTTTTACTTTATATATATAAAATAAAGAAATCTTGTATCTATATATACAATTCTGTATGTCTTTTATATTTTATGGGTTTGTGTCACAAATAAAATTTATTATAAAAACTTGCAAATAAACATATCACATACCCATATTAATTGGATCCAGAGTGTATGCAACTCAATGAGCTTCTATACAGTTAGAATAGGAATCTGGAGTGGATAATCTGGAGCTTCACATTACATTTTACACTACCAGCCTCCCCCCCAAAATTCCACAACAGAACTAGAACTAGAAAAACAACTAGTGTTATATCCTTCTATAACTTGCATCTATAACCTGCATCCAGTCCTTCCTCATCCCCTTTTGCCTTTGTTCTCTCTTGTCATGCTATGTTGCACCCACATGTACACTTATTTACACATAAACACACGTTGTCAGCTAGATGGCACACATGAAGGAGAACATTCAATATTAGACAATCTGAATGAGTCTAGATTCCACACATGAAGGAGAACATTCAATACTATATGTTCTGAATGAGTCTAGATTCCACACGTGATGGAGAACATTCAATACTATATGTTCTGAATGAGTCTAGATTCCACACGTGATGGAGAACATTCAGTATCATACCTTCTGAATCTGCCCACTTTCCTGTGGGTTTGCAAAGCTTAGTTTTGCTCTGTGTTCACCAGTACTCGTGTGTGCTTTTTCATACCCATGCATCTGTTGATGAACAACGAGCTTGGTTTTAGTATTTTTCCATAGTAAATAAATGTGGGGTGGAGTGCACATATCTCTATGATATGGTGTGAGATTTTCTGGGTATATGTGAAAATATTTAATACCATGGTCACATGGTCATTCTATCTTTAATTTCTTTATAAATATATAAACATATTTCCACAATGGCTGTATTAATTTGCACCCCCACAAACAGTGAGCAAGTCTACCTTTCTCTCCACACCCTCTCCAACACCTGTCCTCAGATTTGCTAATGACATCCATTCTGACTGGGGAGAGGTGGTATCCCAAAGCACTTTTAATTTGCATTCCCATGATATCTACAGGATATTGACCCATTTGAAATTGGTTATTGTTCATTTGATTTCTTTTATTATTTTTGAAAACTGTCCATTCATTTGTTAATTTATTGGTTGCAAGTTTTATTCCCTTAGCATTTATTTTCTGTGTCATAATTATAATGAAATTTTATATTCCAAGATTAGAAGATTATTCTCCAATACATTACTTCATTGTGTAATGTTTTATATGTTTACATTTTAAATTTACTATAATATTTATGTAGGAAACTACCCTTTTCCAAAAGGAGTTTTTCCAATGTTACTTACTTAAATGCATCTTCTTTTACTAAATGAAATAGTACATTTTTCTACAATAAATTTAGCTGAACACTGGAGAAGTGTTCGGATTTTACATATTGACCTTTGGTTCTGTTTACTATCATACCTTCCCGGAAGGTCTTAGGTTTTATACCACAGTAGCATGCAGACATATTTTAATCAACCTGTTCCTATTTTAGTCATCACCATAAAGATATAATTATTAACTTAACTTGAAAGGGCTTTTAATACTCATCATACATAAGCTACCAAATCCATATTAAATGTCTATCTTCACACATTCATTAGCAAATACTCATTTGCTGAGTCACAGGCAACAAATTACCAATTGTGTGTGGTCAATTGTGTAGGATCAATCACAGAGTTCCACATGAAAATCACAACCAATGGGCTATAAAAATTTCATATGTGTGTGCATTATACATAATATATTTTAATTACATATAATAGGTACTATCTGTATACCAACAATTGTTCTCTGAAGGAAAAGAGCAGAGCCCCAGCATCAAGTAGCTATCCCACTCCAGGGAGCACACTCCATGTTCTGATGTTCTCATAATGTCATTGGTACCGACGTGGTACATAACAGGCATAACTGTGTGCAGTGGCCCTGGGGTGTAAATACAAACAAGAACATCATGTAGGATCTTGTTTATTTCTGGAGTTCAAGGGAGAATAATCTGACATTTGAACTGGGGGCTGGGAGTAGCTCAGTTGACAGTGCTTTGTCTAGCTCCTACAAGGTTCTGGATTTTATCCCCAGCACCACATAAACCTGGGCTTTGTAGTTAATAGAATACCCATGATCCCAACACTTGGGAAATGGATGCAGGAGGATCATCTTTTGTTACATAACAAATTTGAGACCAGCTTGGACTACATAAAGCTCTCTTCTCAAAAATAATCCCATTGAGAGATCACTTTGGTAGCAGACAGAGTGAGCACATAGTTGGGGCTGCACTAGCGCTCAGCAAGGGCAGTTCTGCAGGTAAGCCAGCAGTGGCTTGATAGACCTGCACAACTGGAGGGCTGCAAGTGTAGAAGACACCACAGCTTCAAATCCCATCTCACAGCTGACAGTTCTGGGACCTGATCTTATGACCCTCGAGGAGCTGATGCTGAGGTGGCTGGACTTGACCTCAGAGCTCATGCCTGTGTCGTGTGGCTTAGTTTTAGTCATAGTGCGTATTTTCTCCACATGATGTTTATCATATTGAAAAAGAAACGTAAACAGCAAACCCCCTGACATCAGACAGAAACACGCAACTACATGATAGGGAAGGAAGATGAAAGATTCTTAAGGAAATAGAAGGGAAAGATTCTGACAAATACTGTGGGTTCTTCTACTTAAATTGTTTTGAAATTCTACCTGAAAGATAAACAAAAATCAGTTTAAAATAGTGTGAGAGTTGCTTAATGTTACTAGTAAAGGTAAATGCTGGGGCCAGGGCTGGGGCTGGGGCTGAGGATTTGGCTCAGTCAGTAAAGTGCCTGGCCTGTAGAACAAGGGCCCAAGTTCAGTCCTCAGAATCCTCGTTTAGAAAGCTTCCTGACTGGGAGGCAGAGAGAAGCCGATCTCCTGGGCTCACTGGCCAGCCAGCCAGCTCTCATTCGAGGGCTGCAGGCTAGTGAGAGATTTTGTCCTGAGGAATGACACTGCAGGCACGTGTACATACACATGCATACATACACATACTGTCACACATAGAAAGTAAATGTATAAAACTTAATTCAAACTATATTAAGATAATGAAATTGAGGTAAAAGAAAATGGAACCAGATGTGAGTTCAGTTGTTGGCTTGGCATGCTTAAGGCCCTGGGTTCAAGCCCAAGCACATCAAATGCAAGCATGTAAACAAATCATAATACACATATAAGGAAATAATTATTAGGAATAATGAGGAAGAGACATTTTAGTGACAGTATAGTATGGTGTGAGTCAATTTAGAGCCCAGTGTCTGGATTAGCCAGGTTCTAGCAAGGGAGCCTCGAGGAGACTCTGTAGGAACTAATACATACAGAGTGGAAGAGACAGAGATGAATTGCAAGAAATATAAATTTCAGATCACTGGTATTTTTATTGTGCACTCAAGTAGAATTGTGTTTATTCCATCTGCATATTAAATGCATTTACCCAAATGCACCTAATTTTTCATACACCATTCGGCTAAAAGCAATTTCATATCTTCCCAAGAGAGAATCAAACAAAACAGGAATGCATTCATTTAAGACTATTACTGGATAAGCCGAAATGGAGATAGTTGTGCGTTCAATTCATCAACGCTGACATACAACAATGTATCTAAAGATACTTTCTGAAATTCCACCAGGGACACATGTCAGCATCACCATCTCTCCCACTGTTTGATACAAGCTGAAAATGAACCTGCTATAATATATGGGCTACACTCGCCGATGCCCTGTCTCTTCAAGGGTTGTTTATTTGAGAAGTGAAGAGTGATACAAAATACATTACCAGATAATTTGCATCTTACATGGGATTCTTCAATGATGAGAAAGTGCTGTGCCTAGCAGATGCTGGAGCCCGGCATCTGGGTAGTTGATTTCAAAACTCCCAAACTCTTTGGAAGAGATAGATAAGTCAGAGAACTATTTTACCACATTAGCATCCCTGTAGGAGACCCCCTCAAGCAACTTCAATTTCAATCTCTCAGCTACCTACTTAGCGCATACAATGCTGGCGATGAGAGTGTAAAGTGCACCCTCACAGTAAGACTGCATATTCTTATGACCCTTACAATAATATCAGCAACATTAATTCTGCTTATTAATGATTTCACACCCATGAAATTTAAATAAGAAGAGCTTTTACCTTAGAGCACCCTGGTCACCCTGGGCTCCTACTGCCCCATTATCCTTCTCTGGATTATTAAAAATTGTCTAACAGAGCAGTGTGACTAGAGAAGTCATTCATGATCTCCTGGAATATTTAACACCCCCTCTTTTAGTGTCTCTTCTTTGTGCCTAGAGCAGCAGTTCTCAAAAGAGTGGTCCAGGGACCCCTGGGGGCTCCTGGGTTGCTTCGAGCAGTGTGTCCAAACCTTTAATATTTCATAGCATTTGCCCTTTTCAAGCTTCTAGAATGAGTGGAGCTTCCAAGAGATTATACAGCATGTAATATGACAAAGGCAAAACACAAAACAGCTGCCTTCTATGAAAGGAGCTATGAAAATCTGCAAAAGTACAGAATAATAATTCTCAACTCATTTTTAATTTTGGAAAGCAGTTCGTTTCAATGAGAAATATGCTATCTTTGTTAACATAAGCTAGGTACATTGCATACCTTCCTTTCAATGACTGTTTGTGTGTGTGGTACACGTGGGGGATGAGTGTTGCACATGGGCATGTATAGTACATGTATGTGTAGTCATGAGTATTACACATGTGCATGTGTGTGTGCATCTGCACATGGAGGCTAGAGGACTAGATCAGACTCAATTATTCTCTACATTATTCTCTGAGACAGGATCTCTCTCACTGAACCTCGGAGCTCACAGATTAAGCTAGTCTGGCTAGTTAGCAAGCTCTGGGTCTCTTCTGTCTCCATTCTCCCAGTACATCCCCCTGCCTCAGTGCTGGGTTATAGATACCTGCTACCATGCCCAGTATTGTACTCAGGTGCTGGAGATCTAAACTCAGGTCTGATGCAAGCAATTAACCAACTAAGCCACCTTCCTAGCCCTAAACAACTGCCGCCTTTTTGTTTTGTTTTTCAAGGCCTCAGTTTCCCTATCCGACACAGCACATATCTATATTAGTGTTTTATAAGAGGAGAAGCTCTGTCGTGCTCTGAATGGTTTTTCAAAAGTGTAAAGGTGTCCTGGGACCAAAACGCTAAAAAAAAAAAAATGCTAATTTAGAGATCATTCAACAGCCAGGGACAATGGGTATCATCTTGTTCAAGAGATCCAGGTTAGCACCAGCAGCAAACAAGCACATGAACATCAAGGGCCCACAGGACACTCAGAAAGACACCATGTCAGACGCACGGTCATTTTGGCCTGAAGACACAACTTCAGCCTAAATATGAGCAAATGCCATGCAGACAGTCTACAAAATATGCAATGAGGTCAGACTACAATGCCAAGGTCATGGAAGACAATGAAGAAATCCAAGGGTGAGAAGGGAGCAGGGAGATACAGCTAAAACCAATGTGAACTCCTCAGCTGAACCCCGGAACAGCAGGCCTGGGCATGGAGGGGAGGGCAGCATAAGATCTAACTGCCATTGTTCTTGCATTGTTAGTATCATCCTGGTGTTACAGACTGGGCTTTCAATATTGTATGTCAGGTAGAGTTATCGCCAGAGGAAACTGGAGACATACAAAAACATGCTGTCCCCACTCCCTTTTTTAAGTGTAAAAATTCAAAGTGAAAAAACGCATCTCTCAACCCTAATCCAAGAAGTTTCTTTTTTGGCAGATGGCAGTTAATACAGAGACCAACAACCAGTCATGCAAAGAATAAGAAATATTAATTGGAAGTGTTAAACCACCTGTAGATAGTGGCTACTGAAGTATACAGGATTGTTCTAGACAAATTTCTTCTAGTGTATACTCCCTCTGTCTGCACCAACAGCATGCCCTGGTGTGATGATTTATCCAAACTGTCAACTTGATGAAATCTAAAGTCACTTGCAGGGCAGGCCTCGGGGTATACCTATAGGGATTATCTTGAACAGGTGAATTGAGATGGGAAGACCTGCCCACTGGAGGTAACATCTGAGACTGGTCCTTAATTGTGTAAATAGGAGAAAGGAGCTGAGAAGCAACATCCACCACTCTGGTCCAGACTGTGGATGAGACATGACAAGCTGCCTCGAGCTCCTGTTGCTGTGTCTTTTGCACAACGATGGACTGAACCCTTGAGCTGTAGGACAAAATGAACCATTTCTCCCTTAAGTTGCTCTTGCCCGATTACTTTATCAGAGCATCAGGAGAAGAAACTAAGACAGTAGAGAAACCATTAGTGCACTAGATATGCAAATTCCAGGGCCCTACCTAGATCTACTGAGTCAGAAGGTCTAGGTGGTGAGACTCTGCCAGGGGCATGCTGCTAACCATTGAGTGACCCATTCCTCATGGGAGAGAAACTCACACCATGGCTGATTTCAAGATACTCGTGTGATATCACTTAACACAAGGTTGAAAAATATCCACCAGGACCTGCCAGTATCCATACACCACTAGCCCATCAATGTGCTTCTGCAACCTTCAAGGAGATCCTGATGCACAGGATAGTTGAGAACCTTTGTTCAAGATCTTCTAAAGCAAGAGTCTAAGATAACAGATGCCATGGTGATTGTGTAAATCTCCACTAGAAGTTGAGTTAAGTAATCTAGTTAGAAAGCCTGTACCCAACACACACACACACACACACACACACACACACACACACACACCCCAAGCTATCCAGGGACCAGACTCAGGCGGTGATGGTTATTTTACTTTGGGGCACAGACAAGGCTGAGCTCCAGACCTTAAGGATTTCCTTTGAGCAGCCATTTCATACCTTCTTGATGAGATGACTAACGTCACAGGATTAGCCCACTCCATGGGCCAATCTGTTGGGAGCCGTGAATCTTGAGAGGCATTCGCCATGGCAAGATGGCGCCTACTTCCGCTGTTAACTCCTAGTGGACAACTGTTTGCGCATGTGCATAGACAACTATTGGCGCATGTGTGTAGAGTGAAAAGACGCCATGTCACAGCCCATCCCGGGGCGTTACGTAGGGTAATGAGCGAACAGCCAATCATGAGCAGACACACCACGCTGTGGGCAGATACACGCACTGTGGTGTATATAAGCAGTGCGGATTTTGGGTTCGACCCCTTTTTTCACCATGGATGGAGACAATAAAACAGTTGCTGCAGAAGGAACCTAGAGTGTCCTTGTGTCTTCTTCCCGGCGAGAGGACCACGCGGGCTACACCAATCCAAACTACAAGCAACACCAGCATTCTAACCACAATTCTCTTCCCCACTTAGGAAGTGGGCATTCTGTTGTTATAGTTGGGATAATTTAGAGTTGGCTACAGTTACTTCTATGTCTAGTCAACATTCCGGCATGGATGAGGGCACAGGAGCTCCCACGCTAACTGAGGAGCTATTGACAGTGGATGGCTAAGTGGGAGAAGTCAATTTTCTTTAGGGGTGTGGGTCTGGCATGTTGACCTTGCTCCAGTGGGTCACCCAATATCCATGTGCACATTGGGAGCACTTAACAGGTTCAGGGAGTTATTATTTTTAAAGGGGACATGAAGTTAGGAGGAGGATGTGGGGGAATTCTGGAGTAGTACTGATAGGGAGTGGGAGATGTATTTGATCAAAATACATTGAATGCTCAAAGAATAAAATTATATCAAGAAAATAAATTTTCATATAAACTAAAATGTATCTAAATACTATATAGTGTGTAACTTTATGATGCACAATTACAAAAAGTATCATTTTTGAACAAGTTTTCATCACTTCTAGGACATGCCCTTCTGTGGTATGTGATTTGTCTATCTGAATAGATTTGTGATATGAATCAAATGTGAAAGGTATGCATATGAAATCATTTTTAGAATATCCAGACACCAGGTACATTCCCAAAAGAGAGCAGAAAATAGCATCTTCATTTGAATTTTCCCTATCTTAAAAATCTACACTATGGAGAAGGAGACTGATGAAGTCTCTTCATACTCTAAGTAAAGGAGAAAATAATAGAAGGGACTCAGAGAAGCTTGCCTGGAGGCAGGAGGTCACTAGTGCACATGGCCACTGAGTTGGAGAATACGTATCAAGGTATCAGGCAAATCACCCGATTTCATTATAAACCCACAGCAGAGAGTGCCACTAAAACAACTGTATGAACTGGCTGAATATTTCCATTGCAAAGATCCTACCAAGCTCCGCATTTTAATCTGATGGATTTTGCCCTAAATTCCAAATGAGACTCCAGGGGGGAAACCGGTGTACATTCTTGTCCTTATTATACTCCTTAGCACAAAATACATTTGCATTTATAATGCATTTAGGGAAAGTAGCTGAACTTTTATCTGCCAGTATATGGACTCCAGATGGCTGGCAAAGGCACTTCCTTCCAAGAGCTCTGTTCCAAGTTTTGCACTGGGCATAACAAGGGTCTTGCTGATTGAGAGCAGAAGCACACTCCAGTAGATAGGCTTCCCTGCCTTGGCTCACAGAGCCACTGGCTCTGCCATACACACCTGCAGGGACTTGGCAGGAATCCTGGGTGCTGTCCAAGGTCCTGACAAAGAAAATCCTTTTTCTTGGTGCTAAACTAATTGGTCCAAATGGGCATCATTAAGGCCACAATTTGACAAGTGGAACTAACCAGGCTGAGTGAGTTTATATCTCTCAGAAGTGAAAAAAAAATTTTATTACAGAGTATACTTAACTCACATGGTGAAGACCCTAATAAACTATAATCAGTTTTCTAGGTGATTAAAAGTATCCCTGATAATTTCAAAAGTTTTATGTGGAACTTGAGAAAGTCCTGAATCTTGGCTTGACACTGATTATACTTCTTCCCTGGAAGGTTGCTGGGTGCTCTCTCCAACTCAAGTCCCAGCTAAGCTTGATAGCCTCCTTAGTCCCCTACAATTTGGCACTATTAAAATTTCCACTGTACAGATGAAAACACTTAGCCTTGAAAACATTTTACCCATATTCTACATACCTTGTAAGTAGTAAAAAATTAACAATAACAAGGAAGGTAAATGAGAAAAAAATTATCTGGCCTCCAACCTCTTAAGAATATTAATAGCTTTTGGTTTGAGGGGTGATTTATGAAATCTCTGTTGCTATTCTAGAATTTAGCAATTTTTGCTTTGAACGTATTGAAGGTACTTTGGAATAAAAAAACTGGACTGATCTAAACTGGAGTTTTCATCAAAACTACCCTATTCATCTCAAGCACAAGAAACAATTCAGATGGACTACTGCAGCATCTATGGAGATGTCTCTTGGATGTCCTTCCTACAGTTTGCTAGTTAGCTCAAGACACGCAGCAAGTCATGATGTCCCACTGCAGTGCATGGAGGGCCAACTGAGCTTCTGCTGGAGACCAGGCCACAGAATTCCAGCCCTGTAGAGCATTATTAAATGGGAATCACTGGCCAGCAGATAGCTGAGGCTGGCTGGATCTCGCAAGTAGCCTGTGACTCTTCCCAGCCCTCCTCTGTTTCCACTCACCGCTCCCAGTGTTAGGTTGGCTTCAAAGTCTGCACACTACAGATGCTTCAGTTTTTCTTTCAGCTGACAAGACTCTCAGTGCCCCACTTGGCTTCCAACTCTGTCTTACGTGCTCACAAAATCACACTAAGAAGTACTTTCAGAGTGATACTCATAAGTCTACTACTAAAAAAGAATAACGAGTACTTTACCAAGCTGTATTTACTTACATCTTGACATGGGAAAGTGTTATTTATCATAGATTCCACTGATACAAACACACCATTTCCAAAACCCCTTTAACACCTTTAACTCTTGGAGGCAAATGCACTTAAAAATACATCAGGGAGGATGACTATGCAATGTGGCCACTTCTAGGAAACAGCTGGGTGTGGTCATTCTGACAGAAACACACATTTATACTGTAAGGTATTAATTGGCTGTGGAGGTATCTGTAAGGAGAGAAGCTTTGACCAGGGAACTCACAAAGATGCACAAGGGGTCATGTCCCCATGTCTCAGACACTCAGTACTTTCCTCCTTTCTGGGATATACCTTAGACTTATACATAAATTAGACAAAGATCTTCCTCAAGAAAAAAAGAGAAATATATTTTAGGAGAATACTGAGCACACATGTTCTGCCAACTTGTCTAAATGATTGTCTCAACAAATTAATCCTTACCAGAAAGGCATGCTGGCATATAATTTATATCAAAAAGTAATACTCTTTTTAGCACCCAGATTTAGCCTTTTATTCAATAAATACTAAGCAAGAAACATCACAAAGCTAGTCATTGGGAAGGGGTTATGATGAACAAGGCAGACACCATAGCAGGGCTTAGAGTCTAGCTCGGTGCTTTGCAAATCCTTTAATATGAACACAAGTCACTGGATCTGTTTTAAATGCATCTCCTGATCCAGTCAGATGAGATTCCCCACTTCTAACAAGCTCTCAGGATGCCAGTAATGCTCTTCCAGAGGTGACACATCAGCAACAAAGGATTAGCTGACAGCTGTCAGCTGACATGCTATGCCAGGCTCCTGTCTCTAAGCCCTGCTCAGGAGCACCACCCCTGGGAATCAAAACCAACAGATACCGCCAGCATGAAAGTCATCAGGTAGCTCTAATACAGTGGGAGATACATGATTTTACCATGGTGGCTTGCTAATGGGAGTTTGAACTTAGAACACAGTGGCTGTAGGAGTGTGAAGCATGCAAGGACATCAGGGCAGCTTCAAGGGATAATAAAGTTCTCAGGGACAGAGAAGAATGTGACATGTAAACATGCCGGCACTCAGAATAATGGCTTATTCTCCTCACAGAATTAATAGGTCCTTCCTCCCTCCCTTTCTTTTCTCCCTCCCTCTATCCTCCCCTTTCTCCCTCCCTTCTTCCATTCTAGACAGTGTCTCACTATGTATCTCAGCCGGGCCTTGAACTCCCAATCCTCCTGCTTCAGCTCCTAAAGTGCTGAAATTTCAGCTGAGTGTCATCACTCCCAGCCAAATAAAGCATTTAAAAGCAATGTTTAGTCCTGTCAAGGATGCCTCTCTAAATGTTCCCATTCAAAGTGCTGTGAACACACGAAGGCTGCTCTTACCCCAAACTGTAATCTCAGAAATAAAAGGATGCTAAATACATAGCTAAAGACCATATGTTCATACGCATCTGCTTGTATAAGCTGTCAAATTATATCTGAAAATGAAGCCCTGGGGAGGTCGAGGGCAGAGGGTGGGGATTCAATGCTACTTGGAACAAAAACAAAAAACAAAAACAAAAACAAACAAACAAAAAACAGATCATGTTGAATGTAGCTGGCACAAGGGTTGACTCTGTTCCTTTTTCCTAAACAGGAATAAATTTATTCTGGATACAAAAGAGGGAAAACCATTTTGATCTCTGTAATCTCAAACATCCAGGCAGAAAACATAAATCAAGATTGTACGCGTCTTGAACTCATCTGAAATATTTGCTTTGCCGGCCAATCTTTAATAGTAATAACCCTCACTAAAAGTTTAAAGGAACCAGATGGGAGAAAGAAATAGAGATGAGATGAGCCAAATGGGTCGGCAGGAGGGAAGATGGAAGCTGGCACTGTACTGGAGAGGTACACTTACATTATATGCTGGTGCGAGCCTACTGCTGTGTGCAGGCCCCAATACGCAGAACAAGATGGGGTTCTGAAGGCTGAAACTTGCAAGCTCAAGGATCACACCATGGGTGAGCTGCCAATGCTGGCAACCTCACAGACATACTGCCCTGGAGTCACAGAGGAAAACCTGACAGACGTCAGAATAACTCCAGTTCATGACTGTGTAAACACACAGACTGCTCCTATAACACTTGGCAAAATTACTTTGGATCCTTTTGAAGGCTTCCAGTTTTTATGTTCTGAGAGTCATTTTGGTTAAGAAATAGGGGAAGCTGGTGGAAAGTGGTGTCAGTCCTACGTGACAAACTCGTTAGATGCTGCTCCCATAGTGCCTTGCCAAAGTGTTTTGTTTCCCTTTTGTAAAATCTTTATTTTTCCTCTCATAAAAACTGTTATGCTTTACTTCCAAAAACCATGAGCTTGACAGGTGATCAATAAAGGAAGCATTCCTACCTACAACAATTACTATGTGGTATGACAGGCCCTCAATTCGCTTTTTAAAAAATCACTTTATATGGGTTTGAAAGGCAAAATTTTTGAATGCCTATCAGAATCATGTAAATTAAATTCTGACCTAAAAACAAAGCAAAAATATATCAACACACACACACAGAGAGAGAGAGAGAGAGACAGAGAGAGAGAGAGAGAGAGAGACAGAGAGACAGAGAGACAGAGAGAGACAGAGAGGATACAAATAAATATGGTGGTCATGGCTATTTAGATGGAGCAGGTATATTCTAGTACAGCTATATTAGCTTTCTATGTGTATTAGTCTTATTGACTTACAGAATAATATGAAACTATTTATCTCACAGCTATACAGACCAAGAATCTGACATGGATCTCTGGTGAATTGCTTCCTCTCAGGAGGTTCCACATGAAAGTCCCTTTCCTTGTCATTTTCCTCTTTCAGGATGTCACCTTTCCCCCAACTTGCTGCCTCTTCCTGTATCTTCAAAAGCAGCAATGGCGGCTAAGCCCTCCCACACCACACACTGCCTCTCTGATTTTCCTCCCCTCTGCCTTCTTCTCTCATGAAAAAAATTCAACTTTCTGAGTATGCACATGAGTACAATGCCTGCAGAGGCCAAAACAGGGAGCTGGGAGTGAAGTGTCAGTGGGACACAGGCTGAGGACAGAGACTATCTTGGGGCAGGGGGAAATGGGGAACTCCCACTTAGCTCATTTGTGATTGTCCTTAGCTTACTGGCCTGGGAGCACAGAGGCCTTCTATAGGAGATTTAGACTGGGGATCCCCACAGCTGTTCTCAAAACAGACATGAAAGAGGCAGTCCATGTTTATCCATATCATTTATTAACTGTTCATCATGAAAAATGGATGCATACCAACTCCTATTCACCCCCCCAACCCTTACTGAGGAGCAACTGACAATTGATGGTACTTTATATAAATGCGTGGCTACCAGTATGTCTCTCACATGCTCTAGTGGATGGCCTATGTTCATACACATACAGGAGGTACTAATTAGACTTAAAGGAGACAAAGGGGCATGGGAGTAGATATGATACTGATTCATTGAGTACATGTGTCATACATAAGAATAAAGAAAATTTAATACAAAAATGTAATTAAATATAATTAAATTTACATCTTTAAGAAGTGATTTTCAAAAGGCTTATTAGTAAAGATATCTCAGTGTTAGAAATGACGTTAGGACATGACTCTAGTACAGACTCGTGGTGCTGTGAAACAGCAGAAGAAAGCAAATTCTAATGAGAACAAAATCATGGAGAGCCGTCAAGGAGTCCCAGTTGTAGGTACCAGAATATGCTAAAGCAAGAAGGATGTCTTTGAGCCAGGATTAAAGGATGGGTTGAATTCCAGCAGGCATCAAGAGGAGTGAGAGCAGCCCTTATTCACCATTCGCCGAGCCAGGTGCTGCCTGTGTCAGTTATTGCATCCTGGCTTGTTAAATATTCACAGCACTTATGAGGTTGGCATCACCAATTCCATGGCAATTATAAAACAAAAATCAAAAAAAAAAAAAAAAAACCGACCATCAGATGCTGCCTGACCCTACTTGCCCTTGGGGGTTGGAGGTGAGGTGGCTCAGAATCAGTGACACAGGCTCAGGGAGCAGGTGAGAAACTGCAGCAAGCTCTTCTGAATGCCACTGCAAGCTCCTTTAATACCTTCCACCCGCACCCCACTGGTCCCAAGAAAGCATCTCTTCTAAACATCAGTTCCCAATTGGCTGGCATGTCTACTGTCAGCAACCCTTGGTCTCTGAGGCAGTCCTCAATTAGGTCCTCCTGCAGGAGATGCCTTTGTGGCTGCATGACCCCCAGCGTTTATGCAGAGATGGTCACAGTGTTCCTCCTACAATCGGAGTAACTGTCTTATTCAAAATTAGAGTGCTGGCATACAGGAAAGTCAAGACCCAAACACACAGGTCTCTTTTCTGAGTCCCGTGGTAACCTAGGAACTGCTGGGGACCATGATGTATTTTCCAGGTAGGAGCTACTGAACCCAGAGCACAACTGTGGACTGTGCAGCAGGAGTGAATGCCTCCATTGAAGAATAATGTTACAGTCTGTGCAGACCACTGTAAGGAATGGGGCATAAGACTTTCCCATCAGACGGAAGCTCCTCCCAACCTTAAAAGCTGCAATGGAGATGCTTTCATTTTCTGTTTAACTGGTTCATTCCAGACTTGAGCCATGATGGGCCAGGCAAGGCAACTAAGTGTGTTTTCTTCTCTTCTCTAGCAGTGTGTCCCTTAGTTTAATGACGACGTTTTACTCTTATTTTGCTAAGAGGAGGATCATAGCCTTCTCAGCTGAGAAACTTACTCAGGGGTTCACAGCTGCAGCTTTCCTAGGGATGCTCATATTCTGGGACTCAGTGTCCTATTCTGGCTTTCCTATGAATGCTCATATTCTGGGACTCTAATGTCCTATTCCCATGTCTCTTTCTTAGGGTATTACATCAAAGTGGCTGGCTAGGGAAGTGTCAGTCTGCATCCACTTTAACTTTTCAAATCGGATATAATTTTTAAATTCTAGTTAGAGAAACACTCTAAGTTATTAAATATGCTTCAGGGTGGAGAATCTGCATGTTTTTAAAAGTTCAATATTAGATTCAGTGAATGACTGCAGGGGCCTTGATTTCTGGGAATCAATTATTACAGTAGGAAGAAACACTATAATAAAACATACACATAACTCAATGAAATAGAGGATAAATATTAATAAAACTACTATCAATGTTCCTTAGTCGTGCTTGAGGAGAGCAAAGCTTTGGAATAACAATGAAGACCCAGGACTGTCTAAGTGACTGCACTGCTTCCTATTCTTTTCTGAGCCAGCATCTCACTGGCTTCTCTATCATGGCCAGGGTTTGCAATCTTCTCTTCCATTTTTCTAGTCTTTTCTCTTTTTTAACTTTTGGAGACAGGGTCTCATGTAGCTCAGTCTACCCTCAAGCTCAATACATACTCCAGACTGACTTTCAACTCCTGATCCCCTACCTACATCTGTCTGCTGAGATAACAGGCCTGCTCTACCACACCCTGGACTGGGCTATCTCTGCCCCCTTGGACTGGGCTATCTCTGCCCCCACCACAACCATACTCTGTGTCTTAGCTAGGGTTTCTATTGTTGTGATCAAGCACTATGACCAAAAACAACTTGTGGAGGAAAGGGTTCATTGGGATTACACTTCCATATCACTGTCCACCACGGAAGGAAATCAGGATAAGAATGCAAACAGGATAGGTTGCTGGAGCAGGAGCGTCTGCAGAGGACATGGAAGGGTGCTGCTGACTGGCTTGCTTGCTTACTCCTCATGGCTTGCTCAGCCTGCTTTTGTTTCTTTTGTGTTTTTCTTTTCTCTCTTTTCTTTCTTTCTTTCTCCCCTTCTTTCTTTCTCTCTCCCTCTTCCCTCTCTTTCTCTCTTTCTTTCTTTCTTTCTTTTCTTTCTTTCTTTCTTTCTCTCTCTCTCTTTCCTTCATACTAGCAGTTTTATTTCCACAGAAAGTGCATACAGTGCTCTGTTATAGATATGCCAGACTTTATCTCCATATTTCAGAGTACAACTCAGTGTAAAAGCACACCAAGGAAGCTTCTCTCTTCCCCTAAGTTTCTTGCTTGTCTTCCTTTGTACAAACTGTGTAGTGCAATCAAGTACATTATTATAGCACTTTTTTAAAGCTAACATCATCCATTTAAAATTTATTTGAGGTGTTGGATAAAAATACATTTCCCCCTTACAAATTCAAAAGGCTACAGGGATAGTCATCTCTCTTTTAAAAAGTAAACCATGGATACCTAATTGTTGGATGGCAGTGTATTTTTTTAATGTGCTAACATATTTAGGCAGTGTGCTCTTCTTGGCAAGCAGCTCCTATTAACAGTTCGAGTACCATATCAGCAGACTGATGTGGGCCTTCTTGTGCTTGATATTAACTAAAGTTAACATGTTATTGGTTTCCTTGCTAATACTACTTTATAAAATACCTGCCAACGACCTGCAAAGGTATTTTAGTATTTGTAACATTAATGTGACATTAATTTGGTTAGAGATAGAACTAGATAGATTACAATTTCTACTTAGGTCTGAAAATTTTTAACACAGTTTACACCAGAAATTTCCCGGGAAATTTTCACATATTGGGTTGTAAACATCATCCCCAACCCTGAATGCAGTTTAATAGCCCATAGCTTTTGGGTGTCTGTGTAAGTCCAGGCATTTTTCTTTAAGTAACCAAGTGTCCTCTTTCCCTTATTCTAATGCATTCTGTTGGTGTAAAACTAAAGTAGCCATCACCAGTGTGTACAGAGAATGGAGGTTTAGGTCCCACTTCCATGTGAGTCTTGGAGCTCAATCCAAATGTCCCACTTTAAAGACGTATCTGAATTGCTATTACTGCATTCATTGGTAAACTAAGGAAAATTTAGGTCATCATTGGATCTTTTAGAAAGTATAAGGACTGGCCATTGTTATCAAATAATTCCTATAAGTTGTTTTTAATGCAGGAAGTCAATTCATGTTTTCAGGTTTAATTATGAATTGAAGTATATTTTAATTTTTAACACACTAGGGCGGTGTAGCCTCAGACGCGGAAAAGCCATTAACTATACAGTCTGTTCCTACATCCTTATGAATCCTTCAGATCTTATATATATCTTAAAACAGCAGAGTCAGCCTGCTTTCTTAATGATCCCAGGACCACCAGCCCAGGGATGGCACTATCCAAAATATGCTGGTTGTCCTCCATTAATTGCTAAATAAGAAATGCCCTACAGGCTTGCCTGCAGCCAGATCTTATGGAGGCATTTTCTCAAACTGAGCTCCCTCCTCTCAGGTAACTTTAGCTTATGTCAGGTTGACAAAGCTATCCAATATGCCTGGGCTGCTTAGCGGGCACTAGATCCTTTTCCATCTGCCTACAGGGTTGACTTTATAACTCCAATACAAACCCTTCCTCCAACAGCAGAGACTAAAGAAGCATCAAGGGATCTCCACCTTCTGTCTAAGGAGCCATTTTCCTTCTAAGACCCTCAACTCTGAGGATGTTCCTTGTGGATGAGAACATAACTCGGCAGACACAATTAACATGATGATTTCTCTCTTCCTCTGCTTTTCTACCAAAGTCCTTTTTTCTTATTAATTAATCTTACTGAGATGTATGTATGTTATCAGCAGCAACGCACACTCATTTAAAGTATAAAGCTTGGTGGGTTTCTGTCTAAGAATACGTTTCTCTTATCATAAAAGGGTCTATGGTGCCCTTTTCACATCATTTCCTGTCTCCAGCACCAGCACTCCAGCCAGTAGTTTCATTTCCCATCACCAATGAGTCTGCTGCTTCTAGATCTCTATAAGAACTGAAGCATACCATGGAAACACTGTTGCCATCCCGTCTAACAGAGCTAGGGGAAACTTTCCTGCTGTAAGCAGTTTTTCCAGAGACTGCCTTCCGAGTTCAGCCTGTTCGCCTCGGTCTTAGCAACTTGTTAGTGAAATGCTCACTAGCGCCCTTGCTGGTTTCAGGAAAGGAATGCTGTCCCTTGCCTACCAGAGTTTGCAAGCCCTCTTCCTGAAACCAATGTGCCAAAGGCTCTTCTTCTCTAATCTAAATAGATTTCTCTGTCTCACTTAAGGGGAAAAAAACCTCAAATTTCCATTTTCTCTGGACATCCCAGGGGTCAACCTGATCTTCATGGACGTCCTGGATTAAAATTATAATTTTCGTATTGCCCCAAATTGGAACCTTTTCGTTTAGAGATTTGTTTCTTCGGGGTTGAGCTTTGGTGGAAATAGAGCCTCTAATTCTAAACTCACTAATGTGGGGTGTCTTTGCTTAAAGTATTGTTTTTTTTTATATTTATGCACATTTTCTGTTTTGGGAGATGTTACTTTTCATTTCCAAGGAGACCATCCATGTTGATGGATGCTGGACTTGTTTGTATTTCTAATACTTATGAGTAAGTCTAAGGATGTGTGCATTTCGTCCTCATGGAGTTCTGTTCTCATCTCTCTGGCAATAGTAGTGGAACTGCTGAGTCACTAGAAGGTGTCTTTTTTAAAAATAAAACACTGAAAACATTGTGCGGAAGTTCAAATGACCTGGTTTCTACTTGGATATGTAAAAGAAAGAGATGATAAAGATGCCCGTGAAGGAATTAAAGGTGTCCTATCTCAAAGGATACCAAATACATTTGATGCTCTCAGGTTGCAATCAGGCACAATAACCACTGGAAGGGCCACTTGGCCTACCTTTCCATGCATGGCTGGAAAACGGCCTTGAACACTGGATGCTATAA
This sequence comes from Mastomys coucha, assembly GCF_008632895.1. Taxonomy (NCBI): domain Eukaryota; kingdom Metazoa; phylum Chordata; class Mammalia; order Rodentia; family Muridae; genus Mastomys; species Mastomys coucha. The sequence continues at coordinate 98,974,127 of NW_022196906.1, forward strand.
CTGGGGCTACAACAGACCTGAACAGACAAATTCTATGAAGTAAGTCTTATTCTTTCTGCTTCTGCAGCCCTGCAGCTAAAATTCATTTAAAGTCATTTTAAAGACTCCATGGCAGAAGAAGTATAGGGCAGACCCAAGATGACATTGCATCTGCAGTCAGGGAGCAATGAGTGGGAATTGAAGCTGGGCCATAAAACCCCATGACCTGCCTGTCCCCAGTGACACACTTTCTCCAACAAGCTTCTACATCCCACAGGTTCCACAAACCTCCAAAAATATACTACCATTTACCAGCTGGAGACCAAGTATCCCAATACATGAGCCTATGGGAATATTTGATATTCAAACCATGACAAAGGAGGCCTCTCCCCATATTCTCAGAAGAGGAAAGAGCATGAAGATTTCCCACAGAGAGCAGAACCCCATGATGTCAGAGTTTTATCCAAAGCTGAGAGAAGGATTAGGACATGCTGAAGGAGGACTGGAAAGGAGATGAGCAGGTTGCATTTGCTTGGACTGCAGATGGGCACCCTTCATGCCTCAAGGTTGGCATAAGGAAGCGGTTCTCAATCCTCCCGACGCTGAGATCCTTTAATGCAGTTCTTCATGGTGTGGGGATAACCCAAACAAAGTTATTTTCATTGCTACCTCATGACTGTAATTTTGCTAGTGTTATGAGTCATGATGTAAATAATCTTGGAGACAGAGTTTTGTCAAAGGGGTCTCAACCCACAGGTTCCCTTAAGGAGCCTTAAGAAGTCCACAACCCTGATGAACCCAGGGTCATGAGACAGGCTATTCCAATTTTCTCTGAAGTTCAGCTGCTAGGTGCAGGAAAAACAAGGCTGGAGTACAGGGAAGAACCAGGCACAAATTAATGGTCACATTTGTAAGGCTATTTGTGTCACACAGGCCATGTTTGGGCAGCCATATTGATGATGAGACTTTGGTCATGTAGCTTCTAACAGTTTTAGAAGGTGTGGAAGGAGGAAAGCTCATGGGACTGAGGCCTCAAGCCTAGACAAAAATCTACAGGCAACTAAGGAATGCTGAGAGTGGGAAATAGTCTTCTCCAGGGTAGAGCACGCCAACATCATCTGAGATCAAATGGTCACCAGGAAACAAAGAAGTTACATCGTACAGACCAAGCGGGTCACACTTGTTTATTTAGGAACACACACACACACACACACACACACACACACGTAACAACTATTAAACAAAAAGAGGCCATGAGTTTGAAAGAGAACAGGGGGATGAGGTGTGTATGTGTATGTGTATGTGTGTGTGGATTTGGAGGGAAGAAAAAAGAAGAGAGAAATATAATTGTAATCTCAATAGATAAAAAAATTCCTTTAAAAAATTAATATTCAAGAAATCATGAGTAGCACACATGAGGAATTAAATAGGGATGAACTCCTCAACTGGGTCTTCTCATGTGATTATGATTGTAACCCATGACAGGCTAGATCATATCAGCTCTATCCAAATGAATGTATATCACATGTAACTAATATCTCATCCTGTCCTTCTCTACAGCTAACTCCTCACTTCCCAGAGGAATTCTCTAGTTCATTATCAAAAATGGATTAAATGATTGGGGTAGGTGCTTTAAAAACATGACTGCAAAATTTCTATGTACATGCTAGATAGTAATATATAATGGTTCCTCTGGGTGCTGAAAGCATGGTGTTGCATTAAGAAATAGAAATCAAAGAACACTGAGTGCCCACTTTAAGGTTCATCAACAATCTTTAAGTGCCCGACTTCAAAATTTCACAGTTACCCAAAAATGCTAGCCCATAATCTCAGTTGCTTACCACTCTAATGGGCTGTCAGCCCAACACCACATAAATCTAAGTTTCTGTTTTCAATTTAAAGTTTGAGAGAAAATAATTATAAAAGTATAAATTTACAGAAAAATAAGGGAAATGTTCACAGTATTTTATAGAGTATCTGAATCATTTATGCTACTCTGTACTTGTTCTATTTTGAATTTTATAGTTTATGATGGAGATTAAGCATGGAGGAGGAGTATGGGGGAGTAGGGTTGTCTATTTGTAATTGAGCTGATAATCAGCATATTGTTCACAGTGAAACAAACCAACCTGAGAGGGAAGGAAGATAGGAGCTCCCCTCTCTGTAGCAGAGGTTCTGTGGTCAGAGCTGGCTGAGGGGTTAGCTCCTCATCCACTCTGTGGTTACAGTAACTTAGCTTTAGCACAGGGCCACAGCAAAGGCCCTGCCTTATGTCGCATTCACTCAGCACACTTGAGCAAGTGTATTGCAGCATGGAAGAGACTAAGAGAGGTAACTCTAGAAAGAACTTGGGTGACCCCTGAGCAAATGCCTTCATGTCTTTGGTTTCTCTTCTCAGAAACCCATTTAGAGATACATCTTTGAAGCAGGAGAACAGACTCCCACTGCTCTATCTCAGATAGTTTACTATCCTGTCCTGGGCTGCTTTTCATAGGAATGACTCTCCCTCGGGTATATGCCCTCCAGCATAGCTTTACCCATCAGTTGCTACACAAGACCTAACTTTCTCAGCTTCCTACTCAAGGAACAAAATGCCCTGGAACAGTTGATTCCCTCTACTTCTCCTCAAATGGAAATGATAATACAGTAAAAAGAAATGAGGGCAAATCCATCTGACAGCAACATGCCCTTGTCATCATTCCGCTACAAGATGGCCTCCAGCATTGCATTGAACTTGGCGATTGGCAGATCAATGAGCTTCAGGTGCTCGTCTCCATTTAGCTGAAGGAGGTGAGCCATGCTTGTTCATGAAGACCCTGAGGGCTGGGCTGAGATGTTCAATCAATATAAAGGGTTTACACGCTGCGCCTCCAGGACCTACTGCCCATGAGGTCTTCTCTCAGAGCCTACCACCCCTGCAGGCAAATGCTGCTAAAATACAGCAAGGGTGGGAGTGAGTGCAGGCACCCCACAGGTAGCTTGGGGGCTTCCCAAGTACAACAACACATTTCCACTGTCGCCCCTCTTCTTTTGTGCAGTGAGATGTGGATGGTGGTCTGCCAGCTCTCCCAGCCTCTCCTAGCTTTCTCCTTTCATGCAAGTATTTTCAAAGAAAAAGTCATGCATTTTAGTCTTGCCTTGCCATTTGCTTCTTAAGGAGCAAAATGCTCTCATAAGTTGTTAATTCCCTTCCCCAAGGAACTAGATGGACAGACTTCAGAGAGCCTGCCTGAGCCTCAGTCCCTTCTGTGTCTGGACCTCAATGAGGTCTACGTTTAGAGGACACCATTGTCCTCTAATATATCTAAACTAATATATCATCATTCACTTCTTCATCTACTCATTAATTAATAAATACATTTATTCAAGAAATAATTACTGAACATTTTTAAGATGCCTGGTGTGTTAATCTAGGCACTAGGAACACTGGTGAACAAGACCAAGAAGACTCTCATATTCAAAAGTGTCCCTCATGATGTTGTGACTGCCTCTTTCTTCAGCTCTTACTATGCTAGGCACTAAACTAAGAGAACTTCCACACCCAATCTTGTTTTCTTTGATAATAATCATGGAAGGAGAAATCATTATTCCTGTTTCATGGGTAAGGTAGCAAAGACCTGGAAAGACTGGGTAGCCATGGGGTTCCTGTGTAGATGGCATGCGGCACCTCCAGCTGGTTAACAACTCGAACACTCTTACTCTCCGGCAATGATGTGTGCACATCTGGATGGAGGATCTACGACCTACGCAAAGTCTGGTTTGTGTTTTCACTTTAAATGTACCCGAGGGGCAGGGGAACCAATCATGAAAGAGAGGAGTAGAGCTCTGGGGAACTCTTACTCAGCTAACAGCAATATTTTTTATCACGCTCAGAAGACATCTCTCAACACACGTGAGTTTCTAAGTCATCTTCACTCTCGCAGTGAAGACAAAGGCCCTTGACATCTTAGCTCAGCCCCGAGCAGCGATGGCAGGTAGTCACACACATTGAGGGCTTCTCTCAGAGACCAGACAAGCAGCCTGATGAGAGGTGACGCAAACACATACCATAATGTCTGAGGTCAACGATGGTGTCCTCTAAACGTGGCTCAAGTTCATTGAGGTCCAGGCATAGAAGGGACTGAGGCTCAGGCAGGCTCTCTGAAGTCTGTCCATCTAATTCCTTGGGGAAGGGAATTAACAACTCATGAGAGCTGACGGAAGGAAGCAGCCCTGCCCCAAAGAAAGCAACATTCTTCTCTCCTAAGCTTGACAGCATTTTCAAACTTCGAGTTGGTGACTTGGAATAAGAGAAATGGTCTTGAACCAGACAGTAACCTTGGGCCAAGCATTTAAGCTCTGTAAGAATCAGCTTCTAGGCCATAGCTATGTGAGCCAATCAAGATACCCAAGGAGCCAAGTCAAAGGCGCAGTCAAGTATCGGTTCCATCAGCAGCTAGAAACAAGCATCTCTCCAGTGCATGCCCTCAGTATCCCACCTAACTCATCCTCATCCCGGCCTACTCAGTCTCATTTCAAAACTAAACATGTTGAGCTGAATGACTTCAAAGTCTTGTCTGGATTTATGAGTTTAAGAATTTCAAATTTCTAAAAGACAAATACCTAAGAAATGATGAAATAATTCAGCTTCAAAAATATAAAAGGTAAGGTTGGGAATGTATATTAGTTGGTAGACTGTTTGCCTTGTGTTTAATCTCTAGCACTGTATAAACTACATAGCTGTGGTGACGCGTGCCTACAATTTCAGCCAGAGAAGTTGGGTTAATTACTGTTCGATTGCTGTGAAGAGACACCATGACCAAGGCAAGTCTTATTTCAACTAGCATTTAGGGGCTTCCTTACAGTTTTGGAGAGTTAGTCTATGATCATCATGTCAGGAAGCAGTAGTTGAGGCAATGGAATAGTAGCTGGGAGATTTGCATCCTGATTTTTGCAGGCAGCAGGCAGAGAGAGAGAGAGAGAGAGAGACAGAGACAGAGACAGAGAGACAGAGACAGACAGAGACAGACAGAGACAGAGAGAGAGAGAGAGAGACAGAGAGAGAGACAGAGACAGAGAGACAGAGAGAGACAGAGACAGAGAGACAAGAGAGAGAGAGACAGAGAGAGACAGAGACAGAGAGACAAGAGAGAGAGAGAGAGACAGAGAGACAGAGAGACAGAGAGAGACAGAGAGAGAGAGACAGAGAGAGACAGAGACAGAGAGAGAGAGAGAGACAGAGAGAGAGAGAGACAGAGAGAGACAGAGACAGAGACAGAGAGAGAGAGAGAGACTGGGCCTAACACAGACTTTTGAAACCTAAAAGCCCATCCCCAGTGGCACAGTTTCTCTAATAAGATCACTCCTACTCCAACAAGGCCACCTCTCCTAATCCTTCTAATCTTTCCTGAACTGTTCCACAGTCTGGTGACTAAGCATTCAAATATATGAAACTACAGGGGCATTCTCATGCAAAACACCACAGAGAGTGGAGGCAGAAACATTAAGGAATCCTGGACTAAATGGTGTGTTTCAAGAGAGCCTGCACAATATGAGATTCTGCCTCAGTAAAACAAAAGCAAAACTAACTAACTGAATGAATGAATGAATAAATAAATAAATAAATGGTAAAGTGCCCAAAATATTAATAGGAATTCCAATGTATCATTTGTCTATTATTATTATTATTATTATTATTATTATTATTATTATTATTATTTGCATGTGTGTGCTTGCAAACTAAATCTAATACTGAATTGTCCTATTTTCTCTGATCAGTGCCTTTTATGGAAAGCCTTTTATTTTTATTTTTATTTGAGGGGGGTTATTTGTTTGTTTTTTCAAGACAGGGTTCCTCTGTATAGCTCTGGCTATCCTGGAACTCACTCTGTAGACCAGGCTGGCCTCGAACTCAGAAATCCACCTGCCTCTGCCTCCCAAGTGCTGGGAGTAAAGGCATGCGCCACCACAGCCCGGAGAAAAGACTTTTATTAAGAAATAAATTAAAAAGAAAGCCCATAATAATATTAAATGAGTAATTCAAATCAAATGAAGCCATGCCCCTGCCCACCCATAAAACAAGCATATGTGAGGATGCACTGGATCCAGCTGGATCCAGATTGCAAAAGCTGGTAGTGCCTGGAGAACCCGAAGGACAGGGAGATGGTGGGTTATTATCACTGAATGTGCTTTAAAAGGCATTTGAAAATAAGCACTCAATTGACTGACTTGCTGGGATTCTCTTTGAAGAGGACACAATTGCTGTACCCGCCTCTCTCAGGATGAGGATCACTGATCTACTCTTTGACCTTGCTCCCAGCACACATATGAACATCTAGTCTGCTAGGTACTTTTCCCAGAAGCCCAGACTTAGCACATGTATGACTGTAGATGCCACTGGAGAAAAGGCAGCCAGGGCTTGCTTTGTGGATTGTAGGTTTTAAAAAAAACCTACTATCCTCTTAAGAAATAGAGTCAAACATGATTCCACTCTCAACTGTGCTTCAAAGACTTCAGAACCCAAGTTCAGCCAAGCAGAAAATGCCTGCCAAAATAAAGACATTGTCAGTTAAAGTCTGAAAACAAATCAAGCCACTCTCCTAAGTGCCTCAGAGAATTTTCATAACATATGGCATACTGGACCCATTCACTCCCACAACTCTCCCCCCACAGCTGCTTCTGAAATATTCAGAGGGTTCCGGAGACAGGGCTCAGTTGGTAAAGTGCTTGCTATGTGAGCGTGAGGACCTGCACTCAAATTCCCAGCATCTATATTTTAAAAGACAGATGTTAATCCCAAAGCTGGAGGGAAAGAAGACAGGAAAATCCCCCGGGCTTGCTGGCCAGCTGAATTAGCATAATCAATGAGCTCTCAGTTAAGTGAGAGACATTTCCTCCTAGAATAAGGGAGAGAGGAACAGAGAGGGATCCCACTGCTCACCTCTGGTCTTTATATGCATGCACATCCACAAACATCCACACACCTGCAACAGACAGACTCCCCACCATGAACTACACAGGAGTTCGTTGCAGCCAGGCATGAAAGGAAAAAGGAATTGAGGGCAGAGCCTCAGTGAGATTGGAAGGAATGAAGCCATCAGAATGTGGAGAAAACAGCGAGAAAATACAGTCATCAGAATGTAGAGAAGGTGGGGGAGGAAACGTAGTCAAAAACGGCTGCATTTTCCCTTTATTACATCTTCCTTCAGCTTCTTGCATCTGATTAGTTCAGCCTGTCATATTTTATTTTATCTTCTTGAGTTCAACAATGCCTTTCCCTGAGATGATGACAACCCTTCAGGCCTCTGCAAAGTGTTTAGCTTCTTGCATTGTTCTGTGGGTGTCTTTAAGCCCATCTCCCTCTTGTGTCTGCGAGTGTGCTTCAATATGCCTCTTCCCTGCCTGCGTCTGTGTCCCAGGTCCCCCTAGGATGAATAAGGAGCCTTCCCTCAGCTGCACCTCTTTTTCTTCTATTCCCATTAATTGAGTTCTTCCCCTCTAAAGAGATAAGAGACCTGCTCTTTGTTGTCTTTTTCAGTTCCTTCATCTAGAGGGCATGGTCATGTTCAGGAGCCCCACTTTCTGCCCTTGGATAATAGGATGTAATCCCTGGTCATCAATAACTGAATCAAAGGGAGCCTATCAGAAATCTGATAAGCCCAGGCCCTACCCAGGAGCAAACACCATCACAGGATACCCTGGTGCATTCTGAAGTCTGAGAAGTAGCCCCTAAGTCACAGAATTTACAAGACAGCCAGCTGGATGTGGACCCTAGAGCTCAGGAGTCTTTCCTGAAGAGGGCTAACAATGGCTCATCTGTTAACCTCACGCTGACATGCTAACAACGCTCCTATCCAAATACAAACCTAGGGAACACACTTCTGCAAAGCTCAGGACCAAGCAGTGGTGCCAAACCTCAGAAAACTCAAAAGAACTAGAATCTTTAGCTAGAATGTGACAGTGTGAGTTTGAGTGTGTATGCACACCTGTGTGCATCTATGAACGTGTGTACATGCGTGTGCACATGTACACACACACACACACTTGCAACTTGCTGAGAGAAAGGAAAGTATGATGGTCAATCTTCCTAGTCCCTTTGACTAGATTTAGAATCACTATGGAAACACGTTTTGCATGTCTATGAGAGTGTTTGCAGAAAGGCTGAACTGAAGAGGGCAGGCCCACTCTGAAGGTGGGCAGCATCAGCCCTTAGTGGGGGTCCTAGCAGAAAGAAAGGAGGTCAGCTAGGCAATGCCATTCATCTCTCTCTGCTTCCTGAGTGCAGAGGCAATGTCCTAGCCATAACAACTTCTCTGCCATTATGGATGGAAATTTCAAACTATGAGTCCCCAAAAACTCACCCCCAAAACAAAACCCCTCCTTAAGTTGCTTTTGTCATCAAGAAAAGTAACTTCCTCAGCATGCAAGAAGTCACCAGGGTGTGTGCCCGGAATTACAGGATCTCTGAGCAACCTTCCTCAGCATGCAGGAAGTCCCAGTGTGTGTGCCTGGAATTACAGGACCTCTGAGCAACCTTTCTTTGTCTGAGCTGGGCCAAAATAAAGATGAGGGTTTTTTGTTTGTTTTTTTGTTTTTTGTTTTTGTTGTTGTTGTTGTTTTTCTGGCTTCATGTTCTGTGTGATAACATATGGATAACATAATCTCCCGAGGTTCTGCCTACCATGTAGTCTTGGGGTTATCATTAGAATCTTTTTTTTTTTTTT
>NW_022196906.1:98982817-99011920 GCF_008632895.1 Mastomys coucha
AATCCGCCTGCCTCTGCCTCCCAAGTACTGGGATTAAAGGCGTGTGCCACCACTGCCTGCCAAGAATCTTTATGAACCCATCGGCTTCCTTATCTAGATCTTTGGGAATGCCTGGTTTTCAGTCTATAATGGACAAAGCAGACAGTTTCAGGGGCAAAGTACTACTAGAAGCCATCGATTGCCACAGTGCCTAGGGGTGTCTGGGGTCCTGGAGCAAGGCACCCAGTTTTCTTGAGGCATGGCTTCTTCAATGCTATGGTGGCATCCAGACCCTTCTCTTGGTTGAGACCTGGTCCTGTTGCTGACCCTATGTCCTCTTAGCCAGAAATTTCTCTATTTGCTAGGATCCATGAGTGAGAAATTTCCCAGGTCTTTGAGACCACTGATAGATTCCACAAATGAGTTCACTAAAAATGGGGGTAACAGAAAGGTAGAAAACAGGGTTTGATCAAGCATTTACCACCAGCACTCTTACGGTATCTGCTGACCAATTTAATAAGCAGAAAACCCATAGGTACATAGAGAAGACTAGATCTTCTGCGTGATCCAACTTTGGACTATCTGATCCTCTAAATAATTGAGTAAGATAGATGAGCATTGTTTTGCCCAGAGTGGGACAGAAAACAAGTGTTCCTAGGCCTTACTTGTCTAAAAGAAAGATTTGCTTGGGCTTCTGCCAAATCCAGGGTTTGGATGCCTGTAGTGACGAAGCTAAGCTATAGAATTTATAGCACTAAGATCCAGGTTGTTTAACAGGCTTGAGGTTGGCTCTTTCTGTTCAAGGAAAGCATCTCAGAATCGGAAACCTCTGGGGGAGTATCTTAAAGCTTTTCTACTCCACGGTGCCTTTATCAGAAAAGCTGTAAGGTTGCTGTTGATGTCAACTGCTCCAAATGACCCTCCACACAGACTATCTTAGTATCAGATCCTACCACTGAGGCCCAGAGAGATATTCTCAACTATGAATGAAAGTGGTATTTACCACTCAGAGATTTCAAATACAGAACACTTGAATAGGGGTTGAGGGGAATCCTGCAACTCTATTTATTCATTATAAGGTATCTGTGGTCCTTCAGTTTGAGCAAAGTTATTATCACACTGCATGATGATCTGGATGAGAGACAGAAAACAGGTTAAAGAATAAAAATAAAACAAAAGGGATTGATGGACTGGAGAGGCGAGACACAAAGGACAGAAGGGGAAAATCAATTATGTGTACATCTGTTCTGTCAGTTAACCATCTTCAGTTATCCTGGAGACAGTGGCCACTTGATGTGTGAGGGCTGAATCAATTGGTCCACTTCTAGATCCAAGCTGCTTTGAATCGGAGTTGTCATCAACTGTCCGGTGACTTTTTAAAGCCCTCCCTAAAGTTGGGCCAGGTCAGTCTGGGTGCTTTACCTTCTACCCCTTTCCTACACATTTAGTCTGTTGACTCTAAAGGACCCAAAGCAAGCAACTATTCACTTAAGCATGAACGAGGGGTGCTTACATGGAGCACGTCGGCACTCACGGACCCAAAGCTCTGGGATCCCAGGTCTTGCATCCGTTTGTTATTTTCTTTATATTTTTCTTCAGCAATCTTTCTGTAAAGTTGATACAAATGTATAAAAATCAGTACAAATTGCTTACACCATATCTATAGTATAAATAAGCATGATGCCTGTTTTACCAGGCAGACTGGTTAGCAGGAAGCCAGACCATCAGGTCTGTCCCTCATGGCACAGCCCCACAAATGATTCTATCTCTTTTTAACTTTTCATGGGATTCTCTTGTAAAGATCATTCAAGGAAGCTAAGGCTCGTAGTCGACTCTGGGAACCCCTGGGATAACGGGAGAAGGTCGCACTTAGCCCTGAGCATCCTGACCATGAAGGTGTACTACCCCAGTGTCTGAGATGCCTTCTACCTCATGATGAGCAAGCCCATAAGCAAGGACGATGATTTCCATGACAAGGCATGTGTGGGCATTATGGTGGAGGGGATGTGGTAAGAGGTCTACTAAGCAATTGTGAACTATTTGGTGCTATAGTATTAGCCACCATAATGTCTGACAGACAGGCTTCCAGGACTTAGGATTCCTTTTGTCTAACATGCCTGCCCCTCCCCAGCAGCCACTGCTCTACTCTTTACTCCCACAAGCTTAGTTTTTACATTACACATTAATGAGATTATGCATAGTGTTGGCATTTCTCAATGTCATTAGCTAAAATACATGGCCTCTCTTGAATCCTAGAAACAATGATCAAAATTCTAATCCAATTAATTTATAAAATCAAGGCCAAATAGGAAGAATAATATTATATCATGTGGAATATTCATGCTATTCTTTTGCCTATAAATAGTTTTAATCTGAATAATAATTTTTAATATGCATGGGAAGTATTACATTTGCCTTTTTAATACATTCCTTTCAGATTTAACTCTCCATTTATATTCACCAATAACAGGAATTATGCTACCTTGGAGATATTAGCATTACTTAGTTAGACACAGGTTTGGAGCTATGAGTTGATGTCATGACTTGAGTATTTCAAGTGCATATATATCTCCAGTTAGACCCACAATCAGTGGTTTATAGGAACCAGAATGCTTTGGCTCTCAAGAACAGACTGCACATACATTTTCGAAGCTGAAAAATCCATACCATCACCTGGTAGCTTGAAACTGACCATGACAGGAGCATTCACACCACACAGATCAGCAAATAAATGACTTGACTGTAAACCTAAAGATGCTCATTAAACCACACATCAGCATCCGACTGCCTATGATGTCTCTGCTGTGATGAACTATACCCCGAAAGAGTGAGCCAAAATACAGCCTTCATCCAGTAAGTTGCTTTTGTCGGAGTACTTTATCTCAGCAGTGAAAAAGTAACTAAACAGAATAAAGTGTTGAAGATGTCCAGTCTCTTGATGGGTCAGGTCCAAGTGCCAGCACTATGAGGTTTCATTTAGAGCTTGAACGTACCGTCATCACCAGCAACCTCCATACCTTCACACGGGACTGAAAACCTAATATAATTAGTATCCGACATCTAATCTACTGCTCAGTAATCATATTTGGGGTTGATTGATTAGTAAGTAAGAGATAATATGTGCTTTGGATTCTTGTTTTGGCTTTTGCTTTTGTGTGTGAGTTCTCTGACAGCACTGTTGGGGTGTGGGGTGTGGAGCACCCCAAGGCAAGGAGCTTACTTCAGCCTCTGGCTCTCTCACCAGCTGCATCTGTTCTCTGGGAGTCATTTTCTGCACATGAGGCAAGGCTTGCAGAGTCTGCAGGTGAATCTTTTTCTGCCTATAAGTAATAGACATTCCACAACATGCAACTCATACTAAACACATTCAGAAAAAAAAATTAAACAAATATTTTACACAAGGATCATTGCTCTATGGAGAGAGCAGCATCTTGGGGCAGGAAAATCTAATAAACTCCGAGTGGGTAATGAGCCAACAAGGACTGGAGTTAATCAGCATTATTTTTCAAATTGGATTTCTGCTTAAAAGCAAATTGTGTACTTTCCAAATTTCTGCTCATTTCATGGCCTATAGGTGGTTTTTATAATGTGAACAAATTAGGATCTTGGACAACAGAGAGTAAATAGGCCACCGGAGTGACTCATCTGTGTGTAGTAGGTCATGGTCTTTAGAAGAGCAGGGAAATCCACCTTCACCACCCATTCTCTCTGTAGCCAAAGGTGCTAGAAGGTGAAGCCAGGCTCCTTGTCTGTAAAGACTGGGCTACAGTAAGTGCCACATGAGATAATTTTGTGTACTTTCTAATGGTGGCATTATAGCAACTGTATTATCTTGAATGACTTATACCCTGGGTTTTCTCCAATAGATACTTTATGGTAGTATGGTTGAGTGGTTAACTTTGAAGGCCAATCACCAGCAACCTCCCGTGGGCTCAAAGCCTAACTCCAAGACCACACTTTTCAGGATCTCTGGAGGGTATGAAGTCTGTGTAAGTGTAGAACAGTACCACCCACATCATAGAGGGGTCCTTCACTTATCGAAGAGACTCCTCTTGTCAGTCGAAAAAGCTGCTCCAGGGATTGCAAGGCTGGCGGCCACATTCCCAGTGACCTCTCCTTCCGTTCTTGTTTAGGGACAAGTATCTCAGAAGACTCTTTGCTCTCAACTTCTTCTTTCAGAAACACCATAAGAAACTGCTCACAGCCACTCTCATGCTTCTAGAATACCATCCAGACCAGAGTGTCCCAGGAAGGGACAATTTATCAGGAAAATGCTCACTCTTATTTTATAAGACCTAACGGACTTCCCTGGATCATAGTCACAGATCTTGAAAATAAAGGAAACTGACTGAAATCAATATTTTATAGTGTGAAATACCTTCCAGACAATTGAATTCCAGCATGCCATTGATTGGAACTGGTCCACAACTGTGGTGAACATGCCAGCTAAATTTAACTTACTATTTTAAAAAACAGGATAACCTCTACTGTCACATCGGTAGTTAATAAACAAAAAATAAACTTTCTTGAAAGAATGAACAGCAATGAGAGAAGTATACTAGAAACATGTCTATAAATTCACCCTAATGGATCTCTTTCAGGTGCCCATTTGCTTAGGTCGAATGTGAGGCTGGGAAACCAAATAGGACTCAGTGGAGAAAGCACTGGGGTATATGTCAGGAGAGTGTCCGTAATGGGGTGTGCCAGGGGAGAGTTCCTACACAGAAGTGTGTGTCGGAGGACAGTACCTGGCTATTTAGCCTTGAAGGTCAGTCTGGGAGTTCTTGTTCCCATACCACTGCCTGGCACACCACTGGGGAGGGAGAGCTATTGCCCATGGGTCCTTATAAAAATTAAATAGAGTTCCATTAATCAACTTGCAGCTTTAATCTTCAAGAGGCAGGGCCCCTGGTATCTGCACCTCAACTGTCTGCATAGACATGCACCCATGATCTGAAGCCACCTACCATTCTCTGCTTTTATAAGTTAAAGAAAAAAAAATTTTTTTTGAATGAGAAAAAAGAGAAGTCGGGCCTAGAAATCATTTTGGTTCTTTTAGAGATGTATATTCTCATTCTCTCTCCCTCCCCCCGCCTTTGTAAGAGAAAAGATGTATGCTATGTGAAGAAAGTGAATTTGGTTTTTTTTTAAATTTTATTTCAAATGTCTTGGGAACCTACAATACTTTCCTTCAGCAGACAGAGACTCTGTCAGTTAAACAAACACCATGTGAAGCCATCTAGGTTCCTGATGGAAGGTGCATTTGCATAAACATTCCTAAGTGTCTGAGATACTCATTTCTCTAAACACTCACAGGGCAAGTGCGATGCTGCCCTGCAGATCCGTGAGCCTACTGGTAGTTTAGGATGGCAGGATTTCAGCCTGCTACCACCTGAGGCAAACGGCTTTGACGTGCCACATTACTGAAGCTTCTTAATTTCATGGCAAGACTTAAGTGAAATCCAGGATGCTCCACGCAGTCATCTTAGCACTAATAGATTTTTTAAAGACTGATACACTTAGCATTTACATGAGATGGGCTTTTAAAAACCAGAGCAATTACTTACATGACATTAATTGTATGAGCAGCCTCCTTCTGACAAACTGAGTTCTTGTCTTCCAGTATCATCTCTGGATATTTACACATCAGGAGCTGAAATAAAGGAAAACCACACAGACCTTAAACATCCCTTTCAGCAATGCAAGGGCACAAAGGTACCACGTGCCAGGCCTTTTCTGTTTGAGGCCTTTGCAGACCGTAGCAGGGCACTTTGAGATAAAACTCATGGCAGCTGTTTTTCTCTTTGTAGTGTTAAATAATACTCTGTGTGGCAGGTTGTGTGGGAAGATGCCTCAGAGTTGGCTCCTGTCTGCCTCCCCCACTAACTGCAACCTTCTCTTGGTGTCTCTCCTCACTCCTTCCGTTGCCCACCACCAACAGGCCTTCCCTTGGCTCTAGGAGTACCCACCTCCCAGCCTTTAATAGACTATGCCAACCCTCCCCATGACAAGCTGGGCACCAGGCAACTCAGGCACCTAGCTAAGGTACAGCATTCAAGGGTGTGATTTAGATCTCGGCCAGCAGAAGAGGTACTTAGCGCATGCTGTCATTTGTAAAATCAAACCTCTGAAGAGTATAACCCCCAATGTTTACAGACAGAATACAATCCTGAACCTGAGCAACTACAACTCACTTGCTTCTAGCCAATCCTGGCCTTATTGGAGTTTGTCTTTAAGGTTTTATATTTTGCTATCAGGGTTTACTGATGTTAATTTTGAAATATTGCAGGGCTAGAGAGGCGCCTCAGCAGTTCAATGCACTGACTTATTTACTTTTCAGTACCCACATGGCGATTCACACAGTCCGTAACTCCAGTTCTGGTGGATCTGATACCATTTTCAAGCCTCCTTTTAAACTGTTTTCCTGGCTAGCCCCTCCCAGTGTTCAGGTGGCATCTATGCCTCTGGCCACCAAAGTCCCTTCCCCTTCATTGTTCGTTTTCTTCTTTCGTTTATAATGGTCAGTCTTCTTTGTTCTTGTTATCCTTTTCATTTTTGCTACTTTTCCTTGGCTACTGAATTCTGACTCTTGGAATCAAACGTCAGCAGAACACACCAGCCCCTTTCTTTTTGGTCTCCCCAGGGTCCACACTGCGCATTATGGCTGAGCACACGTCATAGTTATCTTTGCTTCCTTTGGATTTAGATCTTGGCCTACTGGTGAAAAGCTGGCACCTGTTACAAGGCAGGTTACCTGGAGGTTCCTCTTAGAGCTATTCCTAACGAGTCTGAGGAGTTAGAATAGCAAAAGCTGGAGAAGACCGTAAAAGATAAAAAGCCTTAGAGAGGACAGCTTGCTTCTTACCCCTGCCTGAGGCAGGTCCTCTGTCTCCTCAAGCTCTCTAATGTGAAGGAAAACAAAACAAAACAAACAAACAAAAAATTCCTAACCAATTAAAGATGAAGCCTTGTCACAAAGGAGGCAGTAATAACAGCCGATGAAAATCCCAGATTTCCATATTATTAGCAGTACATTCTTGGCCTAATAGAGATGGACTTTGAAGTGTTCAGGTAAGATCTGTCAGCCTCAGAGCCACTGGGTACATAACAGTTTTAGGCAGAAAATAGAGGCCTGACTTTCCATGTCTGGTGGCATTGGGGAGCCAGGGTTCATGTGGCCTCCTTTGCAAACAGGCTTCCCTAGTATTCCTCTTGGCTTCTTTAAACCTGCTCTCCTCCTCTCTGACCGCCTCTTCACTGCCTCTCAGCCCCACAGCATGGCCTGAGATCACAGACTCACTGCCCCTACACCATTCTCTTTGCCAGTACCTGAAGCTGCTCTTCCATGTAAGGGGCTTTTAAAATTTCTGCAGCTGACGGTCTCAATGCAGGACTCTTGTTCAGCATGCTGTAATGTTCAAAGAGAAACGGTGTTTCAAATGAACAAAATCAAACACAGTAACAGAACTGCAAACGGTCTCTGCTTCAGACTTGCTTGCATACCGTCCCATGATGGTGTTCAGTTCTTGTGGATATCTGTCAGGGAGTGAAGGTGTGTTGCCTTCAACAATATTCAAGACCACAGACAAGAAACTGGAGCCAGCAAACGCATGATCCATGCAACACATCTCATATAAAATGCATGCCAGTGACCTGCAGACAAAAAAATCAAAACATTTAAGTAAAGAAGAAATGTCCCATTTAAAACTTGCCCATCGTGAAAAGCCTCAGAGATAGTAGAACATTAGCCACAATGCACCAGCATCTATTTGAGTTTGTTTACAGACTACATATTTACAAAACCAAAACCAAAAAACCAACCAACCAACCAAAAAAAATAAAAAATAAAAACCCTGAACCCAAAAGAAAACACACACACACACCCCACATGCATGCAGGCACACAGAATACAAATCCAAGACCTATCAGAGGATGAAGCACAGAAAGAAATATGAATATTAGGTTTTCAAAGAAAAAATAAACAATACAATAGCAAGATATCTGTGCAGGGTGAAGAGTCTAAAATCTGATTAATATAGTTAGGTATTTTAAAATGAGCTTTTATGAAAGAAAAACAAAATGAGGTTACATGTTACCTTCCTAAAGTAGTTTTTAAAAGTTATGTATGCACAATGAAATTTTAATTTATTAGCCTGACCTGCCCTCTGCTGTGTACTGTACATGCTGAAAGGGAAGCTGGCATTATTTATTAGTTTTCTGAATAGAATCCATTTGCAAGTAGAACAGGAGAGAAACTACTTGTAACTCACATTAAAATGTATAATTCTCCTTGGGGATCCTGAAACAGGAGATCAAACCAGAGAGCAGCCCAATGCTGGGTGCATTAACCATGCCAAGTGGTGCCCTCTGAGCTGGCAGGAACATGTTCTTAATGCTCCACATTATACAGAAAATGAACATTAAAGTCTTCCCTGTGCTCAGTATTAAAAAAAAAAAAAAAGCTTTTCTTTTTTCTTTTTCTTTTTTTTTTTAAATCTCATGGGTATTGTGAATTATGTAACAGCCAGATTTCCCTTTTCACAGTGGTTGCTTAAAAGATAAAAAACATGAGTTTATGATGGGATGCTTTAAAGCCATATGCCATGTACTTTTAACACAATGCTTAGAAAGCGAAGAACATATATAAATAAATACATGAACATAGAATTTATTCTGTGGTTTCTCATGGAAGTGCATGCATGTAAGAGAATTCTGAATATGTACACCGAAAGTTTCTGTTCCAATAAGCACTTAGTAACACTAAAGTTTTTGGCTCCTTACAAAGCACTTTCATGTCTGTCACAACACAACAGGAACTCAAACTTCCCAGTGAGACTGAGCAAATATCAGATTTCTTTTTCAACTCATAGACAAGGAAATGTGGCTGGAAGAAGCTAAGTGACTGATAAAGGTCACACAGAAGCAAATGGGAGAACTGACTCTTGAATGGAAACATTTTTCTTCCAAATGCTCTATTATTTCAATTAGAAAAAAGACAGTGTTAGGTGTGCTTATACAGAATTGATAGATCCCCAAGGTCAACAGGAAGCTCAAATGGTGTAGCAAATGGTATCTTATATTGGAATTTTAATATGCTGAGATTTTAGCATCTAAGAAGATAAATTTCTTCACATGAATAATGACATTTTTAGAAAAATAAAAACAGAATGCTCCTTGCCAGCATTAAACATGTTGCAGAAGGGCGATCCCAGGCAGACACAGGGGACACTAGAACTGACAAAGAGCATCAGAGTTCTCTGTGGATGTGTATAAATGAACGTTCTTGCTATACAACAATACTGATAATTATCTTGTTGGGTCTAAAAATTGTGTGCAATCAAGTTTATGTCAAGAGTAAGATAAAGACAGAAGAGAACCAGACACGTGACGTTTTTCAGTTCCTTGTGCTAGTTAAAAGAAGTCATAATTATGTTTTTACTAGACAGTAATAAGGATGCATATTGTATTTTCTAGAGTCATCATTGAAGGATAACATAGAAGTAAAACAAGCCAGGAGAAAGAAAATTCAACTATAAAATTTTAAGCTAAAAGGAAAATAAAACAAATGGGACACAGAGGGCATAAAAATAAGATAAAATACAAACATGGTTACACTAAATCTAATGGTAAACTGTAGAAGGAATGAGTCAGCATGTTCTGACTGGCAGTCCACAGTGGCCCACACATGTGCAATAGTTGCTTCCACATTTACGAACCCTGAAAGCTGCCTGACACCTGGAGACAGATGATGAAAGAGAACATGACCGGAGCAACCAATCAGATGGTGCCAACTACATGGAGCTAGCAGCTATGGACCAATGGGGCATAGGTAGAGGGTATAAAGGCACTCCCCAGTTCTGCAATAAATGAGTCTGCTTCTGCTTCTCACCTGGCTCCCAGAGACTTGTGTCCTTGATTCTGAGCCTTCTTACCCCCTACACCCAAAGACAGTCTTGAGGGGGCCGAGGGTGAGGGCAACATGTGGCAGAACAGGGACTCGTATGGACTGCAGTTGGATTTTTTTTTTTGCTCGCATCTATTGTTTTCTGGGCTTTGGTTTTCGCCCTGTGCTGCCGCCATTGTGCCCACTGCCCTTGATTTGGCCTTCCCTTTGTTCTCCCAATTGTGGCCCTGTAGCCGTCCTTCCTGCATTTCTGTATGGTCTCAGAACCCCTTTTTTGGTTGATTCTTGGTAAGTGGGCCCCTTTCTGTTCCATGTTATATGCCCCTCATTTGTGAGTGAGAGGGCTCCTTTGCTATTCTTTGTTTGTCCGTCTGTCTCTGTCCATTTGTGGAGGGTACATGCTTTTGGATTCAGTTCACCTGGCATCTCCACATAAGGACTGACCTTATGTGGAGGAACCTTATGAGGAAAGATGTTGCGGGAAATATTTAAAAGTCAACCCACCATCTCTCTTGCCCCTCTGGTCTTTGTTCCCGCTCTAGTACCGGTACTGGCCGGCCTCAACACTATATTTCTGCTGGGTCCCGCTCGATGTGTTCTCACTGCTGAGCTACTCTTCCCCAGTTAGTGAGTTTATCTCACTTCTACACATCGCCCCACATAGCCCATGATCAGCTATCAACGCCTAGTTACCCAGTAGAAACACGACTCTTAAAGCTTAATTATCCAATCAGATTTATATAACAATAAGTTCACAATTTACAAGATGCCAATACAATAACTTCAGAGCCAATTGATAAAGATAAAGCTTTAACCCAATTATTCTAACCTTGTAAAAATCTTAGCTACTTGTGGCTGTTTAAAACCATGTGGGATGAGGATCATTTTCCTGATGAGGATCATCTTCCTGTTCGTCTGCCTCCATGTTGACTTTTCCTCCTTCTTTTGTGACCTATCAGTCTGTCTTTCTAACTCCTAGCTCCACCTCCCTTTTCCTGTCCAATCACAGACCTGCCACTGCCCTAATGTGATTGGACAGAGAAAAATTCTGCCAGGAATTGCCTTAGATGGCCCTTTCTTATCCAAGAAACCATGTGGGCATGCGGAAGTTCCCCTACTAAGCACAGGGCATCTGAATGTGACACATTGTCTGTCTTGTCTGTGGTAGTTTGGCTTGCTTTTCTGAAGAGCTATGGGAAATCTCCTCTCTCATGCTAAGGGCCTCAGATGTGGGCCCTAAGCAACTCTCCCTCTCATTTGCTGCAGAAGGCCTTCCATGTCCCACTTCGGCTGCTACCCCCTTTCCCCCTCCCCCAATATCCTTGGTGCAAGATAGTGGAGGATGTAACTTGCAGGAGCCTCCTCCACAGCTGTGGCATTGAGCAGCCCATGACCACCGCTGCAGCCTTCAACTCAGCAATAGAACTGACCTTCCAGGCTTTCCACACTCAGAGCCATATAAACAGCCACTTCCATAGTGCTATCATGAAACTGCAACAGCAATTAGATCTCATGGCAGAAGAGCTGAACACCTTGTAGTCAATGGTCATGCTTAACTGTGACCCTCGCTTTTTCTCTATCTGTTTGACCCCCTTAAGGGTGAGCAATGATACCCAGAGACATGAGGAATTGGCCAAATTCATACATGGCTCCTGGTCACAATTCTTTAATTATTCCTTCTCATTGTCTCAAAAGATTCAAAAACTCTAAATCTGAGTAGGTCTAGGAATTAAACTTTGATGACTACTTTGTTACCAAGGTTTGGGAGAGCTTCCAAAGGTTCCTTGATCCCTCTTGGATCGCCACATATGGAATCTTGGGAGGGATTGTGCTATTAATTATTCTCAAGTGCTTTATACAGTATATGTCACACCAATTATCAACAAGATCACACTGTAGATACTTATAGTCCTTGAATGCCCTGAAAAGAGACAACTTACACCAGTGGTACAAGGTTGGTAAGCAGAAATGCAGAGGACCATTAATTAGGCTCCCCTACCACCCAGGCAGGCTTTCCAGAGTGGTTCTCCTTCCAGAGCTGAAGGTCAATGAAGGGTAAGGCCCTAGTTGCTGGGCCAACTGAAGACAGGTAAGGCTCCTTATGCGGGTCGCCCCCTGAAGTGGGATCAACAAAGTCAGAGCAAAGAACTCTGGCTCCCACTGACAATTTTTAAAAGAAAAAGGTAGATATGTAGGTGGATATGCATGCATGTTCTGACTGGCAGCCTGAAGTGGCCCACGCATATCCAATAGTTGCTCCCACATTTACTAACTCTGAAAGCTGCCTGACACCTGGAGACAGATGATGAAAGAGAGCATGACCAGAGCAACCAATCAGATGGTGCCAACTACATGGAGCTAGCAGCTATGGACCAATGGGGCATAGGTAGAGGGTATAAAGGCACTCGCCAGTTCTGCAATAAACGAGTCTGCTTCTGCTTCTCACCTGGCTCCCAGAGACTTGTGTCCTTGATCCTGAGCCTTCTTACCCCCTACACCCTTGTGGGAACAAGGGTTAGGGGAACAGTAAAATTAAAGGAATGTGCCACCACTGCTGGAGGCCAAACTGTTTTCTAAACATTTATGTTTGTACACATAAACTAATGCTGCCTTGGATCTTAGCTTCTCTCTACAGTGGACATCGGTTAATGCTGAGGTTCATAATTGCCCAAAATGCAACTCTTAAATATTCAGCCCTAAATGGTTTACCTATGTCAACCACATATCAAGGCTCAGGGACTGTCACAGAAGAGAGACAGAAGAAGGTAAGAGCTTGAGGATTGGGAAGGGAGCTGTGAAATGCTGTCTTCTGGACACAGGCTGGCCATTGCCCACACAGATTCACTAAAGCTATGGTTATGTGCACAGCATCAAGACAAGATGACCAGTTAGCATTTCAACATGCATCACTAATTAGATACAATGGTTTAACAAAAGGGGGGCATTGGCATGGTGTGGGGTACCTGAGGAAAGTTACAGAGAGAAGTCGGAGGCAGATATGAGCAAGATTCATGCATGCATGCAAGCACACACACACACCCCACAAATAGAATGTTATGATATATTTAAAAGATTCATATTAACAAGAGATTTTTATTTCAGGAATATGGTATTGATCTAGCATTTAAATAGTCAATCAATTAAATTTGCCTCATTATAGAAAAAAAAGAAAAAGAAAGGCTGTAACATCACCGTAACCGATGGGAAGGAGCACTTTACTCACAGTGGTCAAATGCATCTGAAGTCTTATAAAGAAGAAAATACAGCATGATGGGAACAGGAGGAAATTTCCTTAGCCCTGCTTTTAGAGCTTTAAAATATATAGTAAAAATACACTTATTAGTGAAATACTGAAATTTTATAATTTCCTATTGAGATTGGGATCAAGATAAGAATCAGTATACCATATCAATACTACAGGAAATGAATGTGTTACCTAGGACAATAAGGCTAGAAGAAATACTTAAAAATCAGCTAGAAACATTAACTCATCATTAATCACGTCAAAATGACTGAGTACACAAAAACCTCAAAAGACTCTAAAGCCTTTGGAAGTACGTGGACTTAGCAAGCTTGCTAGATACAAAGGCCATTCTTGTCTAAAAGTCTGCAACAAGAGTATCTTAACATGAAATTAGTTTTGCCACTTACACTAACATCAAAAAAATGTCAAATACCTAGAAATAAACCTAAGAGGTGTGCCAGATCCTCCAGTGTTGGCCACAATATAGTGATATGGGAAATTAATGTAGACCAAAGAAAAAGAGGGGCAGAGGGGAAGACAGATGCAATCACCTGGAAGATTCAACTAAGAGGAAGATGCTGATTTCTCCTAAAATGATTTACAGATGGGCAGCAGTAGTAGTTAAAATCTTATGTGGTTTTTCTTCTTATGTGGGAAGATAACTCCAAGATAACTTATGTGACAAGATAACTCCAACTTTAAATGGAAGGGCTACCAAAACAGTTTGGTTTAACAATGTGTTTTTTATAAGAGTGTGGTATTGACAACGATGAAAGAAAGATTCTGATGGAGCAGAAAATAAGTGTTTTCAAACACAGACATAAGCAAATTCTATTGCTTGATTAAAGTAAAGGTAAACTACACTTCATATGGGTAGAGGGAGGGAGGGGAAGGGAGAGAGAGAGAAGGAAGGAGAGGAGGGAGAGGCGGGGAGAGGGAGAGAGAGAGGGAGAACGGGAGAGAGAGAAGAGAGAGAGGTCTTCAACAGATATTAAATGATCAAAACTTCAACATTGTACATTGTTAGACATCAGAGAAATGCAAATAAGCACTCCAGGGTAGTAATTCTGCATGCTCCTAGAATGGCTAAAAACCAACAAAACCAAATCAGTACGTGTTACACTACAAATAAAAGGTTTTAAAAAGAAGAAGAAGAAAGACATAGGTTGAAAGAACAGGGCCAAATACATCCCACCTCACTCTAAGGGGTCAGAGGGGCTGGGTGGGAACAACAATCTTTCATCTTGGTCAATGTTCTATTGCTGTGAAGAGACACTGTTATTCTTATAAAGGAAAACATTTCATTGGCACTGACTGACACCTCAGAGGTTTAGTCCACTGTCATAGTAGGAAGCATGGCTGCACACAGGCAGACGTGGTGCTGAAAAGTAGTTGAGAGTTCTACACCCAGATCCACAGGCAGCAGGCAGGGACAGACACTGGGCCTGCCTTGAGCATTGAAACCCTAAAGCCAACCCCCAGTGACACACTTCCTCCAACAAAAGGGCATGAAATAAGTAGATGCTAGCGAAAGCAATACAAGACAATGTGATTGGACAAGCTTCTACAACATTTGGAGTCAAAGATGTCTTGATTGTCCAGTCATATGTATTAAAATCTATCACCTAGATACATTGTTTATTATGATAACTATAATTGCATATATCTATGCTTTATTTTCTCCAACTTCTAACCAAACATTATGTGAAAAATATTGTTATGTGAAAATTATATCATCTCCTAACTTCTATCCTGTTGAAGACAGAAAGCACCAGTATTAGAACAATAGGAAGCAGAAGCAGAAACACACACACATAGACAGACAGACACACACACACATACACACACACAGACAGACACACATAGACACACACATACACACAAACACACACACAGACACACACAGACACACAAACACACACACAAAGAGAGAGAGAGAAAGAGAGAGAGAGAGAGAAAGAGGGGGGGAGAGAGAGAGAGAAATTTATTTAGAAGTCTATGTCTTTCTTTCTCCAAAATTATCTCCAACTTTGAAGAGTTAAGCAAGTCTGTCCTCAAGGGATCACACTGCACACAGTGAAGAGGAAGGTGAGGATCAGGTACATGTGAGACATATTCCACCCTAAATCCCCCACATTGCCATCTGTCCAAGTTGCTAGATCTATGGAGGGTTTCTGAAGTATGGCTTGCTAATGACTTGCAAATGAAATTCCAACCCACCTGTCTCTGTGTAGCTAAATGTACCTCTTTAAAGATCTGCCAGACCTTTAAGCAGAAACTGCACCAGCAGTGCTGGAAAATCATACTATCTGTTAGATAATATTTTTATTTGATATGATTGAGAAGCATTCTGATGTTTTCAGTAAACACACACACACACACACACACACACACACACACTAACAATAATAACTGTAAAAGAAGAAATCATGAACTTGCGAGTAAGGCTATAAGGATGCAGGAAAGATGGAAATGATGCTCATGGATAAAATTCTCAAAAAGAAAATTAAAACTTAGAAAGCATACATAATGACCATAGTTATGTGTATAAAAATATAAAGATAATAATACAAACACAGTGGATTTACCTTTGGTGCATCTAAACACCTTTTTACTTAGAATTGAATATTAGCATAAATTGTCCAAGTACAAAGAAACTGAAAAAGGTAAAACCAAACAGGTGACACTGGCTACTTGAAAAGCTTAAGACATATATTATACAGCAGGAGTTTACCACGGGTCAGAGGGCACTACAGCTCCTGTCAAAGCTTCTCAACACCCGTCACCCATACAGAGCATCAGAGAGGTGTGTTCAGTGCTGAGCCTGAGCATCTGCGAGGGAATGCAGCTAGGCAGGAAGCGTAGTTTCTGGATTGTCACTGAGTTTCCACCTAAAGCAGGGAAACCAGGTAACAGGTAACATTCCTCTTATTTTCTGCAGTTAAGTGAAAACTTGGAACCTCTAACTTCAAATTACAAGTAGATGAAGACAAACCGTAGAGCTAATACCCCAAGGAGTGTGTTGTCTATGTGAGGAGAGACCAAGGGAAGAATGTGATGAAGTTACCATAGGAGCTAAAATCTGAGAAGCACAACTCACAGATGTGCCAGCTGTGAATCAGAGAGCAGCAGCAGGGCTGGGGGAAAACATAGCCATTAAAAATTCTGTTTCATCAACACAAGGACCTGGCCAGGTTCAACCCTTCCAGGACCCACATCTAAACAATAAAATCAAAATCAACAACAACAACAACAACAACAACAACAACAACAAAAAACTGCAAATGTGGTGAAAAGCCTGCTTGAAATACCAGTGCTGGAGAGACAGAGATGGACAGTTCCCCAGGGCTGGTGTACCCTACTCTAAAAATATAAAGCGATGACACATGAGGAATGGCAGCCAAGGTACTGTATTGGCACATGCATACACACACACACACACACACACACACACAGAGAGAGAGAGAGAGAGAGAGAGAGAGAGAGAGAGAGAGAGAGAGAGAGAAAGGGAGATAGATAACAGAGAGAAGAAGGGAGTAATGGGAATAGAGAGACTGACTAACTAGCTGCTAACCAGCTAGGGCCTTTCTCAAGCGCCCAAGGCAGGATGAGAATAAAGCCTCAAAGTAGCTTAATGGATAATAACTCATAACAACCCAGTAGAAGTCCCTTTACTGATGAAATGCTCTATATTCCTGCAAACAGGAACCACATGGGGGTACTGAGCACTTGAAACTGGTGAGTGTGATCAAGAAAAAGTGTGTGTGTGTGCGTGTGTGTGTGTGTGTGTGAATGAATACACACATATATGAACAATTACAGAAAAATAGGGCTTAGATGAATTTTCTTCTTTTTGTAAAAGCCCTAAATACTCTCTTCCACAATTTCTAGAGTTTGATGATGATCTGACCCTTCTAGCCCCTCATGGTCCTACCATGTCCTCTACAGGAATTTGGCCAATGGAATATCAAGGCCAATAGCCAGGGAAAGGGGAAACAAGAAAGAGGAATGGCTCCTGAAGAACTGGCTAGAAGGGAAAGAAATGCTTCTTCATCTTCAGATATTCTTGAGGCCAGACCCAAGTATCCGATATAAACCAGAAGGCCCAGGAAGGACCATGGACAGCGCTCGCCCCTGGTTGAGATGGGGTTGGGAACAAACAGTAGTCCTCCTTCCACTTCCAACTTCTAACCACTCCACTGCTGCCTTAAGGATTTGGCAACAGCCCCACTGCTAATGTGATGCAAACTGCTTCACACGGAGACCATGGCTATGGCTCCAGCTGCCTTACTCGTTTTATGCAGTCTCCCAGGGCTTGTTAAGATAGAAAACGACATCACAAGTAGAAGACTGTGCCAGGTTAAAGAAAAAAATCTACCTCTTTCATCTGTCCCAACCTCCCCGCTCCAGCACATGTGCTACAGCCTAGCCTGGTGTCCTTACAGATGGATCCTCTGGGAGGGGAGGGTGACTGTTCTCCCCATGTGTTCCTTTTCCCTTCATGTATGGGTGGGCAGGTCCTGCCCTGGTGATACTGGATTTGATGTGACTTGCTTCAGCCAATGTAACATGGGAAGTTCTAAAGACTGCGAGTGAAATCTTTTATACAGTGAAGTGCCCAACACAGCCTTAGATTGTTCCCTGGCATTAGCATTGGGCACAGTCTACAACCTGAAACTCGTGGAGAACCTTGGAGCAGAATGTAGGTTAACCTGAAGTCCCCAGCTGACTGAAAACAGGCTGGGGAGGAATCTGTAGTTTCCTGGTGAAGAGAAGAGAAACAGAGACATAAGCCAAATCAGCAGGGGCTCCTGTGCCAGCAACTGACATCCGCTGGCCTTCCAAGTTGCTGCTGAAGAAATTGCTGGTACAAAAGGCCCCTTTGACTTGCCCTTAACCAGAGCAGTTCCTATGTAGATCAGACATCAGGCTGTTGGGTTTGGCATGCCTTACATGGGAAAGGGCATAGGTATAGTTATCGTTCTCCAATGAGGATACATCCTTTGGCCAGGCAGAGTAGACGGGTCCTGTTCCCTCTATGTTTTAGTACACCTGTAGCTAAGCTTGCGTATGAACTGAACTCCACCAGTGTGATTCCCACCACCTTTATTCCCATTTAAAACACCCAACAGATACAAAGCCCCAGATCAGAGAGCAGCGGAGCTGACTCTCACAAAGGAAATAAGAGCAACAGTATGATATTGCTTCATTTCTGCTTAACTACAGCACTGCCACTCCAAAAACACTGCCCCCTTTCCTTCTGAAAAGTATGTACTAACTATTCATTGTTTAGATCGACTTGAAGAACTGGCTGAGGAACACAAGTCATATTTATATTTCTCCTGTGGATAAAACATTTTTTTTAGAAAACAGTATACACACCAGCTGTATTCAAAGCATTGACCTTGATGGCCCTTAGTATTGTAACTTTCCAAATAAATGTTTATCAACTTTCAGAACTAAGTCATCTTTTGAGAGCAACTTCCTGTACTTGAATGCTATCAGTACTAAAATCTGGGTAGGTCTACTAGATCACAGAAGGAAGGTAGGCTGCATATGGGTAAGTGTTAATAGATGAAAACGTAATCAGTACTAGACTAATTCTTTTTAAGCATCATAAATATGGCATGTTCCACTATTAATGCTCAAGCAAAGCATCTATAAATTATTCATATGCACTCCCAGTCCCCAGAAAACATTCCTCAGGACATAGATGCCACCCACTCCGAGGTACAGATGGGTTCTCAGCCTCACGCAATCTAATTTTCCTGAGTGTCTCCCTAAGATCACTTGCCACACTTCTCTATCTGCCACTATAATTAATAGTTCTCCGATATCCATTCCACTTTAGGTTTGGCAGCTGAAATTTCATTACCAGATAAGCCTGTTTTGATTTAGATACAAGCAAAGTAATTACTAAATTCATAATAAAGTGGTTATTTGGGGTCAAGATGATGATACATTCTCAGCTCCTACTTGCTGAGTAGTTTATAATCACAGCAGGGGAGCTGGTCTAAAGCTGGGATAGATTTTGTATGTGTCAGGTACTTTTGTAGCTGCAAAACACCACAGGAACACTGCTTGATATTCCTATAATTTCTCAGGTAATATAAGGAGCAATTTGTAAACAAGTGGACTGGGCACAGATTGAGTGAAGAAGGGGCTTTGTTTCCCCTGGGGTTCCACTGCCTCCGTGACCTAGGGGCCATCCTTCTGAGCTGGCAACAAGGTGCGGATGCACTGTGAAGGAGTCAGATATATGGCCAGAGAGCATCCCTGAAACTTACACAATAGCTTCCTGAAGTGATATGCCCTTAGTCAAATGGCACACTGCAATAACTTTAGATAACATAATCGGAAGTCATCATATATTTGAATCTATTTTATAATCCATATTTTTAAAATTAAGTGTGAAAAAAGAAAGGTAGGTAGGTAGATAGGAAGGTAGGTAGGTAGGTAGGTAGGTAGGCAGGTAGGTAGCTAATAGCCATTGCCAAGCCCAGGACTGCTACAGTTGAGCTGGTGAAGGATCACTAAAGCAGCAAGGTTCTTCACAAGGAACAAGAGGTAAGTGTTTCTGCTTTTATATCTAGGTGACTGCACAGTGCTGGGGGGAGGGGGAAGGAAGTGTTCAATTAAACAGCTCTCGAGGGCATGTCTTTGCCCTCTTTTTTTCTGCTTTTTATTCGAGTTTTCTTTTTTATTTGGTGTGCACATGGGAAAGGATTAGAGAAAGTGATAGGTGAGCTGGATTAGACCTCTAGAACAAGAGTCTCTGGCAAGAGCAAGAGTCAGCAGAGACTCTCAAAGCAGTCACAGAACTGAAATGAGGGGTGTGATTTCTGTGGAAGGTTGCAGCTAGAACAAGCCTTCTCTGCCATGGGAGGCTCTAAAGTCAACAGAAAAATCACCAGCTGCTCTGTGGTGGCTCAGTTTCCCCCGACCACACACAAAAGGCCATTTTCTACCTCCTCATCTTTAAAAAACAAGCATGGACACACTTTTACATTGCTTGTCTTTGAAGGCTCAGAACTACTTAACATTGATTTGCATATAATAATTATTTACTTAATTAACAAGCTCTCGACTAGATTGTCCTCCAGCTCTTGAATGCTGAAAATTATGTAAGGTCCTTTCAAAGCACACCAGCACTCCCTGGGCAAGGCCTGCTGCTACAGCAGGACAGGCTGAGACATCTTCCCACCTAGCTCTTCCTGGATACAAGAGCACCATGGAAGTGAAAAAAAAAATCACAGATGTCTCCATCACTGAGAACCCAGGAAACGGTAGATGTAGGTTACCCCTAAATTCAGTATCTTTAGTAATGCAGTATCTTTAAAATGCAGAAAAGCAGCATATTCCCCACAGAGCTGGGAGTTAGCCTTAATATAAAATAAAGCACGGTCTTTAGGATTACAAATGCTTTATTTAATAGACTAGCCGAAGCACATCTAAATTTAATGTCTTGGCCACATTAAGAACTTTCCCGTGTGGTTCAGGAATGACAGAACCTAAACCAGCTGACTCATCTATGAACAGAGAGGATCTCTGAAATGCATTTCACAGAGTATAACAAAGCCGCAGGCGCTCCTGTCCCTCTGGCCGCAGAACAACTCAAATGCCAAAGGGTACAGAGTGGATAGAAGAAGCAGAAGAACTTCAAAACAGAGCGGACAGACCTCTCAGACAGCAGAGAAGGAAGCCACTGAGGCCAGCACCGCCTACTCACCAGATGTCAGACTTGGCATCATAGCCTTGGTGCTTCAGGGCCTCCGGACTCATATAATGGGGGGTACCGGTTAGAGTTGTAGCCAGCTCACAGGAACCCATTAGCAGCCGAGAAACTCCAAAATCCCCTGGGAATTGTGGTTAATTGGTGTAAATATTTTAAGCAACAAAAACATCACTGGAAATTAACAACAAAAACTGATTTAACTTCACCATTTATTATGCAGTGCCTCATGTCATTTTATAGAGAAAGGCAAGGGATGTTTTAAATTACATAACGGTGGTCAATGGCTTTAAACATATGTGCTTTGGAGGAGAAAGAAGACTTAATGAGGAGAGTGAACCATCTAACCTCAGAGTCTTTACTTCTGCGATTATAGACACCCAGACTGTCTGGTAATCACCAGCAGAGGTTTTGGAAGGACTGGATGTGAAGGGAGAAGAGTTTGATCTCATTTTATAACAAAGGGAACTTTGCTAAAAATTTAAACCACTCATGAATATACATACAGAAATTTGAATCCACTGGCTTCTCTAATTAGTCCCTGTATTCTCTTCTTCCCCATGAATATCCTATGTGAAGCTCAGACAACTGAGTAACTATTTGAGCTCTAGTATAGTTCTAAAGAATTAAATATTAATGAAGCCATTATAGCACCATTTAAATTATGTATGGCCTCTACTTATTGATAAAGTAAGTGAGGGGGCCTGGAGAGATGGCTTAGTAGTCAAGAGCACTCAGTGGCTGCTCTTCCAGAGGACCCAGGTTCAATCCACAGCACCCACAATTCACAACCAAGCTGTAACACCAGGGGATCTGATGCTCCCTTATGGCCTCCGTGGGTACTGCGTGCGTGTCGTGCACAAACATACATGCAAGCATAATGCCATACACATAAAAATCATAAAAACTTTTAAATACATGAGGAACCTACAGCTTACAAAGTGCCTGGTAAAGCCCAGGATTGCAAAGTGTACCTGTTAAATCAACCAGTCAAGTAGCAAGTGTTTTATATTTCAATTTATATCAGATAAACACAAACAAAATAACCTGAATTTGTTGGTCTCATCTAGGTAAGAACAAATATTTGCGAAGGCTAAAGAGGCCAGGGCCGGATAACTTCCATGCTAGCTTGAACTCCACACTTCTGTTTGCTGCAGCAGCACTCAATATAAACTTGCTTGGAGCTTTAGAGCAGACATTTAAAACATCTTACCGATTTTGAGTAGATTATTTTTCAGAAAGATATTCTTTGATTTCAAGTCTCGATGAAGTATTCTCCTGCAAAAGTCAAAAACCAAAAAACATGATAATGTGTCATTTAAAATAGAAAACTAGACCCAATTAAAAGCCTAAGGTGTGGTTATATATGGAAGGATATGTGTGTGTATGTTTGTATATGTGTGTGCATGAACATGTGTATGTGTGCATGTACACGTGTGCATGTATGTTCTTTCACGTATCCAGCTTACACTGCTTAAAGGCTGCAAAGCCATGGACATTTCTCCTTTCTCCAAGGAAAAGAAGAGTTCATAAATGGACGTTTTGGAGAGAATGGAACACTCGGCTTTGCTTTTTAAATCTGCTTCAAAAAGTCAGATTGTGTAGAGTTTTTTGTTTGGCTGGTTTGCTCTATTGGAATAAGGTGAGATAAGGTCTTATAACTCAGGTTGGTCCGGAACTCTCTGTGTAGACCAGGCTGTATAGTTGTTTTTTTGTTTGTTTGTTTTGTTTTGTTTTGTTTTTGTAGTGTGGTTTACATAGCACTACATCCAGTAACTATACCCTCAGTTGATGGGCAAGTTATCATAAAACTTTATAATATATTATTCTGTTTAGTCTTTGTAAAGGCAACAATACTGATAATGCTAATCTGTAAATACTTATTGACTCTTGCTATAAGACAACGGCATGGGAAATGTCCATTAAGACTTCTATTTCTGAATTTGAGAGACCCATACAACATGAAAATGTTTTCCTAAAAAGGACCCCAAAATTCTAAACAAAGTTCACAAATAGGGACTCAGGAGCTGAGCTCATGATGCAGCAAATCCCCTGGGGGGTGGGGGTGGGGGGAGGGTTATAGGAAAAGAAACTGAAAACCTGTGTAGACAATAGGTGCTGACTCCTCGATGCCTTTAAAAAAGTGATGGTCTCAGAAAGCTGTGGACTGGCTATAAATGGTCACCGCAGAAGACAAGGTCTGTGTAACAGGGACAGATGGCGCTAGTACACATCCGTAAATGTAGCATGTGTGTTTCCTACAGACAGCGAAGGGGTGACCTAGGAGACCTGCCTATGTTAATTCAGAAAGGAAGCTTATCATTTGAGAGAAAGACAATATTCACTCAGAATAAGGGATTCAGATATGCAATAGCTGTGTGATCACAGAGACCCTGAGCCAAGAGAATAAAACTTACTGTTCAATTGTTCTCACCCTCTTTGCTCATTCAGCAGAAGCAAAGGTAGGCTAAGAATCAGCAGAGAATGTGCAATGATATCAGAATGTTTCAGACAACCAAGTAAGACACAGAGTCTAAGTACATTTTAAATGCTTAAAATCACAAAGGGTACAAGAGAAAACTTGAAGTAGAAACACCAAAGACGGGATGTTGTCAAAGGAGGTTGCTAAACAGACCTTCTAAGGGAAAATGCAAACACTGAAATTAGAAACTCAGAATTAAAACATGTCTTAACTCCACTGAACATATTGTTATAGATCCACATCTAATGCTCCAGGATTATACTAGCTCTATTCACCATGGCTCAATATGGAGGCAAACAAGACGTCCTTCAGTAAACGAACAGTAAAGTCTACTGGCACATCATCTGGGCAATGGGTGGGGGTGGGAGTGGGGGTTCATTCGGTGCTAACAAGAAATGAGCTACCAAGCCAGGAAAGGACCTGGTAGGAAGGAAAGACCTACTGCAAAGCAGAAGGAGCCAGCCTGAGAAGGTTCATGAGATTCCTCAAGGTTGCATGATGCTGTAGAGAGACTCTGACCAGTGCAGCTGTCTGCAGGTTGTGCAAGGAGCTGCAGGGATGCAGCCTCTGTAAGTCAACAGCCACACTGGGTGGGCTTGTGAGTGATGAGGCTGCCTTTCAGTCACCTGTGATCTTATTAGTAACCTTAATAAACTCACTGGTTCACTGACTCTTGTTGGTACCCTAACTGGGATAAACCTTGGTTCACATCTCCCCAAGAAAAGTCACGCAACAAAAGCTTGTAGAAGATATTTCTCTGTTCTTATAAAAGATAAGGAGTGCTGTGTATGTTGGGGGGAGAGGTCAATTTTATACTTTCTGGACCTTGATGACTGTTATAAGAAGGGGTAAAGCATTGTAGTGCTTCAGCTATCCTGACAACTGCGAGAGAACAAGCCTGGATACCTCGGCCAGACTAGAGGCAGAAGGAACTTGAACCCCACAGGACTCTGCCGAGCCAGCCCAATTAGCCAGCTCCTGAAGTGTCCCCCTGGAAAGCAAAGCAGAGAATGCTTTCTATTGATTGAGATGCTTCCGTTCCGTGCAAATAAAGGAACCTGCAGCCAGGCTTCTTCATGCTGGCCCTATTGATTCTAGATCCAAGGAGGTAGAGTCAGATCTCTTGGAGCTGTAAGCATGCAAGGAGCCAGAGAGTCTAAGGGTTTGGCTTTGTGATAATGATCTAGGGGGCATGCCAGAGGACATTAGGATAAATAAAAGCACCTACAAGAAAGTTATTTAGCAACAACTGGACAGGTAAACAATGAGTTACAAATAGTAATATATCATTATTCCTCACATACAAAGACAAAATATGTAAACCAGCACTATGTGTGTTTCAAGACGAAGACACAGAATATGCTGGGACAAAGATTTCAATGTGGACTGTCTCCAGTGGCTTGTCTCTGTGTTGATGGAGCAAGAAGTTTAATATAACAGCTACGGGGGAAAAATGTAAAATTGTGATTTACTGACTTCATGGTTACAGTAAGCAAAATGCATCCTACAATAAAAAGTCTTAGCATATACTGGGCTAACAACAGTAATCCCTCTAAACTATATTTTAAAAATCCAGGAAATCACAAGGTGACAAACAGATCAGACTGTTCAATTTTTTTTTCTCTAGAAATCCCAAAGTATCTCTAATGTTCTCCATCCACTAACCCCCACATATTATCCACAGAAGTGGAACACTCCTCTCCTTTCTGGACTATGGCACTCAAGTGTGGTGTAAAGGTTTAGCAACAGCTGTTTGTAGCCGAATTTATGTTAGGGTTCCTATCTCCACCTCCCCATCTCCTTGCCCCCACAGCCTCCCATTGTCTCCTGGGATGAAGAACAGCCTACCAAGGCAGAAAGCCAGTGTAAAGCCAGATTGCAGAGAAGGCACAGACAATTTAGCCTTTACCTCCCCTTAAGCCCTGTGTAAATAGTCTCTGAGACCCTAGCTCCCTCCCTTCAGGTCTTCACCGGGCAGGGTCTCACTGTGCACTGCCAACTCTTCTTCCCAGAGGCCCCACTCACCCAAGGGCTCCTTGATGATGCTCAGTTTGAAAAGCCCCCGTTCCTTCCTCTGCCATGTGACCCCATCCTGAGCTCCAAGGCCTCTGTTTGATTTTCCTTACTTGTGACTTGATTGTGAGCCCCATGTTGGAGTCAAAAGGTAGAAGTTAGTTCCTTCTAAGCATCCCAGCTATGACCAACACATCAGAATTCTGCTTGACTTGGTGTGGAATTGCACTGACTGGAACTGACCACAGGACATCCTCCAGAAGAGGACATGGGGGTGGAGGTGGGGGTGGCTCAAAAGATACCAGACACCACAGTCAACTCAGCATTTCCATCTTCCAGAGTCTGGTAGGTCAGCTCCTTCCTCAGCCAAATAGACTACATGGATTCCCAAGCAGGTGCCCTCCCCAGGAAATGGATTCTCCGTGCCATTTTTTAGACACTCATCTCGATACCTTACGACGTTTCTGCAAGCTGGCTGAGAAATGGAGCTAAGTGGTGACAAAACCACCTTCAGGAAATGTGTGGGTAGCTCGGTGAAAAGCAAGCCACCTTCGGGACGGTGCACCAGCCTGTCTCCCACCCTGGAGAAGCAGTAACATCAGTGACATTTCAGGGCCACTGAGTCTGAGCACACTGTGAGGGGCTGCACCCCTTCCCCCTGAGAAGCACAGGCTAATAAGCTCAACACCCCAACAGGAAGGAGTTCTGTGCAGTGTTCTCAGACAGCTGAGTGAACTGTGAATGTTCTCAGGCTTTAGCAGTCTCATTTACGTACCTGCCATATGCTGCAGACTTCAAGTATTCCAAATTTAAAAACAACCTAAATTAAAACACAGTACATGAACCTGCCAAAGGGGAGCGCCAATTTTGCCTATCTTACTTTCTCTACCATTGTCTTCTCTAGAATTTCTCAGGGTTCCCCACACAAACAGAACTGAGGCTTGACTGGTGCCCTAGAAGACCTGTCACCTGCATCAGTAGGCTAGAGGCCCAGGAACACCAGGGGTGTGAGTCTGTGCCTGAAGGCCTGAGCCCCAGGGGAGCCAAGGATGTGAGCCTGTACCTGAAGGCCTGAGCCCCAGGGGAACCAAGGGTGTGAGCCTGTACCTGAAGGCCTGAGCCCCAGGGGAGCCAGGGATGTCAGCCTGTACCTGAAGGCCTGAGCCCCAGGGGAGCCAGGGGTGTCAGCCTGTACCTGAAGGCCTGAGCCCCAGGGGAGCCAGGGGTGTCAGCCTGTACCTGAAGGCCTGAGCCCCAGGGGAGCCAGCATGTAAATCCCTGTCCAAGTTTAGGGAAGGGGGCACGTTCCTCCTTCCTTCAGTAGGTGGCACAATGCCCACTCACAATGGGAAGGACCTTATCTTACTACTTCAAGGGCCAGTCTTTCACACACAGATTCCCACAGACTTACCCAGAAGCAGCATTTTAAACTGGGCATCCCATTGCTCACTCCAGTGGTCATAAAAATTAATGAACATTTTCACTGAGGCATTGGCTATGAAGGTAGCAAGTCTAACCTCTCACATGCATGTATGTTTCCAATGTAATCCTCCAGATTAACATGTAAACAATCTCTGTACTTTTCAAACTATGCCAATAGATAAAATAGAACACAGGGGATGCATAGATAAGGTCCATAGACCCACTCTAACTAGTGATAGTTGCAAAAAGTTCAAAGCAGAGAAAAATACCGTGTGTGCATATGCTGTGTTCTTGCTCCTAAATGTTCAAGTATTTTCTGCCTTGCAATGAACACTTCTTTGGGGAGGTAAGGGCGTGTCCACCTCTGTGCCACTGGTCTTGTCTGTGTGACTTGCTGTGGCCATTAGACATGAGCAGACAGGGTAGTCACTGTGTCTGAGGAGTGATGAATGGCGCTCTAACTCGCCCTTGCTCTCCCTCAGTCAGTAGCAAAGCGAAGTCTTGACAGGAGCTGCTCCTCAGGCTTGGGTACTAAGATGGACGGATGCACAGAGTGGGCTTGCAGGACCTCCCGATGGATGGATGCACAGAGTGGGCTTGCAGGACCTCCCACATCCCTCAGCTACCGACATGTAAGATGTGTGACCTGAGCATCCCGGCCACCTTCAGCAGGAATAAGCTTGAGCACTGTGTCTCAGGCAGTTTTTACTGAACTATGAAGAGTAAGTATTCTGGCTTCTAACATCACAATTTTTAGTTGTCTACATGATAAGCTTTTAAAAATTCCTTTGGAATTTTACCCATTTTTAAAACAGACAAGTTTATTTTCTAAAGGAAATGTGTCTTGGGCCTATAACTAAATATTGAAAACTGATAAGAGTGTATTATATATTAATGGACTGGAAAAATTACGCAGCATTGCTTCATTTAAAAGCCAATCTGAAGACAGGTGTCAAGGCACATGCCTATAGTCCCAGCACTTGGGAAATGGAGGTTTGAGGCCAGGACTTCCTATACAGGAAAACTCTGTCTCTGGCAAACAAAGATTACTCCAAGGGCTAAGAACATAGCTGTGTGGTAGAGTACTTGTCTAGCAAGACCCTGTGTTCAGTTCACTAGAACAGCCAAACAAACAAACTAAAACAAAATCCTCTAAGATTGGATTATGGTGGAACTATTCGTCTTTCCCATTCAAACCAAAATTTCCAAAACTATAAAATAATCCAATAGGAAACTCAAAAATAATGTTAAAAATGAGAGTCGCATGTAGTCGGGAACTTATGAACACTTTCCAGGAAAATGCACTAACTGTAGTCTAAGCCTAAAGCACCAGTGAAAGAGCCCTCCACGGGCTGCTTCTCTCCTCCCTCTCCTTTCCTTACACACTGGGTTCTGCTTCCCAACATCCTTTCTAATTGCTGTTGTGGTAAGACACCATGACAACGACATCTTGTAAAAGGAATCATTTGATTGAGAATCACAGATCCAGATGGCTAGAGTTCATGACCATCATAATGGGGAGCAGGCTAGCAGGCAGGTGAGCACGGTGTTGGACCAGTAGCTAACAGCTCACACCTTAAAATATAATCTTAAGGCAGAGAGTTAACTGAGAGTGACAGGAGCTTTTGAAACCTCAGAGCACACTCCCAGTGACATACCTCCTCCAAGAAGGCCACACCTTCTAGTCCTTCCCAAACAGTTCTACCAACTAGGGACCAAGCATTCAAATATATGAGCTTATAAGGACCCTTCTCATCCAAACCACCACAGCTTCTAAACAACTATACCCCAATCTTGGTTTCAGGACTTTAATACTCTAGGAATCCAAACAAATGCAAGCCCTGGTGCTTCCCCAAGACTCTCTTCAAACTCCTTTCTCTCACCAATCCCTTCCATATTCTGCCTGCCATACTCACGATTCATCTCAGCATGACTGTTTCCAGCCACTCATCCTCCGAGACCCAAACCTCAAGTTTATCTTTGAGACCCACCTCCAATGGCCCTGGGGATCCTCAAGAATAGTACATGCGTATTCCACCAGTGCTCTCCAGTCCAAGACCCTGCCTTGGACTTTCTGTCATATTTAACATACTTACATAATTTCAAGTTCAGTCATTGCAGCTTACCAAGCTCATTATAATTCTCAACAGATATTCCCTGCTGCTACCACCTTGCCCTGGTTCTCATAACCTCACATATGGACAGTATGAAAGGTTTCAGATTAATAACTCAGCTCCCCATATCTGTCTCTCTCTGTTTCTGTGTCACTCTGTGCATCTCTGTGTCTCCATCTAGTTTCTCTCTCTCTCTTCCTCTCTCTCTCTCTC
>NW_022196906.1:99011930-99012784 GCF_008632895.1 Mastomys coucha
CTCTCTCTCTCTCTCTCTCTCTCTCTCTCTCTCTCTCTCTTCTCCCTTTCTCCTGGCCTTTCTCCCACCCTTTCCCTCTTCCATAGGTTATCATGTGATCTTCCTGAAGCAAGCTTTGGTCACAATTTCACAAGGCTCCTACCTTACCAATTATCCATGTTACAAAACAAGGCCCTTGTTGGCCCCAACTTCTCTCTGCCTACATCTTCAGTCAAGCCTTCACCTCAAGAGCCTTTCCAACAGAACCACTCACCATTCACTCTAAATGGACTGTTGTCCAACCTCTCTCTCTCTCTGGTCACTCTGTTCCTTAAACTTGGGAAGTGCTTTGACCCATCTTTCACAACCTACCCTGGGTCAAATTAAATGTCACCCCTCATTGTCTAGAGGGGATGGTACCTCTTCTGATCGCCTACACAGTATATATCTACTGCCTTTGACACTCATCATTTTCTGCAATTCACCCTGCAATGCATAAATCTTGAATTTAACACAGTTGTACATATGTGTCACCCATATAGCCCTCAACCCTAATTTACATACAGAGCTATCCCAGTACCCAGACCATTTCTTTGAGCCTCATATAGTAAAATTCCTCCAACAAATAGTGCTACTGTGAATCACTATCAGTTAGCTGCACCTTGGTTTGAACTTGGATTTGAATAATCATACAACAGTGCATGTCCATCTATATCTGCCTTTCATCCTATAATGCATATTGAAAAGTCATCTATGTCATACATTATTGCTTATGTGTTATTTTCTATTATAGGCTAGTACTTCACTATCTAATAATACCACAGTTTATCCAGTCATTCCATTGTAGATAAAGCCCTTATAGTACATTAGCCACT
>NW_022196906.1:99012794-99018722 GCF_008632895.1 Mastomys coucha
TGTTGCTGTGGCTGTATTTGTATACCTGTTAGTGATCAGCCCTCATTTCTCCTTTTTTGATTTTGTTAGTCCATATCATTTTTACAAAAGAATGCATTCCATTGTGACAATTTCACACCTGCATCTGGTTTAATTTGTCATTCTTATCCCTTTTCTCCCCTTTCCCTTCCCCACTGACCCTCAATAGCCTCCCTCCACTTTCATGCCCTTTTATAAAATCTAGATTCTGCATGTGAGAGAAAATAAATGGTATTTTATCTATTTTGTTGTTTCACTTGATTTGATTATCTCTGATTCCTTCCAGTTTCCTGCAAATGGCACATGGTTCTCCACTGTGTCTAAATAAGCCCCATTGTGTATATAGACACTATGGTTTTTCTACCCTTCTGCCCCATTGATATGATTGCATAACTTGATCATTGTATTAGTGCCAGAGAGAACATGAGTGCAGGTCTGCAACAGCATACTGAATCTATCCTCATGGTCATCACTGATCTCTGCCCACCCCCAAGGAATATAACTATTTGCATGTTTAGTCTAGAAAATTCCATCACACATTTCCCCAAATCATCTCTCTGCATAGCCACCCCACAAATAATGTGACAAATGCTCTGGATACTTGTCAA
Organism: Mastomys coucha; assembly: GCF_008632895.1. Taxonomy (NCBI): domain Eukaryota; kingdom Metazoa; phylum Chordata; class Mammalia; order Rodentia; family Muridae; genus Mastomys; species Mastomys coucha. Next base: position 99,013,421 of record NW_022196906.1, read on the forward strand.
CCACACATCCATGTGTGACTGTAGGTTAAAGCCATCTGCCAGCAGTGCCTTATGTCTGTATTTAATTATGAGCACAAACAACAATATTCTAGAAGCTGCTTAATCGCATAAGATGGCAGTGTGAATTCCTACCATCCTATAAAGCAAGCAGTGACAGTCCCATCCTTGTGGCTGTTTTACCGATGTGGAAAAAGGGCTCAGAGATGCCGAGCAGTTTGCCCAGTGTCGTGACCTCTCATGCAGCGGAGACTGTGATTCTGGACAGCCTCCTGCCCTGCAGTCATGGCACTGAGTTTTTACCACTTACACTAAACAAATGGTTTTCTAAGCTTAGGGCTTATTTTTACTTTATTGCTATTAGATGAATAAAGTGAATTAAAACATAAGCTTGGCATTGCTCTGTACCTAAGAAGCTTATAATTATTGGCTACAATATAATGATTAAGCGGCACCATCATTTTTCATCTGAATCACAAAGACTAGAATTTCAGATCCACAGATTCAGTAGCATCCACATGTGAAGGCTAGTTGAATGACTATAGATACTGAGAGACTGAAAATGGTGCTACTCCCTTTGGGGGTTGTCTTCAAACTCATTTATTTTTAACTATCACTAAGTAATCTTAAGCACATCAAAAATATTGGGGGAATGTGGTCAGAGTGTATGTTATACTAGCATGGGAATAGCCTTATGTAACCCTGTAGAATACAAACTAAAATAATAAAATTGAAAAATAAGAATAAAAAGAGTAAATTTGGGATCTTAAGTCAACCAGATAATTATGTCCTTTATGCAATAAGCCAACAATCTGCTAAGGAGCAGTGGGAAAGGAAAGACAGGCAGAAGGGGTAAGGAAGAGAGGAGGGGACGGGAAGAGGTAACGGCAGCAGGAGTGTGCATGCGCACGAGCCGGCGGTCAGCAGCTCCGGGCTGTTTATTATAGATTATGTGATATTTCATCATCTTAGGACATCACTACAGAGGCTGTTGGGAGTCATACTGAATTAGTCACTGTCTATGTCATCCAGCATGTGTTTCAGGAGATACATGGCCAAGTGTGAGGAATCTGATTACTCTTTATGCTATCAGAAACCACAGATGACACACTTAAGCAGTGACATCCCCCTGACTGCCAGGCCTTGGCGTGCCCTAGGAATATCATTTTCACTGAAGACGTGGTCCCCAGGTGTCCTGCTCACTCCTGCAGAGAGAGTGCCTTGGCCACCCCCTTTGAGAGTCTATCGCTTCAAATGCTTTTGTATCATTTGATGGACCTAAAGATATTTAACTCCTTAACATCTGAAAAGATGTTTTAAATGTATTGTTAAAGAAAGCATTTGCAATATTTTAAATGGTATTGTTGAGGCAAATTCAGTAAACAAAAATGACAGACACCTGAAGCTCAGAGGGTACACTTGGACTGTTAGCTAACATTTATATCAAAACTGAGTTTTGATATAAATATTCATCTTTAATGGCCTGGTGAAGATATCTAAGTATCAGCTTTAGTTCACAAGAGATAGCTACATAGAGCACCAAGTTTAATACAGTTTCTGCTACACTGAAGATCAAGTTGGTTTCTAGAGCTAAAAAACAAAAAAAAGGTGGGGAGCTGCAGACATGGCTCAGTGAGTGGTAACGACTGGGCAAACATGCGGACTGTGCTCAAAGTCCAAGTCCCATGAAAACAGCTGAAAAGGTGAACGTGGAAACTCCTGTTGTATGCTGAGTGGTCCTCTGGCTGGATGAGACGTGAGATGGGAGACATGTTGGGCAGAGGACAATGAGATGCCCAGGCTCGGGCAAGGTAAAAGGCAAAGGCCAACACCGCTGGCTGGCTGTCCTCCACACCCAAACTGCTGTGTGCACACAACCACACTCACACACACACACACACACACACACACACACACACATACACACACAACTTATATAAATAAGTACACTGGGGTGAATAATTATTCTATAGTTTCCTCAAGAAAAAAAAAATCTTATTATAAAATATTGCAGATGTTTGACTGTGGCTATTCATCATCGGGACATGCATGCTTCCAAATCAATCAATTTACCTTTCAAGTTCAGACATTAGAGTTAAAAATATATACCCAGAAGCAAATCTACGTACCTCTCATGCATGTAATCAACTCCAAGCAACAACTGGGTAAACCATTCTACTGTCTGATTTTCAGGAAAGATTTTTCCAGCTTCTTTATATTCCTGAATTTTATAGTCAAGATCTCGGCCCTGAAACAAAATAACAATCTTTTATAACTTTTACATGTAAAATGCTAACACCAAGTTCTCTCAACAGCAATTAAAACTAAGGCCAGAAGCTGACAACCATGAATGTCTCGATTTGCCTGGCAGGGTCTGATGTGACTCTGAAGATGGTATCTCTTAATAAACTTTAAGTACCATAGAGAACAAAACGCTTAGTGTCAAATTCTCTGAGAGAACCCTTACACCTCACCTTTTTACATTAACACACTGAAGGACTGGGGATTGTTTAATATGTGTTCTCAGCAAAAAAAAAGAGCAAGAAAAACAACTGCTCTTTGCAGAAGGTGAAGAATGGGATCAATGGAGCCATGCCCACGGGAGCTAAGATGAAATGAAAGCCATACACGGACTATGGCAGTGTCCTCCTCAATGCAGAGCAAAGGTATTTCCAGGCAACGAGGCAACCAGGAGAGATAACTTGTGATCAAAACAACATGTGGTCAATGGACTAACTGCTCCTAATGCAGGTTTTAATTTTCTTTCAGGGCAATGTGCAAATATTTGCTTAGCATTTTGTCTTTCCAAATTAAGAAATAACAAGTCAAAAGCATATCAAGCATTCACATGCAGCCTTGATGAAACTTCCTTCCTTGTTGGATTTTCTAGGCCTAGGAGATCAAAGATTCTTGGAATTAAAAAAATACAGTGAATTAGTATTTGACTCTTGGTGAGAACAAGAAAGAGAAAGCAGTTAGTTCCCTTGTCCTTCTCCAAGGGTGCCAATCCAATGCTCACTTTCTAAACCTGGCATGTCCCAGGGTTCTGCCATGGTGTGAGAACTGTGTTGTCCTAGTACTTCTGTAAGTTGTACACAGTGTTTTGCTAGTCTATCATTGTGACATCTTAAGGATGTAAGAAGCCCATTCAGATAAAACAGAACCAATCTACTACATTGTCTCTGTTATCAGTTTTATATTCCCATCCAAAGGGCCTGACAGTGAAGTCTCCAGAGCTACACAAGGCTCCCTTTGTTCTCTGGATAGAACCTTAAGAAGAAATGCCATCAATTCTTCCTATAGAATTATTAAACAGGAGACTATTCAGTCAGCATGAAGATAAGACACCAAAACTAAATCCAAGATCTTAGTCACAAGATCTCATTTTTAAATTTCTCTCTGAGGAGGAAAGTCCTGGTGTTTCACAGTGACCATGTTCTTTAATAAGCACTCTGGGGATGATGTCCTGAGGATGTGTGGCTGAGGTGGGCAAGGCATCCACAGATCGTGACAAACATCGTGCTTTGGTCTCACAAAGAAAGGAAGAAATGTCTGTGGCGGCCTGGTCTTAACTCAGCAGTGTGGAGAGCATTTCTTTCTTTCTCACAACTTATCATCTCAGCAACATCCAATGTGTTTCATAGAATATCATATGTTCTTAGAATGTCACATGGTCTTATCATATATGCTAAGTTTTTGGTTTTCTCAACTTTGTCTTTGAGAAATATTTAATGATGATTTTTCTCACTAAGACAGACCAATAAAGGCAGTGGGCTTGAAGTTGAGCCAATACTAATGTTGTCCTTCCTTAGTCCATTCCCTTCACTAATGTCACCTCTCAAGAGTTACATAAAAATCCTTGATGTGAGCATCAAAAATCTACAGCCCATACTATCCCTTGGTAGATTAATGGTGTCCCTTCACATCATATCCCAATTAGCCAACATTAGACAGACTTTGAAACACTGAGGCCTTGAAGAACTGAAAAACGCTCATCTACAGTGTTCCAAACACCACCTTTGATTGCCAGGGACAAGCTTAAACCCCAAAGGATCTGATTTTTTAAAAGTTAATCCATTTTCAAGGCTGTCAACTAAAGTGCTTACAACTACTTTGAAACACCAAAGAGAATCTTCTCAGAAGCCCAAACATAGTAAAGTAGAAGTGTTCAAAGGATGGACAGACAAAAGGACCAACCCCTTCCAGGCTACAAGGAGCATGGAGTATCAGCCCACCCTATTTCTCCAATTTAAAATGAAAAGACTGTCCCTTATTAACTCATAGAGTTGATATCTCATAATACTGCTCCTTCAGACCTGCCACATCTTCAATAAAGAAACCTATCCTTGCCCTTTCTAGAGGGGATTACACACGGGGAAAGACTTGGTTTTCTTTAAGGGGCTGAACACCAAGAGTTTTACTATGTTCCAGTGAGGATATGGGAGTGGGCCCCAGCAGTGGGGAGGGGGTGGTCCTGGAAGGACGAGGGAGTAAGCGTGTTTGACATTCTCAAACAATCAACAAAAATATTGCAAAATTTTTAAAAAAGAAATATTTGCCTAATACACTTCCAAGTTGAGCAAGTAACAAAAAATCACTGAAGTGACTTTCTTAAAATGAACAATTAGATTTTTGCATGTCAGGAAAAGACCAAAGAATATGTGCTTTATTTTCACTTTTGTGCATGTGTATGTATTCATATGTATGTGCATATGTGTTGGGGATATGTGCACACAATTATGTGTCCATGTGGTTGACATCAGGAGCCTTCCTTTACTGCTTGCCATTTTGTTCACTGAGGGCAACTTAGCTCAAAGCTCACACTGGTCAGCCCACAAGCCTGGCCCAGAGATCTGATTACTGAGCACTGGAATGCCAGGGAGGCCGCAGCAGCCACCTAGCATTTACGTGGTGTTCAAGAAGCAGGTCCTCATACTGACATGCCCAGTATTTTAGCCACCAGTTCATCACCCCAGTCTGAGAATATGTGTTTAGCATGCTCCCAGGTACCTCTGGAGCTGTACCATGACAACAGTTTGAGAAGCAGTACTAGGGAGCATCATGAATAGGCCACAGGCTTAAAACCTACTCCGTCATGGAAACGTTCCACCCAGAAGTTTAAATATTCCAAAGGCAGAAGGTCCTTGGGAAAAGCATGGTTGACTAGGAGTTATTTAATAATGATTTTTTAAAGCTTATGACAAATGTAGGGAACAAGGAAAGTTATCCCCTGCCACTGCCGTCCCCTGCCACTGCCGTCCCCTGCCACTGCCGTCCTCTGCCACTGCCATCCCCTGCCACTGTC
>NW_022196906.1:99019643-99020318 GCF_008632895.1 Mastomys coucha
AAAAAAAGAAAAAGAAAAGAAAAGAAAATTGGTGGTCATACTTCATTTTTGAGACACAATCTTCTTTCCTATTTTCCTGTGTACAGATTTCTCAAATCACTTAAGGAACACAGGAACTAAAGCAGCCCAGTGACTTGGGTTCCTTCCAATCTGTCTGGGCTGGTGTCCAGAGCAGACCTTGGGCGTAAGCTCTGTAGCCAGTAGAGGAAGCTCTACTCCCAGGTGCTCTGACACACCCAGGATCAGAGGTGAGGAGGAACCAACTTCTGTTCCAACACTGGGGGTAACTGGGACCAGCGGGACCAGACACACAGGAACTCCGCCAGCCCAATGACTCGGGTTCCTTCCAGTCCTTCTGGGTTGGTGTCCAGAGCAGACCTTGGGCGCAAGCTCAGCAGCCAGTCCCACAACACCCAGAGGAAGCCACATTCCCAGGTGATCTAACAAGCCCAGGATCAGAGGATCCCAGAATCACAGGGTCACAGAGACAGCTTGACTCTGAGGAGTTCTGACACAAGCAGGATCACAGTAAGGACACACTCCAGTCAGATTTAGCAAGGGCAGGTAGCACAAGAGATAATCAGACGGTGGGGGGCAAGCGTAAGAAAAGAAACAACACAAACCAAAGTCACTTGGCATCATCAGAACCCAATTCTCCCACCATAGCAAGTCCTG
>NW_022196906.1:99021968-99025205 GCF_008632895.1 Mastomys coucha
TTTATATTGAGAAAAATGTATGTATTTTCAGTATTGTTGTAGATAAGCATCTACATAAGACTGTTAAACTAATTGTTTTATATCAAACAACTTTTATAATACTCATTTTTATTGTTATACTATTTTATAAATTTTAAGGAATATGACAAAAAAGATATTGTAGGTATTGAAGGGGGGTCTCTGAGAAGAGTTGGGGTACAAAAGGGAAACAAGAATGTGATTTAATTCTATTTACTTAAAATATGTTCTTAAATGTTAACAAATTCAGATAAATTGAAATCATGTAACTTTTCTCATCATAATGCAATAAAAGTTTTAAAAAAAAGAAAGTAGAAAAATCACTTAAGGAAAGCTTGTAACATTTTATGGTGAACAAACAATTCAAATACAACAGCAGAAGTACTTTTAATTTTCATGTTAAAGGGTCAAAGCATATCTCATACTTTACACAAGGTAAAGAAGGAGAGACAAGGCTCCTCCCCACGTTCTTTTCTATTAGTTTCAGTATATCTGATTTTATGTGGAGGTCCTTGATCCACTTAGACTTGAGCTTTATTCAAGAAGATAAGAATGGATCGATTTGCATTCTTCTATATGCTAATCACCAGGTGAGCCAGCACCATTTGTTGAAAATGCTCTTTTTTTCACTGGATGATTTTAGCTCCTTTGTCAAAGAACAAGTGACCATAGGTTTGTGGGTTCATTTCTGGGTCTTCAATCTATTCCTTTGATCTACCTGCCTGTCACTGTACCAATACCATGCGGTTTTTATCACAATTGCTCTGTAGTATAGCTTAAGGTCCAGGATGGTGATTCCACCTAGAAAAGAAAGTGGGGAAGAACCTCAAGCACATAGGCACATGGGAAGATTTCCTGAACAGAACACCAATAGCTCATGCTATAAGATCAAGAATTGACAAATGGGACTTCATGAAATTGCAAAGCTTCTGTAAGGCAAAGGATACTGTTAATAGGACAAAACGGCAACCAACAAATTGGGAAAAGATCTTTACCAATCCTACATCTGATAGAGGGCTAATATCCAATGTATACAAAGAACTCAAGAAGCTAGACTCCAGAGAACCAAATAACCCTATTAAAAATGGGATACAGAGCTAAACAAAGAATTCTCAACTAAGGAATACCGAATGGCTGAGTAGCACCTAAAGAAATGTTCAACATCCTTATTCATCAGCGAAATGCAAATCAAAACAACCCTGAGATTCTACCTTACTCCAGTCAGAATAGCTAAAATCAAAAACTCAGGCGACAGCAGATGCTGGCAAGGTTGTGGAGAAAGAGGAACACTCCTTCACTACTGGTGGGATTGCAAGCTGGTACAACCACTCTGGAAATCAATTTGGTCGTTTCTCCAGAAATTGGACATAGTACTACCAGAGGACCCAGCTACACCACTCCTGGTATATACCGAGAAGATGCTCCAACATGTAATAGGGACACATGCTCCACTATGTTCATAGCTGCTCCACTATGTTCATAGCAGCGTTATTTAAAATTGCCAGAAAGAACCCAGATGTCCCTCAACAGAGGAACAGATTCAGAAAATGTGGTACATTTACACAATGGAGTACTGCTCAGCTATTAAAAACAATAAATTTATGAAATTCTTAGGTAAATGGATGGATCTGGAGGATATCATCCTGAGTGAGGTAACACAATCACAAAAGAACACATATGGTATGCACTCACTGATAAGTGGATATTAGCCCAGAAGATCGGAATACCCAAGATACAATTCACAGACCACATGAAACTTAAAAAGAAGGAAGACCAAAGTGTGGATACATCGATACTTCTTAGAAGGGGAAACAAAATACCCAGGGAAGGAGTTACAGAGACAAAGTATAGAGCAGAGACTGAGGGAATGACAATCCAGAGACTGCCCCACCTGGGGATCTATCCCATATACAATCATCAAACCCAGACACTATTGTGGATGCCAACAAGTGCTTGGTGGCAGAGCCTGATATAGTGTCTCCTGAGAGGCTCTGCCAGTGCCTGAAAAATATGGAAGTGAATGCTCACAGCCATCCATTGGACTAAGCACAGGGTCCCCAATAAGGGAGCTAGAGAAAGGATCCAAGGAGCTGAAGGGGTTTGCAGCCCCATAGGAAGAACAACAATATGAAATAACTAGTACCCTCAGAGCTCCCAGGGACTAAATGACAAATCAACATGTAGGGGGATCCATGACTCCAGCCACATATGTAGCAGAGGATGGTCTAGTCAGTCATCAATAGAAAGAGAGGTCCTTGGTCCTGTGAAGGCTCTATGCCCTAATGTAGGGGAATGCCAGGGCCAGGAAGTGGGAGAGGGTGGGTTGGTGAGCAGGGGGAGTGGGGAGAGAATAGGGGGTATTTAAGAGTAGAAATCAGGAAAGGGGAGAATATTTGAAATGTAAATAAAGAAAATATCTAATGAGGAAGAAGAAAGAAAGAAAGAAAGAAAGAAAGAAAGAAAGAAAGAAAGAAAGAAAGAAAGAAAGAAAGAGAAAGGAAGGAAGGAAGAAAGAAAGAAAGAAAGAAAGAAAGAAAGAAAGAAAGAAAGAAAGAAAGAAAGAAAGAAAGAAAGCAAACAATGTTCATGTTCATGGTCTGTCTGGGAACAGTCTCACCTTGTAGCCCAGGCTGACTTCCAACTTGAGATTCCCTGCCTCAGCTTCCCAAAGGATGAGATTACAAATTTGTATCATCATGTCTGATAATATTTTCATTTTAATACTATAAATACATGAATGAATTGATTGGGTGTATAAACTATGAGACATATTAACTTCTCAAGCTGAATAAACTAGACTCTAGACTCATAAAAGGCACAGGGTGAATTCAGAAAGGACCATTTATTTCTGAATGCAGAGGTCAGGAATGTACTGTCCAGATGAGACCAAGCTCTCTGAAAACAGCTGCCTTCATCAGAGGTTATTTTAGGAATACTGACCAATAAGTGAATGTCTGATATGAGCCCACATCATAAAGAATAGCTACCAATCGACAGCAACATGATAAACATGGAGGAATGTCCTTCTCCTGTAAACAGCAGACTTGGGAGGTACCTGAAGAAACATCAGAGCTGTGAGCACTGACTGCTAGTCCAGTCTTCCGTTGAAAGTAAATAAGGAATAATCCTTACATTAAAATACATATTTGTGATCGATGCAAAGATACTCAATAAAATTCTTGCAAACCGAATCAAAGAACACATCAAAACAATCATCCA
>NW_022196906.1:99025476-99032976 GCF_008632895.1 Mastomys coucha
GGAGGCAACAGGGGTTTGTTTTTGTTGTTTTTGTTTGTTTGTTTGTTTTTTGGAGGGGAAACTGGGAAGGAGAAATTTACATGTAAATAATGAAAATATATAATAAAAAAAAGAAATTTAAAAAAATAAAAATAAAAAAATAAAAAGAACTACTCCCATGAAAAAAAATACATATTTGTGTACAAATTGAGTTATATGTTTCCCTGTATATATAATATACATATAGACTATTTAAAGATATGGTCCATAAGTGAGTGAAAGCTAGAAAAATGAGAAGTCTCCCAAAATGCTCCAGTCCTGGTCCTCCACAAATCAGTAACACCCAGTCATAGGATTTTCAGGAAGTCGTTCCACCCACCCAGGATTCTGTGTTTTCAGTTGTAAAATGCAGTGAATGAGAACTTCTGTCTGGGAAGACAACACTGCAGTTAAGAGCGCTTGCTGTGCAGTCTCAGGAACTGTAGTTCACCTAGTCCAAGTGACAAGCTGGGTATCCCATCCATGCCTGGAACCCCAGGTCCAAGGGGAGCAGAGTCAGAAGGGTTCCTGGGATTGCTCATGTCTAATGGAACCAAGAAAATGCAAGTTCCAGGGATGAAAACAGGCCTTGCCTCAGAGTAACCAGACTGATAGCCTAGGACGTCCAAAACTTTTTCCTGACCTGTGCATGTGCACACACATGCGCACACACACAAGGCTGTAGAGAAACACATCCATAAACAGACACACATAAATAAAACTTTATAAAAAATCACTTCTAATTAGAAAAGAAATAACAAAAATTTGGTGCTGGCAGGGCGAGTGTTAGAAATAGGACACTGATGACATGCAAGCACAAGGATACTATGGAGGGATGGGGACAGGGATGAGGGAAGAGAAGCCATGTAGGGATGGGGGTACAAACAGGGCTCAGAGGGATGAGGGAAGGGAATCAATAAAAAAAACCTTTATCTGAAAACACCAAGATGAATTCTAATGCTTTGTGTGCTGTTAATTTTTTATTTAAAAAAAAAATCACTTCTAAGTCAGGCACAGTGGTACAAGACTGTATCATGACTGTAATCCTAGAACCTGGGAGCTGAAGCAGGAAGACTACAAGTTCTAGACTGGCCTGGACTATGTAGTGGACCCTATCTCTCATAAAAGAAAGGAGAACTGTTAAAAGTCAAAGAAGCATTCAATAGCCAAAATTAAAACAATCTGAATCACAGAATTGATATCCCTAGCATTGGGCTATAACCCATAGAATAAAATAAATATGAGTCTGTACTGACACACACAGCAAAGGGAAACTGTCAGAGATAGAGATGCCACCAAGGAAACACAATTCAATAAAAATAATGTTCATGTCTCCACCACCGTATTGTAACACCTTAGTGGCTAACGACAGGGGCTATGTTCAGCTGCAAACACACTGCACTCAAAGGTGAAGTATTTGGTTCCTAAATCATGCCATTCCCTGTGACTTTAATGTGCCAACTCTACTTGACAGAATTCTCCCCACACCTCAAGTTCAAATATAATAAGCTAGCCCCGCCAGAGTTCCCACAGTCTCAAGCTACTTGGAACCATCCTTCTTGTGACACAATCTGTTTCAGCCACTGATAGAAATGTCTTATTTAACCTTCCAGACAAATTCATTGAAGAAAGCTGGTATTAGACTGGGGATTTGGCCAAAGACTAGAGCGCCTCCCTCCCTGCATATGTAAGGTCTTGGGCTCAGTCCCCAGCAACAGAAAGACAAAGCAGTTACCACATCATCCCCATTACCCCAAACTGTACTGAGAGCTATACCTGTTACACATCATCCCCAATTCCCCAAACTATCTGAGAACTACACCTGTTCCACATCATCCTCATTACCCCAAAACTGTACTGAGAGCTACACCTGTTACCACATCATCCCCAATTCCGCAAACTATCTGAGAGCTACACCTATTACCACATCATCCCCATTACCCCAAACTGTATCTGAGAACTACACCTGTTCCACATCATCCCCATTACCCCAAACTATCTGAGAACTACACCTGTTCCACATCACCCCTATTACCCCAATCTGAGAGCTACACCTGTTACCACATCATCCCCAATTCCCCAAACTATCTGAGAACTACACCTGTTACCACATCATCCCCAATTCCCCAAACTGTATCTGAGAACTACACCTGTTGCAGAGTTGAGCTCGGGAGTGGCTCTTGGCAAGCTCAGAAAGAACAGATAAATAATACAACACATCAGTTTATCCATAAGCCATGAGAACTGGAGTTACCAAGGAAGCTCATGTGGGTTAGAGACCATACTTTTCTTGAGCTGTGGGAAGTAGGATGGGGGCAGCTGCACAGGGACCAAGGAGGAGGAGCTGGGTGATCTTTGTTTTTAATTGGATATTTTCTTTATTTACATTTTTAATGTTTTCCCCTTTCCAGGTCTCCCCTTCAGAAACCCTCTATCCCATCTCCTATCCCCTTGCCATCATGAAGGTGCTCCTCCACCCACCAGCCTCCTCTCATCTTCCCACTCTGGGACTCCCCTACACTGGGGCATCAAACACTCTCAGGCCCAAGGGCCTCTCCTCCTAAAGATGTCCAACAAGGCCATCCTCTGCCACATATGAGGCCAGAGCTATGGGTCCCTCCATGTGTACTCTGGTTGGTGGCCCAGTCCCCAGGAACTTCAGCGGGTCTGGCCTATTGACACTGTTGCTCCCTCCATGGGACTTCAAACCCCCTCAGCTCCTTCAGTCCCTTCTCCAACTCCTCCATTGGGGACCCCTGCACTCAGTCCAATGGTTGGCTGTGAGCATCCATCCCTGTATTTGTCAGGCTCTGGCAGAGTCTCTTAGGAGACAGCCATAGCAGACTTCCATCACCAAGCACTTCCCAGCATCCACAATAGAGTCCAGATGTGGTGGCTGTATATGGGATGGATCCCCAGGTGGGGCAGTCTCTGGATGGCCCTTCCTTCAGTCTCTGCTCCACACTTTGTCTCCATACTTCCTCCTGTGAGTATTTTGTTCAAGAGCTGAGTGATCTTTATGACACAGGAGGCCTGGTCATCAGCTATACCTACAGGCTGGCCCAGACTCCCCCCACTCTCAGATCTGGGCCCCACACTGGCTCATGAGTCCTTAAACACTGACCATTTTTTCCTTTACTATCTAGTTTGACAATAGACATCCCTCCAACCCCCAGTGCTAACCTTTGGCTGCCCATTAAAAATACTGAGAGAATTTTCAAAATCCTGTTGCCAAGCTGCAATACCCTGGCTAAATAAGTGAGATTTCCAGAGGTGGGTCTCAGGCTCAGGCAGTTTTGAAAGTTCTCTGGGTGAGTCCAATGTGCAGCTGAGGGCCGGAAGGACCATAACCAAACAGGAACAGAGCAGTCTGACTGACTGTTCCAGCTCTTTCTGAGCATACATGCTCTTCACCACTGCCCCCTCTTTCCTAGAGACTTACTGTCCCAAACCCTGCTGCATCTATTAACAGAATGCCCATGTTTCTAGGAAGGTTGTCTTCATTTGCATGGAAAACCTAAAGGCAGTACCGCACAGGTCTCTGGTGCAGGACACTGATAGATGCGCTCATACAGTAGGACAAATTCATGTGACATATGTGTCAGGTGGATGCATCAGCAGTTTTCTCTTTTTCATCAGTGCCCGATGTAGTGAGGTGGGAGTTCAGAGAAGATGGCAGAGACCCAGCTAAGGAGCGCCACCTTTGAAAGCAGGAAGAGAATCTGACGGAGTGAGGTGGGAGTTCGAGAAGATGGCAGAGACCCAGCTAAGGAGCGCCACCTTTGAAACCAGGAAGATAAGAGGAAGGAGTCCACTCTAAGTGTTTCTGAGAACTTGACAATGAAGCCTGCTGTGTTGTATGACTAGTACCGGCTAATAGAAATGTCTCAAAAAGAAATGTCTTGGATGCTAACTTTCTGGTCCAACCTAAGATGTGATTAAAACAATGAATGAGGAGATTGCTCCCATGATGAAGTCTGAGACAACACATATGATATTTCGTTAGCTTTCACGCAAAATGAAAATGCTTTGTCAGCTAGGGACATGGGGGCGGGAATGGCTTCCTCCCAGTGACCTCCGACATTTCATTGTATTTCCACTACACATGGGAGAGGACAGCCTTTTATTGGGAGAGAAAAGGGAACAGTGAAGGGCCCAGGAATCTGGGTAGACCTGAAGATGTGGGGTGGGGAAGAAAAAGGGTTAGAATAAGTAATGCCTAGCAAAGATGAGACATGGAACTGTGGAGGAAGGACTGAGGGGGCACACAGCTCCATTCCCTCCTTGTGGGGAGAATAGGACACACCCACTGTTGAAACGCTCTGTGCTTCAGTGGCTCTGGAACTATCAGACAGCACCTTGTACTGCAGCTCAGGCTGGCCTTGAACTTGTGATCTCCCTGTCTTTGCTTTCTTCATCCTGGGATTATAGTACAACAATACCAGTTGGTGGATGCTTTGTTTATGTATTTATTATGTGCACATATGTGTATATATTCAAGGGTATATGGGTACACATGTACATGTGTGTGCCTCTGTGTGTGTGTGTGTGTGTGTATGTGTGAGAGTGTGTGCATGTGTGTGTGTGTGTATACATGTGTGTATTAGTCAGGATTCTCTAGAGTCAAAGAACATATGGAATGTCTTTCTATACTGAGGGAATTTATTATGATGACTTATAGTCTGTAGTCCAACTCCCAACAATGGTCAACTGTGAACGGGAAGTCTAAGAATCTAGTAGCTGCTCAGTCCCACAAGGCTAGCTGTTTCAGCTGGTCTTCTGTAGATGTAGGGTCCAACACATGTGCTAGCAAGTAAATGCAAGAGCGTATCTTCCTCCTTCCAATGTCCTTACATAGGTCTCCAGTAGAAGGTATAGCCCAGATTAAAGGTGTGTGGATCTGGGACTTGGTTTGTCCCAGGCTGACCTTGAACTCAGAGATCTTCTTGCCTTAGTCTCCTAGACCTAAACTTTTCATAGCCACTGAGCCTCAAGATCTCTATGCCAAGATCCAGGACAGAAACTTGTATCTTCCAGCCTCAAGATCTGGATCACAGATGAGCCCTCCAATCGTGGATTATAGTTCATTCCAGATATAGTCAATTTGACAACCAGGAAGAGCCATTACAATGTGTATGTACCAAGTATTTGCCCTCTATCACCCCACCTCATGTTTTGAGACAGGCTGTCACTGAGTCCGGAGTGCACTGATTAACTAGACGGGCCAGCTCCAGGTCTTCACCTGTATCTATCCACCCATGTCCATTTCCCCATGCACCATACCTAGATTTTGACATGAGTTCTGGGATGCCAACTGTGGTCCCCATTCTCCTGTAGCAGGCTCTTTACTGAGTAAACCATCTCCTAAGCTCTTACTTGTTCACTTTTCACAGAGAATCTGAGGTGCCTAGTGGGTTGTGCAGCAGAAAGAGACATATCAGGGATGCATGAATATAGTACAGACATGAACGGTCCCAAAGTAAATTCACTAAGAGGAACACGGAGATAAAAGGATAAGCTATTGCAGTGGTGACGACATTCTCAGGAGATCAAGGCTTGGTAACATGTATTCCCTATATTAGTAATTTTACCTCAGTTAAGAAAAGGACAGCATTAAACCTGAGCGAGTTGAGAGTGAATATGCATCTGAAGATGAGAAACATCTCTGTTAACAAGAAGGGAGCAACGTGAACACATCATTTCTCAGGAGCCTGGGAAGAGGCAGCCTGACAGCTCAGGACCCATAGACCCCTGGAAGCCCAGCAGCTGTGCAGTGCAGCTGGCAGCCATCACCATGGCAACATCCCCTCCCAGGAGAGCTGCTGGGTCTATGGAAACCAACCATCATTTAAAAATTAACGCAGATGATCCCGCACTGGATCCTGCCTGACAAAAGCCATTTTCATAGAAATGCCCTTTCTGAGAACATAATTGGAACAAATGAGCAAATTTAACTAGAGATTGTGAATTAGATGGGTGGTTCTCAAACTTCAATGTGTTTCAGACTCACCTGGTGAGCTTGTCAAAACACAGATGGCGGAACCCCACCCCCACAAAGTCTGATTCATCGAGGCTGGGCTTCAGGCCAGGACTGCATTTCTACCAAGTTACCAAGTGAAGCCATTGCTACAGATGTCAGATTCCACTTGAGAATCGGTGGCCTACATATTCACATTGTTTTGGTGCTAATTTCCTGACTTTTTAACACTTTACTGTGGTCAGGAAAGAGAGGGCCCTTGGTCTTAGAGGATATAGTAGTTGTTTGGGACAAGGAAGCATTCGACCTGGAACTTCATGTTGTTAGCTTTCTGTCTCTGTGACAGAATGCCTGAGAATTCACTTAAGAGCAGGAAAGATTCATTTTTAACTCAGGGTTTCAGAAGTTCCAGTCAGTAGTCAGCTGCCTCTATTGCTTATTGCTTTGGGGGCTGTGGTGAGGTAGATGGTTCTGGTGAGAAGCACATGGCTGAAAGAAGTTCCTCAATCCCTGGGGAGGGTAGGCAGCTGGGAGGACAGAGTGAGGAGGAGGCCAGCACTCCAATGCCACTCTCAAGGAATGACACCAGAGTTCTAAGGCCCCACTTTCTAGAGTTTCCACCACTTTCCAATAAACAAGCTGGTACCTAAGCCACTGGTACCTAAGCCTCTGTATCATGAGGGCCTTTGAGATATATTCTTTTTTATTTGGATATTTTCTTTATTTACATTTTAAATGTTATCCCCTTTCCCAGTTCCCCCCTCCTGGAAATCCCCTATCCCCTCCTCCCTCCCTCTGCTTCTATGAGGGTGTTCCTCCACTCACCCACCTACTCCTGCCTCCCCGCCCTCGATTCCCCTGCACTGGGGCATCTATCAAGCCCTCATAGGACCATGGTCCTCTCCTCCCAAGGAGGAGATGAGGAAAGCATCTTTAAGAATGCGCCTCAGGTGTGGGAGCCAACACCTATGAGCTTATTAGCTCTTGGGAGAGGGAGGCAGGGAGGTCAGGAGTTCTAGACCAGCTATGGCTACGTAGTGAATTTAGGAGCAGTATGAACTACATAGACAATATATCAACATTTTATAAATAAATGAGTAAGGCAAAATCATCAGTGGGGAAAATAAATCATCAGATGTGGTAACTGATTCATTATTTTTAGGAATGAAAGCTTATCAACTAAACAAGCTAAAGAAGAAAACCTATTAAATGGTAACAGATAGTTTAGAGCATAGCTACATATCCAAATAGCAACCTCCAACCCTCTCTCATGCATGTGTGTGTGTGTGTGTGTGTGTGTCTGTCTGTCTGTCTGTCTGTCTATATCTCTGCCTCTCTGTCTCTCCCTCTCTCTCCTCCAAGCAGAGAAGGAGCAAGCCAAGAGAGAAGAAAGGTCAAGTTTAGAATATTTCAGGTTCAATTAGGTGAATTTGACTAGTGGTTTCTTGGTAGATACAGCAAATGTGTAAAGCTGCAATGGTGTTTTTCTTTTTCTTTTTTTTTTT
>NW_022196906.1:99037976-99040740 GCF_008632895.1 Mastomys coucha
ACCAGATACAGAAACTTGCTTCAGGTCCAAGAGAGAACTACTATAAAAGTTTAACTCAGCTCTTTGGTCCTTGGGTGTCCAGGAGGGAATTTGAGTGAACTCTTGGCCAGTGCTGAGTTGTCCTGCCCTCCGAAGAGATAGAGGTAGTCTGGACCAGAGAGATGTGACAGAGTCAGGAAACAGAAAGAAAACAGAGTACTTCTGAGTCCTCGGGAGCAGCTGAGATATTGGAAGCTGGTCCCAGGGAGGAAGCCACATTTGGAATTCCAAGATGTGCAGGAGAGTTCAGAGCAGAAGGTCTGCACACTCTAAGACAGAGCAAAATGCAGAAACCTGCATCTTCTGTGTCCAGCTGGAGAAGAGCCTTCAAGTCATATATAATCACAGGTAGCCCAGCATCCAGGCAGGCATGGGTCTGGAGGAGCTGAGAGTTCTACATCTTCATCCAAAGGAAGCCAGGAGCAGACTGTCTCCTGGGCAGCTAGGAGGAGGGTCTAACAGCCCACCCCCACAGTGACATACTCCCTCCAACAAGGCCACACCTACTTCAACAAGACCACACCTCCTAACAGTACCACTCACTCCCTATGGGCCAAGCATATTCAAACCACTACAAATGCTTTGCTGTTAGGATAGACTATCTGACCTCTTCTGGTAACAGGACTAGGAAGGCACTGTGTTAGGACAAAAATCACAGGAAATGGGT
This sequence comes from Mastomys coucha, assembly GCF_008632895.1. NCBI lineage: Eukaryota > Metazoa > Chordata > Mammalia > Rodentia > Muridae > Mastomys > Mastomys coucha. Next base: position 99,038,683 of record NW_022196906.1, read on the forward strand.
TTTAAACTTAACTAAACAAGGAGTTTGGGGTTTGTTTACATTTTTAAAATTCAGCATGTGTTTAACAAAGAAGAGCTTTAAGATAGCCCTTTCCCATTGGTCTAACAAGGCAGTACATATTTTATATGCCTTTCTTAAATAGGAAGGCCTCCATTTGCCTGCTCTGGCTGCATGAGCCATCACAGCTGTACATACCTGTCATTGCAGCAGCCCTGTATCTTCAAACAGCTTCCTTACATTGAAGCAGTTCCCTGGGCTGTGAATCCAGCCTTCTCCAGGTCATACTCGCACATGCATGCGCACACGCGCACACACACACACACACACACACACACACACACACATAGCCTCTCCTGAGTCAAATACTGATGGATGGTGTATGTTCTGCTAAAATGGCTGTGCTCAACTGAGATTTTAACATGGAGTTGAGCCATATGAAGAACTTACATACATGGGCCGGGCTTTCCTCTTGTCGAAGCAGGCGTTTGGCAGTATCAGTGGTGGTGGGACCTCTGCCCTGCTCCCCATCCTTCCACAATTGCTGAGAGCTACCTATTACTCTTTACACTTGAGGTGGTGAGAACTGAACCAGCAGAGGCTTAACTCATTTTCTTTTTTTTTTTTTTCTTGAAACTTAAACTCTTCTAAAGGATTTAAGGCCACAGTATTGCTCTCCTACTTCATGAGTAGAAAGATCACAATAGCATTAACATCCTGTTTTAATAATATCTCATCTCCTTTAAAATGGCATATAACTTTAGTAAGTATGGAGGTATAAAGAATGGCAGAAATGGGTAATTTTAGCTAGTACACTGATTCTTTTTTTAATAAAAAATCAAAACGTTAAGATATTTATATCTGGAGAGAAAATTTCAGGATAGAGAAAATCATGTAGACAGAATTTTATCGTTGATGTTTTTCTTTCCTTTGACAAGTCAAAAAAATGTGCATTTAATGCCCTTGGTTAGATAAAAAGACAAAATCTCTTCCTGGGTCATCAGCACATGGCAGAAACATGAGTCAACTTTTGCTTTTTTAACAATTTAATCTTGACCTCCGCTCATTTGGGGACTGAGATCCTACTTCCTCCTGTATAGTCCTCCCATCACAAGCTTGTCGTGGGGTCCTTAGTCTGGCAGGGGTTCCAATGACATTACGGTGTAAAGCAAGGACAGCAGACAGAGCTGAGGAACAGGCTGCTGACATCAGACTCCAGGGTCTGTGCAAGGTCCCAGACTGCCACTACCAGAGAGATCTTAAGGTAGGACAGGTTACACTGCTGTTACCTTGCTATCTACAGACTGCCCTCTGTGCGGCAAACACCACGCTGTGTGTTGGGAAGACAAGTGTGGAAAAGGCAAAGCTCCTGCCTCCAAGCGCACAGTAGGCAAGTGTAAAACCCTTGTCAACTTCATGGTAAAACTACAGAAGTAAGACGTGAGGCTGAGAAGTCCAACCCTCATCACGGGGGAAGAAAAGCAAAAGTCTTTGGACTCAAATGCCAGGACCCTGACTTTGGTACAAAGAAAGTTCTAAACAGCTGGCCGAATCACTTTTCCCCAGGTGAATCCTACAAAGCACAAAGTGAAGTTATCATTCTTTGCTATTTTCCCCATACAAATCAATACTCAGTAGAGGAATGGCTGTAATTTTAGTCTTTGAATAGGGTATGAGAGTCAATAGCATATAGCTTTTAAAACAAAACTACTTACATTAAATAATATGAAAATGTTGTAGACAAGAGCTTTTTGCTAAGAGGAGATATTATACTATTTCTTTTTAAAAATTATTTTTAATTCTATAATAATTTCATATAGTGCATTTTGATCATATTCACTCTTCCTCCTCTAACTCCTTCCATATCTACTATCATCCCATACCTACCACCACCCCAGACCTCCCTCCACCCCAGACCTTCCACCACCCCAGACCTACCACCACCCCAGACCTACCACCACCCCAGACCTACCACCACCCCACACCTTCCACCACCCCAGACCTACCGCCATCCCAGACCTACCACCATCCCAGACCTACCACCACCCCAGACCTACCACC
>NW_022196906.1:99042533-99048021 GCF_008632895.1 Mastomys coucha
CCTTCCACCACCCCAGACCTTCCACCACCCCACACCTTCCACCACCCCACACCTTCCACCACCCCACACCTTCCACCACCCCACACCTTCCACCATCCCAGACCTACCTAAGTTTGTGCCCTCACATTTTAAAGCCCATTGAGTCTGATTTGTGCTGCCCATACGGTTGTGGGTATGTAGTCAACTTACCGGGAACATATCCTTATGAAAAAAAAACCTAACTTCCCCATTCCTGGCAACTATCAATCACCAATGCTCTTCAGCTAGAGCTAGGACTTTGTGCCAACTCCCTCCCCCTGGGAATCTTGTCTGGCTTAAGTTTACACAGACATTGTGCACATTGTCTCAACCGTTGTGAGTTTATATGTGCGGCTGTTCCGCTGCACCAGAAAACAGTTTTGTTGGAATTGTCTACTACCTCTGGCTCTTACAGTCTTCATGCCCCTTCTCGCCTGTGATCCCTGAGTTCTGGGAAGAAGGGGTATGATAAAGATGTACCCATCAAGAACTCTCAATTGACAAAACCTCTTAAAAAACATGTAAAAATGTAAAACTATCAGGTACACTAATGGTCCTTCCTTTCTCCCTACATATCTTCTGTCAACTTCCATCCAAAAGAGCCTCCAGTGTGTTTTCAAAATAAGAGTGAGACAAATCCCCAGTAAGTACTACTCTGCTCTGAGGGCTCTTCATGTGGGCAATCCTGAAAGCAGGTCCTGAGCCAATGCAAGAGAGTGACTGAAACACGAAATGGGGAGCTATAGAAAGGTGGGAGCCATTACAGGATTCATCATCAGGACAGTTATCAACATGAATATTGGTGCCTTGGCTTTGTGATGTAAGGCTGACAGTCAGTGACAACCGTGAAACTCAAGAGTTCTGCTCCACAGAACAGAGCTGGGGAGCTGTTCTGAACCCATCACCTCCCAGTCACTCCCTAAATACCTGTGTTCCAACTTTTCCTCCAAGTTGAATCACTCCCTCCTGGAGAGAGGAGGGAGATTTACTAGACTGAGATAGCTGATGAGACACTCAGCACAGCTCAGCAAGCTGCTAACCTCCTAAGGTCCCTCCCCAAGATCAAATAAGCAGTGAACCATTGCTGGGGTAGATGTTCACTCTAGGGGGCCTCCTGTAAGCTGTTCAGGGAGCTCTAGGGGTAAAGCTCTCGAGTGGTTCCAGTCTTTACCCAAGTCAAGGTGGATTTTTCAGTGATGCAGCTGCCTTTGAGTCACCCCACAAAACCCACTGACTCACCCAACTAGACCTAAGTAAAAACACTTTTTTGGTCTGTCATTGTTGCCCTATCTGAGGAGAACAGACATTTGCTCATCTCTCCCTCTGGCCATTTACTCAACAGGACTGCTTCTGGGAGTGTGAATGTCACCTATCCTTCTATCCTCACAGAACACTGGAGACCCAGAACTGTAGGTATTGCCAGTGCAGGCTATGGATATGTGCAGAGCATGTTATATGCTCAGAAGACACAGATAGGACCCCAGCTCCACCTCTCACAAGAATAAAGACATTTTGCTCTACAGTATCCGTATTCCTAAAGATGGTGGGTATTTCAGTTAACTCTGCACTGCTGTGCCCTGGCTGATAGAAGCAACTTAAGGGAGGAAGAGGGTCCCTTTTGTCTCAGAGTTTGAGGAGGATACAGACTGTGGTGGTGGGGAAGAGTGAATGGCTCTGTCCCTGGTGGGAGAAACAGGAGACTGGGCAGTTGTTCACAAATTACAGAGAACAAATCAGAATGGGAGGCATAGGCTTCAAAGGGACCTACTTCCACCAGCCAAGGCCCACCACCTCTCAAAGACTCAACAGCCTTCAAACTAGTACTACAAGCTGGGGTCCACACTCAAGGCCTGAAACTGCAGGGAACATTTCAGACTCAAACTGTGTGCTGTTTGAATGAGAATGGCTCATATATTTGAACACCTGGTTCCTAGTTGGTGGAACTGTTTGCTGAAGGATTAGGAGGTGTGTCACTAAGGGTGGGCTTTGAGGTTTGAAAGGCCCATGTTAGTTCCAGGTATATTCATTCTCTCTCTCTCTCTCTCCCTCCCTCCCTCCCTCCCTCCCTCTCTCTCCCTGCCTCCCTCCATCTCTCTTCTCTCTTCCCCCTCCTCCCCTCTCCCCTCCCCTCCCTCTCTTATTTGCTCTCTGTAGACTAGGATGTAAATTCTCAGCTATTGCTTCAGCACCATGCCAGCCTGCCGCCACACTCCACATCATGATGGTCATGGACTCATTCTTTGGAACTATAAGCAAGCCCCCAATTAAATGCTTTCTTTCATAAGCTGCCTTGGTAATGGTGTCTCTTTACAACAATAGAACAGTAGCTAAGAAAACTGGCTAATAATAAGACATATTGTTTCCTAGACAAGTAAAATCAAGTGTCATGAAGATAGATAATAGACAGATAGACAGATGATAGATATAGATGATTGATAGATTGATGGTTGATAGGTGATTGATAGGTAGATAGATAATAGATAGATAGATAGATAGATAGATAGATAGATAGATAGATAGATAGATAGATAGATAGATAGAAAGACAAACAGCTATATCTGGAATAAACTACAATCCTGTGGTCCTAATCTGGAGGCTGAGATATTCAAGTTTCTGACCTGGGTCTTGGCATGGAGATCTTGAGGCATAGTGGCTATGAATCCCAGAAGATTAAGATAGGATGATCTCTGAGTTCAAGGTCATCTGGAATTAAAGTTGTGGTGGCACACACCTTTAATCTGGGCCACATCTTTTGCTAGAGACCTATATAAGGACATTGGAAGAAGGAAGGCTCTCTCTCCTCTTCGCTCTTGTAGGACTGAGCAACTGCTAGATCCTTGGACTTCAATTCACAGCTGCTGCTAACCATTGTTGGGAGTTGGACTACAGACTGTAAGTCAACAACAATTTCCTTTACTATATAGAGACTACCATAATTTCTGTGACTCTAGAGAACCCTAATACAATACAGATGATAGATAGATGATAAATAGGTAGATGATAAATAGGTAGATAAACAGATGATACATAGATAGACATAATATATGACAGATAGATTATAGGCAGATAGTAGGATGACAAATAAATGGATAGATAGGGATAAATAGATGATTAGCTAGATGGACAGAAAGATCATTGATAGATAGACAGAGATGAATGGATAAAGCAAATAATAATACAAGTAAGAAGCAAGAAAGAAATACTGCAGACATTTTTCTGTGGCAATTTTACTATTTCTGAGTATGGTCTAGATTGCATTTCCAAGGGTGGCACTACATTTTACATGTTGTTTTTCATTTTTATGGAGCACAGAGTAAACAGAACTTTTAGGAGTGGGAAGCTTGAAGATGTGGATTGCCTAATTAAAAAAAAAAAAAACACTACTCATAAATTCAGAAACTTTTTTTCACTCTTTACAGATAAGAAAAATAAAAACAAAAACAAAATGTGTCCTAGCTAGAGATGTGGCTGATGTTCAGTGGGTTTCCTTGGTGGAGAGTCTACATTTATTTGTATTGAATCACTGAGAAGAGCTTTCATATCAAAGCCTTTCTCAACTCTTGTAAGTGTAAGCTAGGGTCCCCTCCTGTCTGAGACTACCTCATGTACCCCACTGTTTGTGACAATGTCTACTTACATCCTTGGTTAGCACAGGGACTTTTCTAGCTAGACTGCAGGTGCTCAAAGGCCAGGCTCGTACTTGAATTCTCCACTCCTGGAAGCATCCAGTGTCCTTGAATAAAACTAGACTTGTACATTCCTCACTTTTCAATTCACTAACCCATAAAACTCTAATATCATTTATGTCCACATTTATTTATTATCTTTTTCTGGCTGAGGATTGCCATATTTTGTTCATGCCAATAATCCCTCGCACACACTAGCATCTGCTGATGGATGAATGATCAAAATGAACAGGACCCCGAGTACTGGGATTAAAGGTCCTGTAAGTCACAGGTTTTCCACATGAGCCCCCAATGACCCTTAGAGCAGGGGATCAATCAGAAAATGGAAATTTACTTTACAAATGTGGTTTTTAATATATGTACTGGAATAGCACTTTCCTAGAAACTAGGATATAATCATGGGAGTTGACAATAACATTAACACAAACAAAGAAAAACAGAGGTGAATGGTAGTGGGCACAGCTTTGCTCAGCCATTTCACCATATGAAAAAGATGGTGATACCCACTGCAGTCATGTCATCTTGCCCAAAGTAAGTACAAGGTCAGCCAATTTTCCTAATCCCACACCTTTATTCCATCTCTTTTCCAATTTGGGGATGCATAATTTTGCATAATTATTTTGCATAATTTTAAAAGTAAGCATGCCACTGGGAAATCAGACAATGACAGCACCTCCAGCCAGGAAGGTCCTGTCCCTTTAAATGAGTCACCTATGATCTTAAGGCACAACTTAGCAAAAACAGCATATACTCTCACAACCAATCACTGACTCTAAAGAAGACATTTTTGTCTCTATAGGTAAGAATTTCTTTTCCTGTTTTAGTCATAGAGCTCCTCAGTGGCTGATGACTAAGAAATCTAAAACATGTTTTAAAGAACAAACTCTTGCCACCCACTTTCTTCCCCTCCTTAGCATTAAAGAGAAAAACAAAAACAAAAACCACATCTAGTGATTGGAATATGGTGATCCTTTTGACGAGGCATTAATGAGGCCACATCTCCTCTTCATTAATTATCTTGTAAGACTTAGAGAAAATCTTCTCGTTGCCAAATTGAGGCAAGCCAGTGGCACATGCCTGTAATCCCAGTACTTAGAAGTTCGACACAGGCTCTAAAGTTCAAGGTCATCCTCTGCAACAGGTGATAGTCTGAACACTCAAACCATGAAACAAAAAGAACCATTCCTTCTTGGAAGTTGCTTTTGTCAGGATTTTTAATTACAGCAAAGCAACAGTAACTACTGCACACACTTTAAAAAGTACTGAGTTTCAAGCAAACAGATTCTGTTTATGTTGGCAAGGAAATTAAGGAGCATAACAATATCATCAAGGATATGAAAAAATAATTTACCATGGATAATTGGGTTATCTTTTGATATGATTGTTATAGGATGCAAATTCATAATTAATATTAGGTTAATATATAAAATGCAATATTGGTATGAATAATTCATGCCACACTTTTATTTTTAATATTACAGGAAAACATTAGAATTATATACTTTAATGAGATGATCAGATGTGGCTCAAAGACTGCCAGAAAACCAGGATAAAGTGGCAAACTGAGTCTTAAGAAGCAACAAAAAAGCTTCATTTTCTTGACAAGATCAAGCAGAAGCACTACTTAAGGTAATATGAAATTATGCTGGAGGCAAGATTTGGTGTTTCAAATACAAAATGAAGAACAATATCTGAACTTTGAGGCTGGGGATAAGGTACAATGGTAAGAACACTTGCCCAGCATGCACACTTCCTGAGATCCATTCCCAACACGGCAAACCACC
>NW_022196906.1:99049254-99053723 GCF_008632895.1 Mastomys coucha
CCACCACCACCACCACCACCACCATCACCACCACCATCACTACCACCTAACCACCACCATCATCACCACCATCATCACTACCACCACCACTACTACCACCACCACCATCAAGAGTTTTAATAAAATAAATTCCCATAGTTGTATCTGTAACAGGTGCTAGTCTCATTACAAAAGGTAAACCTTTTTAAAGTTTATAATTCTAAATTTTAGTCTTTATGTCATCATGATGATGATGAATTTGAACATAACATAGATTATTCCTTATGTTTTTAATGTATTTGAGATTTTATATTTTTGCTTGTAATTTGTATGCTTTGCATGTTTGTGTGTACACCCACATATGTGAAGCCAGACACTAACATCATGTGTCTTCCTCTATCATTCTCCATCTGAATTTTTGAGACAGGGTCTCTTCACTGAATCTAGAACTCGTGGATTAGCTAAGCGAGTGGGCCAGTGAGCTCTGGGGATCCACCTGTATATATACACACTCACATACACACAGCCCAGAACTACAAAGCTCACAGCCACAAATGGGTTTTTGCATGGTATCTCCCCAGTCCCTTCTTCATTTGATGAGAAGGGGAAGAAAATCAGGTCAGCTGTACTAAAATAAGTCTGCTTTATTCAACTAAAGGGTCAATGCCTCACCTACTAACAGAGTCACACTAGAATCTACAGCTAGGAAACATCTAGTCTCCCAAGATGCCCGTTCATTTGTTTGCAGGACATCTAGGAACCGCTGTGGACTGTTGGAGGACCTCGGGCTGGGGAGGAACATGACTCACCTGTATAACTGACTTATAGAACCTCTGGTTAGACAAGCCTTCATGGCTGAGGGAGCCTAGCTGAAGGAAGGGCTCTGGCCTCTGAGCACACCATGGACCTCACAGGAAGGGCTGTGTACCCTCCTTCATGCTGCACATCCACACTGTCTAGAGGAACTACATACAAGGGCATGGTGTCATGTGTAACTCTGAGGGCAGGACACTTTAAAAAAAAAAAAAAAGGAGTCCCCTGTGAAAGTGTTGACCAGTTCTGCTTCTAGAGTCTCTGGAGTTCATTTGAGGATAAGTTTAAGGGTTTCCGTGTTCAGATGCCGGCAGGAAGAAAGTGTTGGAACCCTAAGGTGTGATACCCAGTTAGGGCTTTAACAAGAGACTTTGTGAAGCAGTCTTCACATCACACTGCATACTAATCACCACAGAGCTGTTAAACGCTACTTCTGGATGTGGAAGAGCGTGTGCCAGAGCTGGGGACAGTGAAGGAAGGAAGGATGGAGAGAAGCTGGCTAATAGGGTCATGTCTACAGTTGTAGGGAGGGAAAATGCCTAATGTTCTATAGTACAGAAGCATTGCTATTACTGACAAAATTAATTGTCTATTTTATAACAGTTGGCACAGTGAGCTTGGGATTTTCCCAACACAAAGAAATGATAAATGCCTGAGGTAACTATGCCAGTTACTCGTGGTGATCTTCGTGTGCATGAACAAATCATATCTCATTAAAAAGTACAGAAACTGTAGATCAGTAAAAATGTTTTTAATGTTGCCTCTGGTATGGCCAGTCTAGGGAATCTACCTTCCTAACAAGGACCTGGGGTCTGGCTTGGGCTGCTTCTTCGGGAACCACACTTTAAGTAGCAAAGCTATAAGTAATTAGGGCTCTAGAAGCCTGCCTGCCAGGGGATAAGGGTGTCAAATAGCCCTAGACTCCCCAAAGCCAGAGGGCACACGGCCCCTTGAGAGCCAGTGAAGTACACCATCTCATTTGATAGTAGAGGACAGCCGCTCAGCACACAGGCCCAGGACACTGGGACTGCAGGTGGTAGCTACCACATCTGGCAACCTGGAAGCTTTAAATTACTGGTAAAGAAGTCCGTACAGTTTGGTCCAGCTCTCTTAACTGCAGTTTATACTGGCTTCCTCTCATTCTGTTCCCAGCAGTGACAAATTATAGCTTCCTGCTGACCCTCCAAACATTACTTACTGCACAGCTTATTTTTTTTAATGTATTTTATACTCAGCCTTATTCCTCAGGTAATTTGACATAATTTATATACCAAAGCACAGAATTACGACCAACGAGAATAGGTGGGAAGGGAAAATGAGGAAAAGAATACAGATGCACTGGCCAACAATTGCTGCTCATTAAAGACTTACTTATTTTTATTCTATGTGTATAGGCATTACACCTGCACACACTTGTGTATCGTGTGTACGGCAGCGTCAGCAGAGACCAGAAGAAGGCATCAGATTCCTTGAAACTGGAGTTACAGGTGGTTGTAAGCTGCCATGTGGGTGCTGGGAATCGAACCCTGGCTCTTTGTAAGTGTAGCTAGTGCTCTTAAGACTGGGAATCTCTTCAGACACTGTTACTATCTTCTGATGCTCAACCATCATCATTAGTAACCGTACTGTGGCTGCTGTTGACAGAAACGCCACAGGGGCAATTCTTGCCTATTATAAGGGGTCATGTCAACCTCTGGTTCCTTGTGACATAAGCCAGTTTCAATTTTAGCCACAGAGTGATGGAGGGCATTAATTGTCAGTTCAGCTGGGCACAGTGGTACACATGTCTATCATCCTAGCACTAAAGGAGTTGGGGCAGGAGGATCAGATTCCAGGTGGCCTAGGCCACATAGTAATATTCTATAAATTTATCCCTACATTTAAACCAATATCCCTACATTTAAAGACAAAAACAAAACAAAAGATACAAAAGCTTAAATGTACCTTAAAAAGAATCAATTTTGAGAAAAATAAAGAGCAAGATCTGAGATGATAATTCTAAGAGGGCGTCAGCTCACAAAAATGGTGTCAATGGTGGCAAACAGCAAACGCCACACATGGAGTGGTGACATGACACCCGAGCTGTGCTGAAAGAGTATCACCACAGCCTTCTACCGAGGAAGTTCTTTAAACACATTTGAACTGAATCACCTCCCTCCCTCCCCTTTCCTTCTTCCATCCTCTCTGAGGCCGTCTTCCTACTTTCAAACTGATAACCCTTTTTCTTTATTACTATTTCATATATAGTCACAGATATAGAAATACAAGGTATTGAGTCCATTTTATCATTGCGTGTATATGAATTCTGGGGTGACCACTTTCTATTGTATCAGAGGGCCCACGCTCGAGAGAGGCCAATCCCCCCATGCAGTAGTTCTTAGTTGCCTAGAGTTTTTTGTGTAAGGGTAGGAACCTGTGAGAAGGGGAAAAATGCTCCCATTTTTAACATAAAGCAACTGGGATATACAGAGGTTAAAAGCCACAAACAATAGAGCATGCATGCCTCTTACCCTAGCACTTATAATGTAGAGGTGGGAGGATCAGGAGTTCAAGGACAGCCTCAGCTACACAGCAATTTTAAGCCAACCTGAACTACATAATGTTCTTTTCTCAAAAAATAAATTGTACAAATATGACATTAAGGTTAAGGCCCTCCACCAAAGGCAAAGAGTTGGTCAAGTGTCTGTTTAGGACAGGGTCTCAAAATGTTGCTTTCAACCCTCCTGCCTTAGCCTCCTAAGCAGACGGGAAAGCAGAGATACACATCCCTACTGTCAGGCTAAGACCTTACCTCTTGAGTCTTGGCACCTCACCAATTTGGAAAGCTATCTTTTAAGTTTATGATGTTGGAGTCCAATGAGCTACACATGGTGAGCTCAACTTGAAAATTCATTCTCTAAACATGGTTGATAATCTGAATAATTGGAAAAGAGGGGAGAGGCACTATTCCTCCAAAGCATGTGTCCCAATTTTCATCCAAATTATGCTTCAAAACTCATACAGCACTAGTCCTGACACAGTCTCTGGCAAAACTGAAGGGCTGGTGATTAAACAGATGGCTCTGAGCCTCTCAAACATGCAGCGGCAGCCAAGAGGGCTCACATGGGCTTATGAGGAACACGCCAAATTAACCTAATTTCTTTTTGTAAGAGCATTACTTGATTGGTAGACTGGAGAGAAGCAATTAGTCATGTTATATCATGATTTTAGACCATCTGATGACACCCTATTAGAAGATGTCAAAGAGACAATTCTTATGACATCCCTTTTTAATATTAGAGAGATGCAATCTTTCTTGGTGTGACTTGTGGCTACTCGAACAAGCAGGCTAAGCACACTAGTGCCTTAGATCACTAGCAAAGAAGAAGTTCCCCATAATGCCATTTGTATCTGTCCCTAACAATGAGTCCCGACACCCATGGTGTATACGTGCTGATGAGCATGTGTGTGTGTGTGTGTGTGTGTGTGTGTATGTGTATCTATATCTGTATCTGTATCTCTCTCTATATATGTATATATGTGTGTATGTATATATATATATACATGTGTATATACATACATACATATATGTATGTGTGTGAATATATGTATATATATACATATATACATATATACATATACACATACATATATATATGTGATATATATATGATATATATCATATATATACATATATA
>NW_022196906.1:99053733-99063423 GCF_008632895.1 Mastomys coucha
ATATATATATATATATATATATATATGATGGAGCATATAGAGGCCAGAGGTTGGTTCCATGATATCTTCCTCAATTTCTTTGTCTTGCCTTTTACTTTTTGAGACAGGGTCTCTCACTGGGCCTAGAACTCACTTTATCTAGAATGGCTGTGCAATGAGCCCCCAGGATCTTTGTGTCTCCCCTCTCTCCCTGAGCTAGAGTTACTGGCACAAGCTGCCTTGCCTAGCTTTTACATGGGCGATAGGGGTCCAAACTCAGGTTCCCCTGCTTGTTTAGCAGGTACTCTACCCACTGAGCCAGCCACCTCCCCAGCCTTCTTAATATAACATCTTTACCAATAGTCTATTAGTGATTTGGATGAAATATAAGAAGGTACATGTCTACATCCTCAGGTGCTTCCCCAACACTGGGCACACAAGTACAGGCTCAATAACTAGAAGTCACACACCGCTTGTTACACAGCTCCCACAGCTCCTGGATCCCAGCTGCTAATTACAGGAATGAACTTCTTAGGCTTGAACATCTCTGGCCGTTTAAAAAAGGACCTTGGGTGTCTCACTCACTGCAGTGGTTTGAATGAGAAAGGTTCCCACACAGGCTCATGTAACTGAACTTGGTCCCCAGTTAGTGGTGCTGCTCAGGAAGATTACAGAACCACTAGGAGGCGGAACCTTGCTGGAGAAAGCACATCGCTGGGGGCAGGCCTTGAGAGTTTATAGCCTCTCCCAATTCCCACTGGTTCTCTCTGCTTCCTGCAGAAAGATGGAAGGTTAATCAGCCAGCTTCCTCTCCTGCCTCCTTGGTTTCCCTCTATGAGAAACTCTCTCTGGAACTGTAAGCCAGAATAAACCCTTGCTCTACTCCTTGAATTGCTTTTTGTTGGGTCGTCTATCACAGCAACAAAGGGTAACAAACACACACTGTATCCGTCCTTCCACAGCATGAAGATCCTTTCGATGCCCTAGGAGCTGGGATGGTTCGGAAGTGAATGTGATCTAAGAGCCTCTAGCCCGCAGCAGTAGGACTGGACGAGTGGGCAACAGAACTTGTGTGTGGCACTGTAACTGCAGTGTTATGAAGTCACAAGCTAGGGATTGTATTACTTGATAGCTCATAAGCTCTGATGCTCTGGAGCTACACATACACACACACACACACACACACACAGAACCAAATTTCTAAGTTAAAACCCACTCTTTCCTCTGCTCCATTTTCATTGCCATAGCCTGTCTCTTTAAAAAGTTAATTTGTGTGTGTGTGTGTGTGTGTGTGTGTGTGTGTGTGTACCTGCCTGACTGAGTTTATGTGTACCACATGAGTTTAAGTATGAACAGAGGCCAGAGGATATGGATCTGCTCAAACTGGGGTTACGGACACTTGTGAACCACCTTGTGGGTACTGGGAACCCAATGTAGGTCCTCTACAAGAGCTGTCATCACTTTTGACTGCTGACCCATCTCTCCAAACCTTGCAGCCTTGTTCTTAAGCTGACTTCATATCATTATAATGTATGTACAATGAAAGGTACCCATGTTAAGTGTACAGTTCTAATAATATTGCCATTTTATATGCTGTGTTAACTACAGTTATGGATAAAACAGAGAGCATTCCACCCCCACCCAAGAGTTCCCATGATCCTTCCAGTCCTGTAATATCCATGGGTGAGTTTCTTCTAGAGATTCAAAGTAACAGCCACAGTCTGCACTCACATGTGCACCCCTTCTTTCACTGAGTATTGGATTTTAGAGACTTGGGCCAGAGCTGGATTAAGTAGCTCATGATGCATGATGGCAGCAGTGTGACTTGGCCACGTCTCTAGTCGTCAATGAAGGAGAGGAAATTTAGCTTTATTTTACTCAGTTCCAGGCCTCACCTTTTAACCCATGGATAAGTTGGAAACTCTGGAATGTCCTACAGCCAACTACTGAGAGAAATGGAATGCAGGGTCCCTCGGGACAGGGTGGACCAAAAACCAATAGAGATAATGTGCCCAGACCCAGAGCCTCGGATAGGAATGGAGCTTGTACACCATGGGCCCTAAGGCTTTCCCCTCTCTAGCTAAGATACTTCAATGCCTTCGCATTTATTCTAGGACCTGAATTCTAGATCATATTTACAAAGACAACATGCAGGTGGGAAACCGACAGACCTGCATTCTTTCCTCATAGTATGACAGAGAAAAGTGAGAAAGATGCAAGAGAAAGTACAAGGAGACATGGTAGATGGGTCAGATGGGGGTTAGTGACCAGTTGACACAGTGATCCAAATGGGGCTTCATTTAAGGTGATTCAAGACAAGGGGTTTCAAGAGCTATCAAGACCTTTACCAAGACAAGATAAAAAAAAAATCATTATTCTTAAGCTTGAGGAAAATAATGAGCAATTGGCAGGCCTAAGAAGTGACTGGAGTTGCAAATTTATTAAAGGTCTGAATTAAGGTGACAGAGGAAAATGGAATCAAATGGGGGAGAGCCTTGAGTACTGGTGGGTGCCTAGGCATGTGGTGGACCTTCAGAACCTGGGTGGCACCTACCAGAGAGAAGGGTCCTTTCCATTGGATTTGCTCAAGCCTACAGTCTGGAAGAGATTCCTCTCCAGGCTCTGGAAATATGAGTAAAAAAGCCAGAGAAGTGGATGTTAGGGGTGCCTGCTTTCAGGTCAGAGGGAAAACCAGGAAGGTGCACAGCTCCTTCAGATCTTCTCATACCCATGGATGGAGGGGACCACAGCTACTTCTGTCACTATTGCTGTGTGTGGCATCTTTCACTCAGCACAGTGTTATAACCCGGAGTTCCCAGAAATAAAAGAAAAGCCTCCCCTGGGCTAAAGGTTCTCCAAGGCCAAATGAGTGAACTTTGTGACTGTGGAGAAGTAGAATGCTGCAGAGCAGATCCACATTATCTGGGGCTGTTTTCAGTCCCTTTAAAAGCCAATCGTGGCCCACCTCTGTGTCTTGCCTAACATTGTATAGATTATCAAAATGTTTAAAATGTGTGCTCGACAGACCACTTTCTTGCATCAAAGCAGGAGTTACGAATACCATCAGCTAGTATCTGAAGCCTGCAACATGGTTTTCCCCACTTTGCTCTAACCTCCCTACGAGTCCTGCCTTAATTTGTGACTTTACTTACTTTATAAGTAATGAAATCTCATGCAGCCCCTTTCACAGTGGAACATGTTTTTCATGAATTCATTGTTCTCAGGCCATGGACACTCTTCTTTGGCTCAAGTTAAATTATCCCAAGCTGTCTTTTTAACAACTGTGTTATTGCATTGACAATATTTTAGAGCGTCCTTCATCTGTGAAGATATTTTTCCAGACAAACATAGATCCCACTAATCAACAGAACCTGGATAAACTGCCCCAATGAGAAAAGAAACCAAAGCCTACAGTTCATGGTGACAGTTTTTACTACCTTTATGACTAAGAATCTGTGGGAAATCCACTCGGATGAGATCACTGCATCCTTAAAACCAAAATAATGCAGTTACATTAACATACTAATCTACACAAAACACCTCTCATCGGGCGCACTGGCCTGCTCCCCACCCTGGCAATGCTAGCCCGCACTGTCTTTTAGGCTCAGAGACCACACTGGTTTCTTAGGCACGGAACACATGTAGTCATGAGAAGGCCAGTGTTCCAGAGGACTCTGCTTTGGGGTGAATACTCTAATGTCACTGGCTTATGGTTCTTAAACAAGGGTCCGTGCATTCTCATTTGCGTTGGGTCCCACAAGCTGTATATCTTATTTGCTTGATATTATTCAGACATAAATGCTATTTCTAATTCACTCTCACTAAACTGGGATCATTTGCTATTATTTGTTTAAGAATGTGGGGTGAATGCCTTAGCTCTGTCCATTCCCTGTGTCTTTCAAAGACACCAATATCCTTCATGTGTAGGTGGTATAAGACTATGGTGCAGGTTGGAAAGTCAAGAAGAGCATAAGAACACTGGGAGGAAGGAAAATACAGTTTTTATGCCCGTGCAAATCGGGTGCTTAAAGGAATACTGTCACCAAGGGAGCCACTTTAAAATTAACTTTTTGGAGTCTGTAGAAAAGCCTTATCAAAGGAAAATAAATTATATACATACTTTGATACATAGGTCATTAAACACATGTACCTCACATCATGTTAATGGATCTTAATTTGATTCATTACTTGAAAGAACTATAAAAAAAGGAATTAATGTACACATCTGCAAATTGACAGAGCTTTGATGAATGATATACGTGTTCACAAGAAATTAGGATTTCTTTTGGCCTGCTCTTTTAATTTTTGAAGTTAATTGTGTGTGTCTGTATGTGGGTATATATGCCAATTCAAAAGGGCTCAGTGGGTAAAAGCATTTGCCCAAGACGGGTGACCTGGGCTCAACCCCTGAAAGAACCAATCCTGCAAGTGACCAACTGTGTGGACTGTGGCTTGTATTTCCAAAGCTCTAACCAAGTAAGAAAAATACCATAATAACATTACTATATATATTAATTATTATATTATAATTAATGTATTATTTCTAACAACTTTATTGAGGTTTACTTCATACAGAAAAACTTCACTTAAATGTGTACAATTTGACAAGTTTAAACATTCATAAACCTATGATAGAATCACCATATATAATTCCCTTGGTAGCCTAGAAAGATAGTTCAGAGGATAAATGACATTGCTGCCAAGAGTGATGACATAAATTCAATACCAAAATCCTACACAGCAGAAGGGGAGAACCAATTTCCAAAAGACATCCTCTGACTACCACATGAGCACCAGGCCCTCACACAAGTGTACATTCATATACATTATAAATAACAAAACATTAAGTAAAATTCTCCTGTATTGAATCACCAGTTCCAGAGAGAAAAATATTTGAAATAAAATTAAGAGTATTTTTATGAAAACCAAGAAATATAATGCCTTAAGGTGAGGAGATGCTCTCCAGGCAAGCCCCCAATCAGGAGCTATTGGCAGCTGACAGCTAGCTACTAGGGGAGGGAACATATTCTCTTTTGAGGATGCTCTCACTGGTAGGTTTCCAGTGTTCCAGCAGAGGCCCCAAGGTCATGCATACATGGGCTGCACTACTTAGACTTAGTAAGTCATCAAAGAGAGGGAGAAGGACAGGGACAAGGAGAGGGAGAGAGATAGGGACAGAGAGAGGGACAGGGAGAGAGACAGAGGGGGGAGGCTGAGAGGGAGCAATTGGGGGACACAAGAAGATTAGAAGAAGAAAATAGGGTTGGAAATATTTCATTGTATACATGCTTGAAATTCTCAAAAAGAAAAAATTACAAATAAAACCAATAACAGTAGTGATATTTTATATGGTGGTTTTCTCTCTCTCTTTCTCTCTCTCTCTCTCTCTCTCTCTCTCTCTCTCTCTCTCTCTCTCTCTCTCTCTCTCTCTCTCTCACACACACACACACACACACACACACACACAAGCCCACATTTTCTAATACTAAAACCTGAGCTGTTTAATTGTGCTTTACATTCTACATTCAACATACTGGCCACTTTTCATCATCTCCTTTAGTGGTGGCTGCATGTAATCACTTGAGCAATGTGTGGTGTGTGGTGTGGGTTGTGTGTGTGTGTGTGTGTGTGTGTGTGTTTAAACAGGTAGTAGAATTTCCACTTATTCTGTTAAAATTTAAAATGTCTTTGATTCACTCTAAGAGTCTGACCCGAAGCTTGGCTGCTGGTCAGGCGCTCTGAGGTCTTCAGTTTGTCTGGTGTTCTCTGTCTGGGGCTTACTGCTGTTATTTTCTGACGCTGGGCATTCGGTCCAAGGACTTGGACATACCAACAACCACTGAGCAGCATCCCCAATTCTGGATATTAAAAAAAAAATTAACTTAGAACTTCTATTAAAACAAAATGTTGCCATGAAAGTGGCTTTTTTGTTTTACTCTGTTTTTTTGTGGGCTTTTGTTTTTGTTTTTGTTTTGTTTTGTTTTGGTCAAAGAAAAAGTTATACTCTTGTTAATACAGAACAATGTAAAAAGACATAAAAGTATAAGCTTTGTGAAATGTTACATTATGAATCCCACATTGTAAGAGAATGGATAAAATTCAGTCATAAAAAAGAAAGAAAAAACAAAGAAATTAAATCTCCATCCTTAGATGCAGGTTTTCTTTGTGACATTTAGTGGTCAAGCCCACCATTAAGATGCAGGGAATGTAATTTTAGGGATGAACATCAGGCTGTGTTTGCCTGCATGCACAGGAGGAGTGGGAGAGCAGAGGAGTGCACCCTTTGTCGGGCCCACACCTCTGTGGCACCTCTCTGCCTCTCAGATGATCTCTCTTGAAGACAGGTGAATAAACAGGGTCCATCTTAGGATCTTACACTAGAGCTGATTTCCCTCTCTTGTGTAAACTGTTGTGAGAGTCTTAGGGGCTGTGGTGGAGGCTTTGTGACCTCATACAGGAGAGTCAATGGGTCTCATTTATGTAAAAACAAACAAAAAAACAAAACCTTCTGTCCTCGACCTGATGGGGCGCGGGGGGTTCTTCCCTGCCCGAACAGGCTGGAGCTAGGTTTGCTATGAGTCCAATAACATGACTCTCTGTATATTTGGGTAGCACAGGCTTTGCTCCAGTCTCTTCCAGAGCCACAGAAACAAGCTGGCATGAGTTCTCACCAACAGAGCTTAGCATTTCAAACACTCTCCCTCGCTATCTCACACAGACTGTCTTCTGAGAGGAGGCACATGGATTGGGGGTAACACACTGATACACAATAGTCACTAGGGCTGCTGTTACTTGGTGATCTGCTCTCTGGCACTACTGGAGCACCAACTCATCCAAACAAAATTTCCTAGGTCTCCCCCTGTCTGGAGACAGCGAAATAACGGAACACCCTCTACGGAAACCCCAAGGGCCACTACCACTCCTATTTTTACCTTATTCCAGCTCTCCAGGAAGAGAAAGTGAGTAACACATAGTACACTTGGGCCTCTGCTCTCCTGTGCATACACAGTAACATAACCAGATGGAAACACATTTCCCTCTGCTACTGGAAAATAAGAGCCACAGGAACAGAGTTGGCTTCAAAATCCTTCAGTAAGCTTTTCTTTTGGGTATTCTATCAGAGTTAATATTTACTGCTTACATGAGCTGCAAAGACTCACTCACACCAGGTATGGAAGACTCTCCCCACCTTTATTTTTATCTATAGCATTAAATAACATTTTAGTATTACAGAATCCTGTTTATTGCCCATCATCTTTTTCTACTATCCCATCAGAACGTCCTCTCCCTCAAAATCAACTGTAAAATATGCTGCCCAGAGCAGTGGCTGCCACTGCCATCAGCCCATCCACTAATCAGGACTGAATGATGATACTCACACTGACCACTTCTTGCGTAAATGCTGTCTCCTCACGTTGTACTGTCTCCACTGCAGTAAGCAGTTGGCTGATATAAATTCTTTATATCTCTTTATTTTTTTAATGGGCAGCCTGGAGTGATTCCCTTTCACAGAGGAATAGCAAGACATCAGGACTCTCCTTTCCAAAGACATGAGGTGGTGTGGCCAGTTTATGAAGACATCAGTGAGATGGCAGAGTGGGCAGAGGTGCTGCCACCAAGCCTAACAACCTGACTTCAATCTCAGGCCCCACATGGTGGAAAAGACAGAATTATTCCTGTCTTTTGGCCTTCATACACACACCGTGGCACACATGTGCATATGTACATACACACACATGCTCACTCGTGCGTGCAGGCACATACATGTGCAGTCAATCAACCAATCCATAGATAGATGATGCACCTATGAAGAGACATTATCCATGACTGAAGCTATCCTGCAACTTTTAGCAGGTAGGGTTAAGCAAGCTCACTCATGGATCAAGGAGGAGGGGACAGGCTGAAAACCATGTACCTTCAAAGGGTAGTGGTTTTATATATTATAGGTCATCCATTTATATAAGTTATAATACTCCCAGGCCATTTCTAGCAATTTCATGTCAATTGGTAGCTCCAGAAGGCCTGCCTTTACTGGGAGAACCTTCATCCTGCAGCTCTCCAGGTTCATCAATCTACATCAAGAGTCTTTCATTTAGGGATACAGACTTATGATTTCAACCACTCATGTGTGCATGCACACACACACACACACACACACACACGTGCATGTGGAAAGACAAAGGTCAACATCAGTATTCCTCAATAGCTCTCCACCTATTTTTTGAGACAGGATCCCTCACTAAAATTGGAAATCCCTCACTGAATTTGGCTAAACTGGTTGGCCAGTAAGCCCTAAGGATCCACCAATCTCTGCCTTCCCAGTGATGGGGTTAAAAGTGCACATCATCAGCCCTGGCTTCTCACTGCATGCGTTCTAGGAATGGCTACTTGCACTGTAAGCATTTTATCCACCAAGCCATATATACTCCAGCCCCAATGCCACTCCTTTTTATTACTACACTTACTAATTCAGTGTGATTGCCAGGGTAGATTGGGTGTGGCAAAGAATTGGTTCTCTCCTTCCAAGTGTAGGTCCTATTGGTTGAATAGATAGTCAGGTTTGTAGAAAGTTCCTTTACCTCCTGAGTCATCTCACTATGCCCCCAGTGCTCATTGCTAACAAGACCTATAACCCAGGACATCCCCTCTGTCATAGACACACACTGACAATCTGAAAGCCATTCACTGCACATATTCAAGTGGGTGCCCCATTTCTAGACTACTCTCAATGTAACACTGTGAATTAAAATTTATACTAGTCTTAAAATTCTCTCAAAATTTATTATATTTTATCCTGTTTTATTAAATGTGAATATTTAAGGTATGTCACACTTTTCATTGTCCTGTGTTACATTTTCTTGACAAAGACCGTCTTTGGCACCAGAAGGCATACTGAGACAGGCAGCTGTTGGGGGTCAGTGCTTAGAACCACTGACAGGGGTGGATTCAGATACCTACAGGGGTTGCTGCCAAAGGCAGCCAGTAATTAAAGAAGTTACTCAGCCGAGTTTTTCTGAGGGAACAGAACTTAATTTACTGGGGCTGGCACTCCTGCGGCCAGCAGAAAAACTATAAACACTTTTAACCCCTTGGGGCCAGAGAAAAAGAGAAGGAAAGAGAGAAAATTCGCATGTGTATACACACACACACACACACACACACACACACACATGCTGAGTGGATGAAACAAAAGCAGAGTTCAATAACATCATATACAAACACATACATACATGCATGCAGACCTACAGACAGACATATACACATTTATACATAGTCTGGTTAGAGCAAAGCTCCAGCAAGCAGGCTCCAAGCATTTTATACATACATACATACATACATACACACACACACACACACACACCACTGGTGCATGGAGCAAGCTTCAATACACACCCAGACAAGCTTTACATGTATATATACATACACACAGTTGATGGATAGAAGGAACAATTTCCCAACCCATAAGACACACAAACCTTACACGTACACATAGTCAATGGACGCTCCAACCCTTATTCACACAAACTTTACACATATAAATACATACACACAGTTGATGGATGGAAGGAACAATGTTCCAACCCCTATTTGCACAAACTTTACATATACACACATAGTTGGTAGATGGGAGAAACAATGGTTCAACCACACTATACTTCCACACTATACTTTTTTCTTTCTTCCATAGTTTATATATCTCAGCAAAATCTT
>NW_022196906.1:99063433-99103393 GCF_008632895.1 Mastomys coucha
TCAGCAAAATCTTTTAAGAAGTATACAATTATAATGTGATTATGTTTTAGTTTTCTCCTAGTGAATGATTATGAAAAACCAGTGTGTTCTCCAATACCTTTACAAGAAATAACATTACATAGTACAGGTAAAGAAAACAAATTATTATCCCAAACCCACATACATTCCTAACCAAGCAACTTGATTAACAACGTGTAAGCAAGCAAGGTAGTTTTCTTGGCCAGTTTCTCTTACAGGCAGGCAGCAATTTGCAGTTAAAAAGAAAGAAGTGATTATCTTATTATTTATCTTTAAAAATAATCTTGTAAGAATCATAAAAGCATCACAAATCTATGTTTTTATATAAAAAATCAGTCCTATCTACCGTAAATCCTCAGAATTCATATCTATTCATCAGCAACTCAATAAATTATATCAGGAAGCTGAGGGTAAAAATGTATATAAGAAATCCAGCAGCAGCAGTCCACCCTTAGTGAGAGTCACGCCAGCCAGAGCACGGTTCGTTCTTGTTCCCTGACCATAAAGGGTCCCTAGCTTAACTGATGATAAGAGTATGCCTGTCTTAGTCAGGGTTTCTATTCCCGCACAAACATCATGACCAAGAAGCAAGTTGGGGAGGAAAGGGTTTATTCAGCTTACACTTCCACACTGCTGTTCATTACCAGAGAATGTCAGGACTGGAACTCAAGCAGGTCAGGAAGCAGGAGCTGACGCAGAGGCCATGGAGGGATGTTCCTTACTGGCTTGCTTCCCCTGGCTTGCTCAGCCTGCTCTCTTATAGAACCCAAGACCTCCAGCCCAGGGATGGCACCACCCACAAGGGGCTCTACCCCCTTGATCACTAGTTGAGAAATGCCCCACAGCTGGATCTCATGAAGGCACTTCCCCAACTGAAGCTCCCTTCTCTGTGATAACTCCAGCCTGTGTCAAGTTGGCACACAAAACCAGCCAGTACAGTGCCTTTCTGAACTTCATATTGTTCCCTAAGATTTTTTTTTTTTTTTACATCAGAACCAGTAGTAAAAACATCTCAACCTAGCTTCACTAACAACTTTATTTTTCCAAATGTTTTCTAAGCGAGGTGGTCATTGCTAACAATCTACATCTCGAAGTTCTTCTCTAGGGTGGTGATAAAATCATAATCTGCTCCAACAGCAATGCCTGAAAGAGATCAAGCATCAGTATTGTGAATGCCAGACATACTGCCCAGTGAGGGACTGGAAGCCCCTTAAAGTTTTCATATAATTCTTTGATTAAGAGGGATGTGAGGGCATCAAGCAGCAGAACTCCATAACAGCATGAAGTCCTCAGGACACATGGTTCTCGGGGCTGTGCCACACCAAGACACACCCATGTGTCTGTGGTAACCCATGGGCTGCATTCCATGAGTTCTAAAGCCATCTGTCGTTCCTCCTGCATGGCCCTTGGCATTTTCTTACATAAAGGGAATGGAAGTGACACATATCCCTCCCGGCCTCTATGAGATCTTGGTGTATCACCCCACTGGCCGCTGCATTCTCAGACTACGCGTCTTTAACTGACATGACTGCTTCATCACTAGGATCCCAGGGTATCCTTAGCAGCATCAATTAGGTGCTTGCTATAGGACTGCAGCTGCTCTCTGCCCTTCCTGTAGACAGTGGAGGCTTCAGTTTTTCTTTCAAGAATGAGAGCACACATCTATCAGTGCATACACATAAAGTAGGAACATCCATCTAATAGCCTGAGGGCATAACCACACAGATCTGTCCCATTCCAGAGAAAATGGTCCATGAAGATAAAAAGATTTAGCTAAGCTTATTTCTCAGCTCATCTGTGCTTTTCCTAGGAAGAAATTAAGAGTATGTTAATGAGCCACGTTTAGCCTTTCATTTATTTAGTCAGTAAAACTAAATAAAGTATTGGTAAACCTTAATTAAATAAAGACATTTTGGACCTTGAATTAATGTTACCATTAGACATCCTGCCAGATCACGATAGTTGATCTGCACGTCGCTTTACCACCATCTGCTGTTCATCATGGCCAACTTTAAAATAGGGCTTGCATTCTTATTTCTCCTGCTCCATCTTTAGCAACACTGCGTGTGTCTGTGACCCCTGATTTCACCACGATGTCGAGCACTGTCAGGAACCCCCAGCAAAGCTCCTCACTTTACCAGTGTTCATAAGGCCTGGGGTTGAGGGGACAGCTAATGGGCCAAACAAGCCTGGGAACTACTGGAGGATCCCTGAAGGTCTTTGAGCTACAACTTGCCTCAGTAGCTCTAGGAATCTAAAGAGTCCCTCAGAGAGAAACCTCCTTTAACTTTGTGGACCCCAGGGTTCACAGCTGTGTTTCACCTTGGAACTGTTTTTAAAATATGAACTGTACTAGTGATTTCCAAACTACGGTGTTTGGTGCTCTGGAGTCTAAGGTCATAGGATGCTGAGGTAGTTCTGAAAACTTACTGCTCTAAACAACACAGTGTATCAAATGTCTGCAAGAAAGTGAGACAGTTTTATATGGTCTCTGCTTATACATAATGTGCCACCAGATTTATGTCTTTTCTTATATAACCAGGAAACCAGAGGACAGTAAAATAGCTGTTGTCACCCTCATTTCAAAGCAGAGTCATTTCAGACAATAAAAATTGATCCTGTCACCAGGCCCAGTAGCAGTCCCTAGCAGGGCTTTTCTCAGTTAGCACCCCTAACAACAGAGGACTAGCTCATCCCCCTGGAATAGGCCTGGCAGGACATGTCCCCAAAATCTCTTGTTTTACCTAAAAAAAAAAAATCCATGCAAGAAACTATGACATATTTATGAAATGACAAATGTCCAGGCTTATTTGTTAGGGCAGCATTTGCAATAACAAAAGATTTAAAATAATCCAAAATGAACAGCA
This sequence comes from Mastomys coucha, assembly GCF_008632895.1. Lineage (NCBI taxonomy): Eukaryota > Metazoa > Chordata > Mammalia > Rodentia > Muridae > Mastomys > Mastomys coucha. The sequence continues at coordinate 99,066,319 of NW_022196906.1, forward strand.
ATAGGAATCTTCAATCTTACCATAGAACATACTATTGAGCTACTTAAAAGAAAAAAGAGTGGGAGAATTGGGTATTCCCCATGTACAAACATGGACAGACATCCTAGATGTTTTGACATATGAAAAGAACCAAATATATAATATGCAATATGCTAGAAATTATCATAATGGAGAAATGGAAAATAAGACTCCATATTCTGAAGCTGTTCATGCATGTATGAATCAGTTCAGGGAGCATCCATATTCATAAATTCCTTTTTTCTTATTAGATTTGGTTTGAGTTTTGTTTTGTTTTGAGATAGGCTATTACATAGCCCAGGCTGACCTGCAATCTACCTGCCCCAGCCTCCAAAGCAATACAGTTACAAGTGTGCACTGTGTGTGTCTGAATGTGTGTGCATGTGTATGTGAATGTGTGTGCATGTGTGTGTGAATGTGTGTATTGTGTTTGTGTGTGTGCATGTGAAATAGACAGATACACAGACAGAGACACTGATAGAGACAGAGACAGACAGGTAAACAGAGACAGAAAGATAGACAGACAGTGACAGAGAAGGGGAGGGCCAGCCTGAGAGTGTCAGTGTGAGATCTGGTCTAGTCACAGCCCTGTGAGTCAGGCTTGCTAAGAAGCTCCCAGTGCAGTTACAGACTCGACTCTACTGAATCTGGGGATCCAAACTCTGGTCCTCTTACTTACTTGCTCCAAGCACATGTCCACTGAGCCATCTCTCCATTCTCTAGCCCAGGAAATTCCCAATAACAGCTCTGTGGTAGAGGGTGTGTGAGAGAATTTGAGAAACGGAGGACAAGAATGAGGTGAGGTTCTTTGTTTTGTTTTTACAATCTACTTTTTTTTATATGAACCATGCAGCTGTATAACCTATTAAAAATTAAATTTAAAAACCACACAAACTTTTACTCTGCTTCATGGCATATTCACATCTGCCTTAAAACTATTTATGTTGTTGTAAAAAGTAAATCATTAAACTCCTAAGGCCTGCGTTCTGGAACTCTGTATGGTCTGGGATGGAAGATACACACTCAGACCTCTTTAAAGTGGACTAGCACTCTCTAACACACTAGCTGTGATTACCTGCTTAAGGACTGCACAAGACTGGCTTAGGAAACAGTATACCTCCACAGAGTATGGAGGGGCTCCCTAGGCACCCCTGCCCCCTATCTATATGCAGTTAGCAGTCACTAGAGGATGGAGGGGCACTTTCTCCAGTGGGGCAGCCACTGCTGAGTTACTCATTGTACTTTTAAAATAATCTCTTAGAAAGATGCTTATAAGAACACTAATAAAATTTATTGGGCCATTAAAAAGAACAAAAGATATGAGCACGGGAGGGGAATTGGAAAAGGTGGAAAACCATGGGACTAGGAGGAGGGCAAGAGAGAGTAGAGAGGGCTCAATGTGATCAAAATACATTGCACACATGAATGAAACATTATAATGAAGCCCATTATTACTTTACCTCAGAAATGACAGTCTATAGGCAACTTTTATATCTCTGTGGAGTTCCTAAAAATGATTTCATAAACCAAAAGAGCTATAAATGTCTTCTGTATTCCGTCAGACTGAGACTTTATTTGTAGGTGTAATGAGGCCAGAATTCAAAAGACGAACAGTGTGAGGACCAGCGGGGAGGTGACTGTCACTTCCATGAATCCTGGTTCTTTCTCACAGGCTGTTCTCTTTGGAATCCCTTCAGAGAAATAAACAGACAGAGGGCCTGGCAAGGACGTCAACTCTACTGTGGTATCCTGATGATCTCTTGGATATTCATAAGTGGCAGACCGATTCCACCTTTAGGTTTTAGTTCAGTTGTAATAATGAGTTATGAATAATTGATTGTCGTGTGATAAATTATTCAGGAAGGCACACAGTTTCCAAGGAACCCTGGAGGAGCCTGGTTAATGGCTTAAGAGGAGACAGAGGCAGCTGCTGGAGGGACACCCCTGCATCAGCCCTGCCTGCTGAGGTGTGGGTAGTTACACTCAATGCCTCTCTATCGGTGTGAGACTCTCAAGGCGGAGCCATATGAACACCTTCTGCATTTTCATGAAGTACATGTTCCCTCTGGGCACTTCTAGTATAAGGAATCCCTTCCTCCATCAGAACCCGGATTTGGTATGAGTCAGTGGAACTAGTAGTAAATTGAAAAGATTCAAGAATGCAAGCACAAGCTTACATAGCATAGGTACATACACACAAACTCACATGCACACATGTACATGCTACATAGACAGAGACAGACAGACACAGACAAACAGACACATACACATGCACACAGGACAATGCCAAAGTAAGCCTTACTGGAGGAAATTATCTATTGCTCTCAGTTTTCAGAACTCCTTCAGTATTTATTTATCCTTTTTAGTAAACTCAGTATTCAACTACTTTAAAGCTAGAAAGACCCTACTTAAAATTCAATAGGTTAAATCCAATCCATATTGAAGGAACAAATGCTTCATTCCATAAGTAATGCTGAATGTCTGTCACTAACCCATCTTCTAGTCTCTGTCTGTCTCAGTCTCTCTCTCCCCTCCACCTCCCCATGTGTGTATATGTGTCTGTCCATGTATACTTGCACTTGTGGGCACACTGGCTTGTGGCTGCATATGTAAAGCCCAATGGTCAGCACTGGTGTCTTCCCTCATTGCCCTCCATCTTATTTTTGAGACAGGGTCTCTCACTGAACCTGGAGCTCAGTGCTTGGCCAGTGACACCCCTCCCCAATCCTTTGGCTTCTGCCTACAGATTACAGGCACATGCTGCAATGCCCAGCTTTGACCTGGGTGTAGGGGACCCAAACTCAGATCCTTACATCTGCATAGCAAGCACTTTATCCACTAAGCCATCTCCCAGCAGTATTTCACAATTCTCTCTTCTAAAACAACTCTGAAAATGTTACTGCCCGCTAAAGCTCAACAATGATGGCACTTACATCTCTAAACAGCAATATAAAGCAAAAACAGTTGATCGCTGAACAGCAAATCAAATATTATAGGAAGTGGGACTAGCTTTGTTTTGAAATTCACAGCATATGCATTTGTAGTAGCCCTAGGAGGTAGAACACAGTGAAGGGAGAGAACAAAGGACAGCTGGGCCACACATCTGCAGAGGCAGGGATAACTAAGGGATCAGGTTTGAAAAGATTTCTACAAATAAAACTAATGAGAAAGAAGAAACATGGGCCAAAGTTTAATTAAAATGCTAAGTGACTAGCTCCTGTGGGCAAGGCTAGGAAAACCTACTTCCACAGACATTGTGATCAGAGGCTCTGAAGCTTCCACTCTTCAAGACTCAGAAAAGTAGTGTGTTCATACGATAACAGTAACTCCATCTCAGCCTTCCCTTCCCATGTGCTCAATAAAGGTCAGATAGAACAAATTCTATCATTTCTCACTAAACTAAAAGCAATGAGGTTAATTAGAATGACCTTAAGGCTAAAAAAAAATCATTTTAAGTTACTAAATTTCATGATGATCCCCATTAGCAACTATTCAAGCAAATTCGACCAGCTGAACATTCTTGGGTGTTCAGAGTTTGGGTTGTCAAATGGTAATTAGTAAGATAGAGCTGGTACACTCCATACCTGTGTTAAGTGTGTAGTTAAAGATTTAGATGTACATGCTCATGTACTGTCTCCACAGTCATGGTAATGGCACATCCATCATCCTCAAAGTTCCCTTAGATTTAACTTGTTTTTTTAAGATGGGATGCCATGATCCCAAGCTGATGTCAAACTGATTATATAGCCGAGGATGACCTCGAACTCCCATATTCCTGCCTCAGCCTCCCAAGTGCTGTGTACCATGATGTCTAGTTTACATAGTGCTAGGAGTCAAACCCAGCGCTTTGTGCATGTACCAACTGAACTCAACTTCGCACTCCACGGTTTGCTCTAGCACTTGAAACTTTAGCTGAGCATTTCACATAACCGCCTAACTATAGCTCTCAGTATGTTCTACAGCACACCAAAGCCTCCAAGTCACTTGCTGGTACTTGTGAGTATAGGTAACAGGGCTTGAAAGGCAGCAGAGGAGTAAGAGGCCACTGTGTTCTTAGCAGGCTATGAACAGATACCCAGTTTCCCAGTATTTCAAAGCAGTGAAGCACACATAACATTCATTAAGTGCTTATCTTTAATACTGTGAGACTATTTATTCAGTGGAGAATAAGTAGAGGACACTGGCTACTTTAAAAATCTTTGATATTAACCATGTTTACTTACCATGTAAATAAACATTCACAAACCACTCTTAAAAAAAAAAAAAAAAGCAAGCAAGCTTAGGGAAAACTAACCAAGAAGCTATTGGTAACATGCTGAATCTTTGATTGATTGATTGATTGATTGAAGAAATGAGGGTTGAGCCAAGACCTTACACATGGTAAGCAACCGCTCTACTACCTCCCAGCCGTTTTTATGTTCTACATTGAGACAGGGAAGGTTTCTCTCACTAAGTCGTCTCTTCTGGCCTTCAACTCAGTCTGTATAGGCCAGGCAGGCCTCGAGTCTGTGGCTCTCCCATCTGAGTCTCTAGATGAGGTGGCATGGCAACTACACCTTCCCTACTTCCCACCTCCCCCCACCTACCATCAAAACCAAGTCAGCTGAAGAGGAACAGATTGAACCAGGAAAAACCTTTAATGTGAGAGCGCTCCCCTCCTTGTTTTTTATCTGAACTTTAGGTCATGCATGCAGCTCAACTCGAGTTACCCAAAGACAGGTGCCACAACAACTAAGCTTTTCAGTTCAAAAGAGTTCAAATCTGGGTGCTAATCCAACTGTCCCCAGCTTCTCTCCGACTGGATGCCTGAGTGGGAAAGGAGGTAGGTCAGTCTGGAAGTGAGGAGCATGTCTCTCTTGGCTGGCTCCTGCCTAAAAGGAGAGCTAAAGGCACAGCAGGAGAACTGCCTGCTGGGTACCAAGCAGCTGGGCATCCCAGAGCTGGCTGCAGAAAAACCCCGAGGAAGGACGCCTGAATATGCCTGAATACACACAACAGTAAAAATGGGGGGTAGGAGTGGGGAACTGTGCATGGCACCCAGAAGACCCTGAATATCCTGAGCCTCATCAGTCATGAGAACCTTAAGACTTGGCTGCTCAGCCAGGAGAACCTTAGACTTGGCTGCTCAGCCAGGAGAACCTTAGACTTGGCTCTTGGGGTTCTTCTTGACCATATTTAAAACACTCTGTTGCTGATGATATATATAAAACATTTCTTTGATTTTTTTTTTTTTAAAAAAGTCTTCTTTTGGTGAAAAAAATAAAAAACGTGAGCCAGACTATACTCATAAGATTTTGTTCTTGAATATTTTGCTTTCATCCTAAAATATTCATTAACTGAGTGAGACAACAACAAGAAAAAAATATTAACAGGCTTTACACGCAAACCTTGCTTTTTAAAAAAAAATTTCAAAAAGGACAATAAAAAGGACCTAGTACATCCTAAAGATCTGCCTATCTTTGCTTGCTGCTATCTTCCCGTTGCTGCGGTGACAGACACAAGTCAGCATGCTCAGCACAACTAGAGGGTTTGGGGGAATCAAACCAAGTTTCTTTTTCTTTTTTTTAATTTTTTTATTAGATATTTTCTTTATTTACATGTCATATAATATCTCCTTTCCCAGTTCCCCCTCTGGAAAAAAAATTAAAAAACAAAACCAAAAACCAACAACAAAAACAAACCCCTGTTCCCTCCCCCTTCGCCCTGCTCGCCACCCCACCCTCTCCTGCTTCCTGCCCCTGGCATTCCCCTATGCTTGCAAGACCAGTATTTTACTGACTAAGCCATCCACCCAGCCTCTCCCCCACTTCATATATTTCAATGAATATTTCTAATCTCCTTCAGGGGTGTTATTGAGTGTTGGCAAAACCATTAACTTCCCTACTCAAAACTTCACAAGACAAGGTGAAGTCTCTTCATCTGGAGACCAAATGGCATAAAGAATGTAAACAGTCTGAAACTCTAAATAAATAGGAGGGGAGCTGAGAGGGAAGTAGAGACAGAGAAAGGCAGGAAAAGCAGAGGAGTACAGCAGTAGAGGCCACCATGAGCAGGTGGGGAGGGAGGAGGGGAATGGAGAGGGGGTGGAGAGAGAGCAAGAAGGCAAGGGTGTGTGGAGGGGGCAAGCAGCCCCTTTTAGAGTGAGTCAGGCATGGCTGGCTGATGACAGGTAACTGTGGGGCAGAGCCTAGACAAAAATGCTAACATTAGTCTTCTGAATGTACTCTTTTACCATCAACAGTGGTAAGAGTGTAGCACTTAAAGCAATCACTTCTTTTCCTCTCACAATAGTAACATCATTTCTATTTTAAGAAAAAGATGCTTGGCCCAGTGGTGGAGCACGCCTTTATAATCTGAGCACTTGGGAGGCAGAGGCAGGCAGATTTCTGAGTTGGAGGCCAGCCTGGTTTACCGAGTGAGTTCCAGGACAACTAGAGCTACACTGAGAAACTCTGTCTCAAAAATAAATAAATAAATAAATAAATAAATAAATAAATAAATAATAAAATAAATAAAATAAAAGGGTGCTTGAGTGTTGTCTCCAAAGCAAGCTCCTTGGGCCTCCTGCCACAGGCAAAAGAAACTAAGGCCTTCCCTGCACCTTAGTCACCCTAAAATATTTTCTTGACTAGCCCTCTCTGGTCTATAGACGCAGAAGGCAGGCATAAGGTTTCTTCTATCTAAGGTACGCAGTAGAGTGGCCGCGGAAAGTCCTCTACCTTGCAAGTCTGACTTTGTACATTCATCTCTGGTTCACTTCATCCCAAACCCTGCATATTGGAAGATGGCCACAGCTTAGGTTTGAGCCTTCTACAGGCAGGGAACTGACAAAGGCCACAGTTGACGCCAAGGACAAGTCTATCCTTACTAGATTTACCATGGAGGGAATTACCCAGGTCTTCATTCAGCATTTTAAAAATAATTTTAGTACATCTTCATACTATAATTTATATAGAAGATTGACATTTTTGAAAAATGATCCTTATAAAATAAAATGGAAGAAAACTGTTTTGATAGCTGGCAAGGCAATATGTGAAGAAATCCTGGATTCCCTCTAACTTGATTTCATGATTCTCCACTCCATAAACCACTATTAAATGAGTTCATCATCTCTGGTCTTCCTTCACAGATCCCAGCTGCAGAGGACTGGCCATAACATAAAAAAAACGATAGCTTTAATACAGCGTATGCAATGAGCTCAAAGGTGAGCCATTAACCCTGCTGATGAGTTCTTAGACTGACTCAAAAACAGCGAGCACGTGTTAAAGTAATTAATCTAACAGTAAAATCCACTAAGTCGTATTAACAGGCACAATATAAAAGTGCTGGCTGTGCTGGTGGGCTGCTAATTATTAAATAGCTCCTAACTTAGTTGCTAAAAGCTGACTTGTTATCCCCCTCTCTCTCAGCCCCTCCCGTGTCCCACCCCCCCATCCCTTTCCCCACTTAAACCTCCCCCACTGTTCCACCCTTCCCCTTCGTATCGCCTGTTCTATTCCTGCCTCATGTTTTACCCTCTCCTTACCAACGGGCTCTGTCTAGTTTCCTGGATGCTAAGTTATAAGTGAGAGCGTGATGTCTCTTTCTGGATCTGGGTTATGTCACAGTAATGTCTTCAGTAGCTGTGTCCAGTTACTTATAATTTTCATAAATTCATTTTTCTTCACAGCTGATTAAAATCCCACTGTATACAGATACTACATTTCCCTTATCCATTCAACAGTGGATAGGCACTTAGGCTGTTTCTATATCCTAGTTATGTGAGTGGAGCAAGAATGAAAGTGGATGAGCATGCGCACTAGGAAATAGACTGTTGGCTACATACGCAGGTGCAATGTAACTGGGTCATATGGTAGCTGGCTTTCTAGTTTTGTTTTGAGGAAATGAACACTGATTTGCATAGTAGCATTTTATAGGCCTCATCTATACTATGTGTGTGTTGTGTGTGTGTGTGTGTGTGTGTAAGAGTTACCATAACAGGGGATTATGTCCCTCCTAAAACCAAAGGTTGCCAAATAAAAAGCACAGTGCCAGGAATGGGATGCTGTCCCTGAAGTTGCTGGTCAGGAGTGTTCTGCAGATACCAAAACAATGAAGTCTATTGCCATTACTCTTAGATATCCAACAAAACTTGGTGGTAAGATCATATTGCTGAGGACACAACACACACACTTTGGTCACAGGACAGGGAGAAGTCAAGCTGGTACTGATGAGGAAGCTTCCTCCCTTGGAAGTACCCTTGAGTCATGCAGGCTGCTGGTGGAAAATGGCATCCACAGTCTTATGAGCTGTGAACATTGCTAGGTACAATAAAGACCTACCAAAATATGCCCATCAATGCAACCATGGTTCAAAGTTTTAAAGATACTGCGGCCTTCTGACTGGATTGAAGACCTGCTGTGCACTCAGTCTGACCAAGAATCCATGGTTGGAACTACCCTCTAAGTTTTTATCTCAGTACCAATAGCAGAATACCGCACTCAGAGCCCATGAGAGATTCACTGTGCAAGGGACAGTGGTTAACACAGAGACTCACATGTGGCCGAAGTACAGAGACTGTCAGTGCAGTGGTGGGATATGTTTATCAAACCCTGGACAAAGGTTCAGGGACCATCATGGAGGGAGCTTGGGAAGATTTTAAAAGCCATAGGTTGAGGAGGACCAGGGTGAAGCAGTGTCTTCTAAACATGATGGAAGAGCTGTACTCACTCATGAACCCGCAGCAGCGGTGGCTGTCTGCAGAAGACTGTACAAAGTCAACTCAGTCAATTTTCATCATGAAGTTCTAGGCCTGCCTCCACTCCTAACTGACGAACTACTGACAGAGGCTTCTGGAGTAGGGAGAGACAGTTTTTTCAAGCATGTTGAGCCCTGGCAGGCTGACCACATTCCAGTGGCCTGGCTCCACACCCATGAATATCTGAGCAGCAGAAACTGGACTCTCAGCAGGTCATTTTTAAAATACAAGGGAATAAGAAGGGGAGGGTAGGCCTGGGAGGAGTCAAGAGGAGGAACATGGGTGAATTTGATCAAAATACATTGTGTGGAATTCTTAAATAATTAATAAAATATATTTCAAAAGAAAATTGACTTCTATTGGAAAATTATGCATTCTGGAAAGAATATTCACTTAAAATTGGATTTGGTAATATTGAGCTACTAGCATCAATGTACTAATAATCCTTTGAGAAGAAATAATGTCCTTTTTATGCACAGTGAAAACATTATACAGAGAAGGGAGGGTGTTTCAGTTCACTCCTTACAAAATAAACATGTTTTCTCCATCTCTTAGTGTGTCATAAATAAATTCAAAAACATTAAGTCCTTTCTAATTATAGCTGAGCCTCTTGGCAAATATAAACATAATTTATGCCTGCGTCTCAAATATCCACTGAATGATGCAAAGTACTTGCGACTTTTCACTGACTGCAGCAGAGTTCTTCATTAGTTTACACAGTTATGCCACTGCAGAGAGGGTACACTAGTAACAAGATAAACCTTCGCCAAGGACTTTAACAGATACAACTAGCAATCTTGTATAAGAAAAGGACCTTGATACCCAGCCAGAGAGGCTCACATGATGTTAAATCAGCCCAGTAAGTTATTATGCAGTAATTTAAAATGGGGTGCTTTGCCTGCATGTATATGTACAAGTTGTGTGGCTGGTGCCCTCAGATGCCAGGAGAGAGCATCAGATACCTGGAACTGGACATCTATGAGCCACCATGTGGGTGCTGGGAGTCAAGACTAGGTCCTCTAGAAGAGCAGCTGGTGCTCCTAACTACTGAGCCAACCGTCCAGCCTCTTAAAATAATATTTTTATACAGTATTTAGTAATCTGGGAAAATACTCAAATCTTAGTGCTTTAAAAATTGATGTAGAATTCTTATATACACACTGAATTCCTACACTACTTTAGGGTCTTGTGGGTGGAACAGAATTGTCGCTACACAGTGGCAGAGTTCGGCACACCTTGAAGTGTTATTTTCTCCAAACCAGGAATAGCCCCAGCACTGTAAGTTCTTGAGCTCCTCCCACCAGTGCTGCTCAGTCAGAAACTTTGGAAGAGGAGCAGGGGAAGGAGGGGGAGGAAGGGGAAGGGGAAGGGGAGGGGGAGGGTACCTTCCTCACAATTCTAATATACAATAAGGCATGAAAACAAATACCTCTAACAAATACTTCAGGTTTCATATGAAATAATCCTTCCCAGGAAACCCTATCATCAGAACTGGCAAGCTTATGTGGATCTGAGTTATGTCACAGTAACCAAGACTTTCTAACGCCCCAGCAAGGCAGGTAGATCAATTTCTTCTTCTGGTGATGAAATCGGCATCCTGGGCTCCCCTAGACTAGATATTTTCAATATTGGATGCACAGAGAGACTGCCTGTAAGTGCTCAAGAATTTAGAGACCCGGGCCAGGCCCCAGGCCATACAGGACCTACTGGCATGACTCAAGCATCTATACTTTGGAAGTGTGAGTCTCCTATTGGGCCAGAGTTAAGGACCACTACTATGCGCTCCAGGGTCCTGAGGAGTCAGTAGGCAGTAAGTGGTAACCAATACTTATTATCTTGTTTTTTGTTTTGTTTTGACTTTGTTTTCCTTTTGAATTTTTTTTTTTTGTGTCTCTCCCTCCCCCAGTATTGGACTGCCAAAGCACACAAAGGTCTCAGTGAAGAATGAGTCTCCTTTGCTCCCTGCCACACACCTCTGAGGCAAACAAGACTATGCTTTTATTTTTTAAACTTCTCTGTCCAAACAGAAAAAGACCAAATTTCCACAAAAGAGAGTTGCCTTGAATAAAATGGCATGATGACAAAGACACTACCTATCTGAGGTAAGGGCATAACTGTCAAATTATTCCACTGACTTTGTTCAGAAATATTTTTACTTCTGATGGAATATTCAGGACTTCCCAGAACCATCACCAAGAAGAAAAGAGACACTGCTTGGTATAAGCTCTGAACTCGATTAGCATCAAGGTTGCAGATGTCCCTTGTTTAATCAGAAGTACCTCACTAGCGTGGCCTGTCTCACCATGCTAAGGGAGCTGAGGCCTAGGGTCCAGAAGACTAACTCAAACTAATTGTGTTCTTCAAAGGCCTAGTTTCCCTGACATCCATGCAAGGTGATTCTATCTCACAGCCATACTGCTCAGGCCTGGGATGTCTTCTGGAGAAACGAACTGATGGCAAAGCTTGGTGCTGCTCCGTCAGAAGACTCGGCTTGCTTTTCTCCCTCTCTTCCTCTCTACTGTCACTTCTCTCTGCTGCTGTTCTTCAGTTCGTTCTAGTAAGCACTCCTGCCTCTGTCTGCTTTCTCCTCCATCTTTCACATGCCTGACTGAGAGGAAAATCAGCTCGTTATGATGTTGAAAGACACCTAATACAGCCAAGCATTCCCCAAGGAGGGAAGGACCCTTGAGGTTGAAGCATGGTCTTGAGGACATTTCTTTGAGGACTTGGAGGTTTTTCATCTTTAACACAACAAGTGATAGACACATCTCTCAAAAGAATACATGCCAATTGCTAACAGATATATATTAAGGTACTCAACATCATTAACCACCAGGAAAATCTATCTTAAAGCCACAATAAGATGCTACTTCTTTATACTTAGCATGATGATGATGATCAAAAACAGAGAAGAAAACAAGTGCTGCTGTGGAGATGAGAAAAAGAAACACACTCTGCAGGTGAGAATGTAAATTAGTACAGCTATTATGAAAGACAACAGGAAGTTCCTCAGAAAGTTAAAAACAGGACTATTCTATGATCCAGTAATCCCACCAATAAGCACAAGCCAGAGGAAAGTCAGTGCAGAGAGACATCTACATGCCCACGTTTATTGCAATAGTATTCCTAAGAAGCAAGAAATTGACTCACCCCAAGTCTCCACCCACTGATAAGTAAGGAAGTTAAGTATGATACGGACATGCATGGAAATACCTCGCGGTCCTAAAGGGATAGAGTCCCTCATTACGACATCATGGATACAACCGGAAGGCATTATGCTAAGTCTAAGTCCCACATAGAAAGACAAATACCACAGGACCTCAGCAAATGTGAAATCCATGTATTTATCTCATAGATAATGTAGAGAAGAGAGCAAAGGAAATAAGAGGGACTTACAGTGCTTAGCAGAGATGGGGAGAACAGGAAAGTTGAGTAGACTATGAAAAGTAGGAGAGATAAATCCCATTCCATGGTAAGATGACTGCACACTAATGTCAGTGTACTGGATGTGTAGAATTTTAATGCCTTCTCCACAAAGAAATGGTATTTGAGGAAAGAGATATATTTATCCTGATCTGAACATTACATAATGTATACATAAACTGAAATATCACATAGTATCCCATAAATACATGTAATTTGAAGTATCAAAAGATCCTTGGGATTTTCTTTTAAAATGCTTTGGCAGCTTAATGAAAATATAAACTGAAATTATGAACTATAATATTCTTTTAGAATATAATTACAACCATTAGACCAGAGTGTTTATAATTATGAAAGAAAATATTCCCCAAAATAGATTTCTAAATTTCATGATGCATAATGTCATAATGGAAGAAACAGCTTGCTCATTCACTACTTAATGAAACAGTTTAATCTTATTATTACTGCAATAACTAAAAAAAGAATGTCAGATATCTGTGCCCAAAGAAAACTCTCTCCAAACATGCACCAATCAAGCATAAAGCCTGCAGTTTTATTTTTATCCCACTGCTAGTCGGAGAGCAATAAAAATTTAAAGGAAAGTGGTATTTACACTTACAGTGTAATTAAAGTTCCCCATATACACAAAATGTCAATGATGGTGTGGTGCCCCCAAGTGGCGACATGATGAACTGCATAACTCTGTTGGGAGAGTCAGAAACTGTAGTCCATTTTGTAAAGCTGAGTGTGTGAGTATATAGTACATAAACCTGTACTTCACTGGAACCATCATGAGAGCCTCCATCCCAGTTCAGCCCAGGGGCCAGTAAAGTCAATTCTTTTAATGCTTAGCATTAGGGAAGTCTGGCCTGCTCCACTAAGGAAGCAGCAGTCATAACATTATGGCACTCTTCTTAGCAAGCATTCTGCTTTGCCTAGTTATGACATCGCCTCCTTCTGCCTATGGTCTGGTACATGAAGCAGATGTCAAGGGATAATGAGGGGTGCTAATGAGATATCCTCATAAACCAAAGGCTCAAGTGTTAACAGTGTGGGGGTGAGAGGGGGTCGGTCATTCTAAAAAATAATATAAACCAAAATTATGAGCTAGAATATTCCCTTAGAGCATAATTACATCTAGTAGCTATCAGAAATTTAGCACTCACGCTGCATGGCTAGAAGACCACGTTTAGGACTGCAGGGGAAATCATCTCCAGAATGAGTATGTGGTGCTTCATCTTCATTATCAGCCTGGCAGGATTTAGAATTTTCCTCGGAGACATATCACTGGGCATGTCTGTGAAGGCCTTTCTAGACAGGTTTACCTGAAGAGGGCAGATCCCCTGATCATGGATAGTATCGTTTTATGGGCTGTGATCCTGGACTGAATAAAGAGAGGAATGGAACACCACATTCATGTTGTTCTGCCCCCTAACTGTGGATACAAGGTGACCAGCAGCTTCACACTCCACTACCACACCTTACTATGATGGATGCATGTTCTCAAACTCCAGGGCAAAGCAAACCTTCTCCTCTAAAACTGCTTTGTAGGTACACTGTCATAGCATTAAGAAGACTAATAAAAAGTGTAACTTCTGATCTAGGAAACCCAGAAAAACGCCAGCTTTTGCCCTTCTGCACGCTGGAACTGACTGGAAATGACAAGTTCTAGATCACTATAAGTTCTTCAAGTATTATACACCGAGACAATTTCAAGAGCTGATCTTTAAAATAAAGCATTGGTAACATCTTTATCATTCACACAACATAGCAAGACAAGGGAAATCATTTGTCATGCTAATTTTCAACCATACTTGAATATCCAAGGAGAGGAACAGGGAGAACTTATAGGAGCCAGATGCTGCTGAAGAAAACAGACGCGGGATAGACGCTTGATCTCCCAGGGGCAAAGGGATTCTTGAGAGCGTTATCCTATCCTTTGTTTTATATAGTGTGTGTGGGTGCGTGTGTGTGTGTGTGTGTGTGTGTGCATACACACGCTCATGCATGCATGTGTGTGAGAGAGACAGAGAGACAGAAACAGACAGACAGACAGACCAACCAACCAGGAGGCAACCTTGTTTCTGGGGAAGGATTTCTCACTGAAGCAGGCATTTGACAGTTTTGCTAGGCTGCCAGGCAGCTAGCCCCAGAGACCTATCATTGTAAAGCTCCCCAGCATGGAGCTTAGCAGCATGCAGCACCACACCAAGTATGTTCTCTGTGAGTTCTAGGAATCAAACTCAGGTCCTCCCTCTCTCCACCCCAGTCTAACTTCAGTTCCAATGAACTTTTAACTACCACAAATAGAAAACAGATTTATCTAAAATGGGCTCTTAACTGTAAGAGAGGTCCAATGTTTTCCCCTACTGTGAAAGTTTATAGGGTTTGACCAAAATTAAAGGTGACAAGGGTACCATTAATGTGAACTAGTTTCAGGGTTTTTGTTTTGTTTTTTGTTTTTTTGCTTTTTGTTTGTCTGGTTTTTGCAACAGGGTTTCTCTGTATAGCCCTGGCTGTCCTGGAACTCACTCTGTAGACCAGGCTGGCCTCAAACTCAGAAATCCTCCTGCCTCTGCCTCCCAAGTACTGAGATTAGATGCGTGCGCCACCACTGCCTGGCTATGAACTAGTTTTAAATGAGATGATCCATTTGTTTTAAATTTCTAGCTTCTGACTACGTATTTTGAAGCTCTCTTCTAAAGAAGTCAAAGAAAATGTAATTTTTCCTTCAGTGCATTCCATTTATCTTGCATGTGAATTACTGTTTATTTGCAACTTGTAATATTTCTAAAAATAGTCATCATGAATGTCATGGCTATTCCTGGTTCTCAACTTGACTATATCTGGAATTAACTACAATCCAGAATTGGAAGGCTCACCTGTGACCCTGCTCTTGAGGCTGAGAGATACAAATTTCTGACCTGGATCTTGGCATAGAGATCTTGAGGCATAGTGACTATGAATCTCAGAAGATTAAGGCAAGGAGATCTCTGAGTTTAAGATCAAATCCCAGATCCAGGCACAGTGGTACACACCTTTAATCTGGACCACACCTTCTGCTGAAGAACTACATAAGGGCATTAGAAGAAGGAAGAGTCTCTCTTCTTGGCCTTCTTGTCTTGTGGGACTGAGAAAGTGCTAGATCCTTGGACTTCCATTCACAGCTGCTGCTGTCCATTGTTGGGAGTTGAACTACAGACTGTAAGTCATCAACAAATTCCCTTATTATATAGAGACTACCCATACAAAAGTCTTGTGACTCTAGAGAACCCTGGCTAATACAATGAAGAATTCAGCTTTTCCCACTGAGGAAGTCTCAGACACAGTCAGTAGGAATATTTTGCCATTGAGACTGTGGTATGCATTTAAAAAAAAATCACTTTTACATAGTCTACCCTATTCACCTTCTCTGGTCATTTGAATACTTTATTTGGCTCTGAAATATGCATTGAATTTTTATAATCTTATCTGGGGCTGGGAGTGTAGCTCAGTTTTCAGAGCAAAACCCTGTGACTTTAAGTAAAATGAGGGTCGGACATCTATACAGAAATCAGTGAAGAACCTTTTCTGTTTGTAAGTTTCTTGTTCGATATAGAGTACAGATCAGATGTGACTCCATGCTCTAAGCCAGCCTGTGGCTACGCACACATTGCACATTTTATTACTCACAGTTCCTCTCCAGGCTTGGCTTTCTTGTCTGACACCAGATAGACAGTTCCAAAGCTCCCACTGCCAAGTTTCTGATGAAGAACATATCTTCTTGCAATCAAAGTGGCTGGGTACATGGAAATGGCTGTGGGTCCGCTCACACACTTAGCAGTCTCGTGGAATTTCAGCATTGCTCCAAACAAGATAAAACTGGCTTGTTCATTCACAGAAGCAGTTGGGCATCCAAGCTGATGTTTGAAAAGTCAAATGGGAAGTGTTGATTGATACCAGAAATATGGGAACTCCGCAGATCATGTCTAAAAGCAGTTACAAGATTCCCACAAAAAAAGTATAAGCTTTTAGCAATGATACCTGCACTGTGCCTTGTGCTATCATCACACCAGCTAATACGCATACACTGTGTGCATGAGAGAGTGTGTGTGCACCTGTGTGTGTGTGTATGTGTGTGTTGTAGGGTGAAAGAAAATACTGCAAATTCCAGAAGGCACTCTCTCATAGAGAGCCTTCCTTGTACATGTAACTTTATCACAATGGTTTACAGCCACATTTTAACTGACTACTAAAATGGGTATTTGTTTTATGATTCATATTTTGTTAGATATTTATACTCCCCATCAACTTAAAAAAAAATGCAAACACGGGGCCATCCATGGCCTCCTCTAATGCACACATATGCCAACTTCCTGGTGGTGCTCTCCTCCCTCTTAGTCTGCTTTAACTCAAGATCAGAGTGAATTGGGACAAAGCCATGAATTAGCATACTATGCTTTCCTTTGCTTTTTGTCCATGTAGACTTTAGATCACAGGTTTGGGGGAACTGTTTGTTAGACTAGCTATGCGGAAGGATATCAATTCAGTGTCCCCCCATCTTAAGCAGGGTCTGGTTCCATTTCTATTATATACACTGAACACAGAGCTTTCTCCTGGATTAGAAGTAACGACTAATAATGCACCTCAAACCTACAATTGTTTTTTAAAGCTAGCTGAATGTAAGTGCAGTGCAGGTAAAACCACAGCTCCTGGAGGAGCTATGAAATGTAAGGAATGTCAGAACTGTTCCATGAGTAGGTACTCCACAAAACATACGTTTACTCATTCCATCAAAGTGTTGAATGTTTTACTGAAAACTGTGCTTTTGTTTAAACATCTACATAAAAAAAGGACTTTACGATGAATACTATGTACACCTTGGCATCAGGTTTTCATATTCAGCAATTCCAAAACAACAAGAAAAAATAGTGTTATAATGATGACCTATGGGCTTGACGTTTACTACCAAACCTACAAGGACACGCAAGCAGGAAAAAACTGCAAACCATAAAACCTATTTGTAATATTGTCTTCTTTAAATAATGTACTAATCTATGGTTTTATCTAGTCCCAGTGAGGGTAATTCCCATCTCTCAAGGAAATGTTACTAAAATCTGCAGAATCTAAAGAATAGGTCCCTAAAAGGTACCTTCTGTTTGCTTCTTTGACTGGCCTAAAAGTGGTGATTTCTAGATAAACTAGGCTGTTCAAAAAAAAAGCATGAATGGCCTCTCCACTGCCTTTCAGATCACTAATAACATTTCTCAATGTGGAGAGGAGATTAAAGTCCCCATTAAGTGAAGGGCTGAGCTCAAGATGGAGGCCGGAAGCTTCTATTTGTAATGGAGTGATAAACCCAGCAGTGTGTGAGCAGCCACTCCAGGCTAATCTCACAGACTCAGCTCCGTCATCCTCATCTCAGTCGGTGTCCATGGAATGTACATACACTGCAGCCTGGAAATGAACCTAGGGCAAGGTGCTGGGAACATAGCTCATATTTCTATTCCCTGGGGCCTAGCTAGTAGCTGGCATACAGTAGGTGTATCAGCAAACATTAGGAGAGCAAAGAGAGGTCCAGCATACCAAAAGTGACCCAAAGACAAGTAAAAGAAAGAAAACAGAATAGGAATTTGAAGAAAGTAGAGAGATGCCCACTTTGTGCTAACCATCCCTGGGGTAAACGACCCAACCCGCTGGGGCAGGCAAAGAGAAAGCCAAGTGTTTTACCGCGGATGGGAACTGAGTAGTTTATGTCTATGTAAAAAGAAGCTGGGAACCTGTTTTGACCTGGGGTTCTGCTAAATCTGACCTAGGATAAAACTAAAAAATTCCTTGTCTCTCCAACAAATAAACCTTAAAGTTTTCGCAGGGCGGGTGAATGTATATCGAGGAACAGGGCGCTTAGTCTCCCGGAGGGGAATGGGGTCCAGGGGCTGTGGGACCCGGCTGCCCAAGATCCACTTTCATTACCTTTACAGGTCCCCAGCTGGCGACGCTTGGCCGCGCATCAGTCAGCCAAGAGCTCGCAGCCTCCGCGGGCGCGGTTGTTTAACCTCGTCGCCACGGAGACGGCGCGGGGGCTGCTGGGAAGTCGACGTTCGGCGCCCAATCAGCGGAAGCGCGCCGGACCCTATGAGGCAGGGTGAGAGCGAGGAGGGCGGGGCGGAGCGAGCTTCCCTGTGGAGGCGGCCGCCAACGTGAGGCGAATGGCTCAGGCTTCTACACCACATTACCATCACCCGGCCCGAAGGCCACTTTCCCCTCCAGGAAGAGCTCTCAGCTTCTCGGAGCCAGGCTTCCCAGTGACGTCGTTCCCAGCACTTCCTGTTTCCGCTCGCAGTCTTCCACGCACCTCCGGATCTGCCGTTTCTCCCCGGCTCCTACCTGCTGCTGGTCAAGTGAGCCGGCCGCCGCAGGGAGGAGGCAGCAGGTGGGTCCGGAGGGCAGGGGCAGCTTGGGGTAGGAAGATCTGCGGTTGAGGAATTAGATACTACCTTTTGCGCACCTTTGCCCTGCCCTTTGCTTGCCTTCCTTGAGCGGCACTGTTCAAGGTCAAGTCATTAGTTTACAATGAGTTCGCTGAAACCACTAGACGGACCGAGGGTTGAGATGTTGGCAGAAGTGGATCTGAGGTGAGATAAAAATCAAGTGCAATAATGTAAGCTGAATCCAAAACCAAAAAATTCAGGAGGATGCATTTTTATGTAGTATACCCCCAAAAAAATCAAAATGGAAAAAATTCCAAAATTGATAAAACTCCTAACGATTTTAAACAAAGGCAAGGCTGGCAATAGCATCGTGCTAAGCTATATTTGAAGCCAGAGGAGAGGAGGAAAACCAATAATACCAATCCTATGAGTTGTTAGCCAGACAGGCCATTAGTAAGGAGGTGTAATGAATCCTAATTGAAGCCGGGTGGTGGTGGCGCACGCCTTTAATCCCAGCACTTGGGAGGCAGAGGCAGGCGGATTTCTGAGTTCGAGGCCAGCCTGGTCTACAGAGTGAGTTCCAGGACAGCCAGGGCTACAACAGAGAAACCCTGTCTCGAAAAAACAAAACAAAAAAGAATCCTAATTGAGGTTGAAATTGCATACTTGGGATCCTAGAAGCATAAAGCTGAGTTTTTCCTTAGCCCAAACTACTATCTAATGTACCCTACCTACACTCTAGACTTGTAACAAGGGTCTACTTATTCATAAGAAAAAAAATTGGCTCCTTATGTGTCCTATGCTGGGTTGTCATTTTTATAGCTTAGGACTTTTGGCCTTGACCCTCACCAAGCAGATCTCTTCTTTTATCTCTATATGGGCTGCCATGAGCAGGTGTGGCCTAAATTTAAGGTGTGTCTTCCACTGCCAATAATCCAATCAAGAAAAGTCCCTCGGTGGCATATCCAGCAGCTTGGGTCTTGGTTGATTCTAGATATACTCTAGTTGACAACCAAGAATAGCCATCAGAAGGACCATCAATTGAAATTGGTGTTTTATTGTTTCAGCAGGGAGTTCTGTCAATCATCATGGGGATCCGAGGGCTAATGAGCTTTGTGGAAGATTATAATAATGAATTCTTCATTGATTTGAAATTGCGGAACACAAAAATTATCATTGATGGCTATTCTCTTTTCCACCGACTTTGCTTCAATTCTGACTTGGAGCTCAGGTATGGAGGGGACTATGATTCATTTGCAGATGTCGTACAGAATTTCTTTGAATCACTGTTTGCTTGTCATATTTGTCCATATGTTGTACTAGATGGAGGATGTGACATTTCAGATAAAAAGCTGACAACTTTGAAGGATCGAGCTAAAGAGAAGATCCAAGCTGCCCGTTCCCTTTCTCTTGGTGGGGGTGGGAACGTGTGTCCCTTGCTCATCCGAGAAGTGTTCATACAGGTTTTGATGAGGCTTAAGGTGTGTTTTGTCCAGAGCTTTGCAGAAGCAGATCGGGACATTATGACACTTGCCAATCATTGGAATTGTCCTGTGCTATCATCAGATAGTGATTTCTGCATTTTTGACCTGAAAAGTGGGTTTTGCTCACTGAATAGCTTTCAGTGGAGAAATCTGAACACTATTAAGGATACACAAGATTACTATATTCCTGCCAGAAGCTTTTCCCTTGATGCATTCTGCCATTACTTCAACAACATGAACAGAGCTCTACTGCCTCTCTTTGCGGTGCTATGTGGAAACGACCATGTTAATCTGCCCATCATGGAGACTTTCATAAGTAAAGTACATCTACCCCTTAGTTCTAAGGGGAGGAGACATCACCGAGTTCTGGGACTTCTGAACTGGTTGTCTCATTTTGATGACCCCATGGAAGCACTAGATAATGTTCTGAAGTCTCTCCCCAAAAAGAATCGAGAAAATGTTAAGGAACTTCTCTGCTGCTCCATGGAGGAGTACCAGCAGTCCCCGGTGAAGCTGCAGGACTTCTTCCAGTATGGTACTTACATCTGTACGGACGCTTCAGATCTGGGTTTACCAGAGTGGATACTAAGAGCTCTGGCCAAAGGCCAGCTACCACCTTTCATCAGTGATGCTTTGGTGCTCCGAAGGACCTTTCTTCACACACAGGTCGAAAGTATGCAGCGACCAAATGCCCACAGAATATCTCAGCCCATCCGGCAAATCATCTATGGACTCCTTTTGAATGCCCCGTCACACCCACAAGATAGATCCCAGAATACATTGCCTTCCCAGCTTCTGGCTTTCAATGAAGTGGAAAGAATTAGTACAAATATCAAAACATCAACTGTTTATGCAAAACAACTGCTCAAGGATCATTGTGACTTGAGCAAATTGGCTGAGGTAAGTTTGTAAGACTAATAAAATTCTTAGAAATTCCTTTTAGGTTATAACTTGCCTTCGTATGTGCTGTCTCTCTTAATATAACACATTGGTTGCCATCTTGCCTTCATGTTGTGTGTGAAGGCTAGATTTCCAGTGAACTAGGTGATCTCTTAGCTAGTGTCGGTACTGATTCAAACCTAGCACTTAGTACTAAATATTGCCATTTTCAGGGTTCTTCAGTAACTCGTTTCCTTTGCAGTTATTGTAGTATATTGATCCCAACTAACATAGGAGTCTAATTTAAGGGGCGGGGGATGAACTGTAAAAGAAGCGTGCACATAGGCACTTGATGTGGGCACAACAGCATCTTAGGTGAGAGTTCAGTTAAAATTACTACTCGTGTTCATCCGTCTAAAGGTTTTGCTTTATTAATTAGGACCTCCTTTTAGGCTTTGGACTTAAAGAGCTTCCTTTATCTCTATAGGCTGCCATGAGAAGGTGTGGCCTAGATTTAAGGTGTGTCTTCCACCTCCAATAATCCAATCAAGAAAAGTCCCTCCATGGTGTATCCAGCCACTGAACATCATATTGACTTGCTTAAACCGATCCTTAAAAGCATGACTTAGCCTACCTTGGTGTTGCCTTTTGCTTCTGATAATATGTAAATATGTTAGAATAACATATGAAACTCTATTTTGAGAATACAATTAAACATACAAATTAAATGTAAATGAATTTATAAAGTCAGTTGCAATGCCCATTGGGTATTTTGTTTACTCTTAGGACTCATAGGGTCATTGGTGCCAGCTTACTCGAGGAAGGGCAGCAGCCAGTTTTCTTGTGGGGATGATCAGACCTTACTTGCCTTGAGTTTATTCCCCAAGTTAACATGATAGTGATTGCCACTTCCTATGGGGATCTAGTGGGTAAAGCAAGGATGCCACTCAGCTTCGTAAATGCACAAATTGGCACCCCACAGTAGAGAACTATGTGACCCAAAATGCCCAGTGTGCCCATTTTTAACTTCTCTGCTAGTGACCGCATAAGCGAAAGATAAGGAGATTCCTAAGTGGGTGCTAAAAGCATCCTTGGCATTAGGAAGAAACTACTAAGAAAAATAGTTCTTCAGAAAATGTTCTGGAATAATGGCTGTGGAAGCTTATAAATATATAAAAACCATTGAATTGTGTACTTCAAAGGGGTGTGTTTTTTGACATGGCTTATATTTCAAAGAGTTTCAGTTAAAAAAATTATGCAGTGTATTTGTGAGACTCATATAACTCATTCTTTTCTCTCTGCTGTAAACCCATTGCATTGTGGGAATGAATACACCACAGATGACTTTCTGCTGGATTGTTTTCAGTTGTGCTGGTTCATGTACTTTCCATGATCCTGGTGGTGCACATCATCTTGTAACAGACTTCTGTTGTATGCATTGTGGAATTGCTGGGCTGGATGAGAGGGGCCTTGTGCTCAGCTCTTAAGTCTTGCTAAAACGTCTTGACAGTGGAGCCGCTAACACTGCCCCCAGCAGTGCAGGAGCGTGCTTGCTTCTTCCTGAGCGTTTGTCAATACTAGATGTTTAGGAGCCCCGGGACCATTCTGGCTGTTCTGGTGGGCAAAGTATCATCTCAATGGTTTGGGCAGGAATTTTCCATTTGTCTGATGACTTGCTTCTTATGCCCACTAACCATTTGGATATTCTCTGTGAAATCTTTAGTCAGTATTTTGCTTGTTGTTCTGGGCCTTTTGCCTACTGATCATTTGTCAATTAACACTGGCCAGGATCTCCCATTCTAATTTTCACTGTATATTTTAGTAAACAATTTTAGTGTAGTCATTTAAATCTTTATTACTTAAAGTTACCTTTTTATGATCCGTTTAGGAAATTACTACCTACTCCCAAGATTATGAAAACAATTACATTTTTCTGTCACATTACATCTACAATCTGTCCAGATGGGGCAGGGTATGAAATAGGGATCAGGCCACTTTTCCCCCTATGCAATCCAATCCAACCAATGAGATGTAGCATGCTGATTATGTTCCTTGATGAATGATAACATGTTCTCAGCACTTAGTTGTATTCAGAGGAAATTTTCATACTTTGTACCACAGTATATCATTTGGCTTGCCTTTGGCATGTGTTAACCAGTCCTTAACCCAATGCTTTTAAGCTCTAATTAGCCCATAATTCTAAGTGATGCCAGGTGCAAATATATTTCTAGACACAAATGCAGGTTCAAGTACAGAAATCTTGTGATCGTCCCTGCTTTTAACATGCAGTAATACTTCAGCTATGAGACTTACAAACTGGCTCATTTAATTCCCACCAGTCCCAAATGGGCCTGGGAGAGCAGAAGGCACTGAGGGCTGATGAGAAAACACACTGTGCTACTCCAACACATCAGGCTCGTTTTACAGATGATCAGACTTGGAAAACCCTCAGGAACTAGCCCAAAGCCACAGTTACTAAGGGCAGAATCTCTAATATCAAATCCTAGACCACCTTGTTAATAAAAGTTGTAACTTGAAGTTTAGCTGTGTTTTTACTTAAAATGTGAGGCCTACTTCTAGTAGGGAGTGTTGCTATACTATGAAGAACTTTGCCTGCTTCCTAACGATATAAAATTACAGAAACATTGTTTAGAGTTAATGTACTATTCAAGTGCCCCAGAGATTAGTGATGTAACTATTTCGTCAATTATGTTGTTTTGGTTCAGGTTAGCATTTCTCTTCAGCAGTCAGTCTGAAGAGACTATACTAACCACCTATTAAGCAGTAAGAATGCAGCCTACTGTCGCATCCTCTCCAGGGGAGGGTATTTCTCTTAACTGCATAGAAACACTAGGAGTACAGCTCTTTTCTTAAGTATTTATGAAAGTGTGGCCTGTAAGGTACATCTTGAGATACATTCAAGTAAAACTCAACAAGCTGCTCATAGCTCTCATGGCTGGTTACTTCTCAGCTTACATTTGAAGTCCCTTCTAATGTAAAACATAAGGGGAAAGTAAATTACTGTGTACTGAAAACACAGTACAGGAAGTCATTACGACACTCCTGCCTGCCTTACCTGCAATGTACTAACTCTTAAGCAGCCACATGCAACAGAGGGATTTGTAATTTATTTTGTGTACGTGATCAGTTAGTAGTACCTAGTCTACACTAGCAAGTGAGGGCAGGGTTCATGTAGATCTTTGTAAAGTATGTGGGCTCTAGTTAAAATGCAAGTTTGTGGCCTCCCCTCAGAATACTGAATCAAAATGAAGGGGTCAAGCTGCATTTCTAGCAAGATTCCTAAGGGTTGTGTGTACTGAATATGCTCACTGCCCTACAGAGGGAGGAGGCAGAAACACAAGATGATATTTAGTGGGCAGATCCAAACATTATTAACTTTCACAGCTGAATTAAATCTCATGTTACTAAAAATTACCCTAATTTGAAGAATATTTGATGTTTTCAGCTCCCCTTGGCTAGGCGGCAGATGCTTCTCTTAGAAGCCCTGAAGGTCAAACAGGTTGCCCTGGAGTCCGTCCCTACCTCTCTGAAGTTACCCATTGCTGTGACCTGTTACTGGTTGCAGTCCACAGAGGCCAAGGCAAAGCTCCATCATGTGCAGGCCCTGCTGCTGGGGATGCTGAGGGAGCCCTTACATGCCATCATCAACAGCCCTGGTAGGTTCTAGAAATCTCAGATTGTATATAAACTGTACATCCTCAAGAATTCACACAAACAAAAAAACAATTGACCCCCTCCCCATGACAGCAGAACTTAAAGTGAAGGTGCCAAATTGCTCTTCATTGATATTCTTAATAGTTCCATGTGCTGAACTTAGTGCCAGCAGCTTGGCTTCAGATAGAGAGGTGGGATGTGCTAGTGCTGCCTGACTCAGTCTGCTCTGAGGTACCTGATGCTTCAGTGTGTGAGGCGTGACAGTGCTTGGCCAGGAGTACTTTGTCTTTCATTCTCCTACCCTATCACCAACACAGCAGCGGCAGCACAATCAGCTTCCTTGCACTTTCCCAGACATGAAACCTCTCAACAATTCCAACCACAGCATGCTTGCTCATTGGTTTCTATCCATCTTTAAGGCTATTAAGTTTCAATATGTAATAATAGAGAAAATAAAAACACATTTCCACTAGAGAAATAATCTAGGCAAGTTTTGTTTGCATTTAAATATTGGGTAAAATAAGTGAAACATTGGAATATTAGATAGTAATATTCCAATTATATTAATAATAGTTCTTTATTACAATTTTCTCCTTAAGAGATTGTGAAAGCCATAAAGCTGTCACTGTGTAACAGTTCTAACATGATAGCTGTTAGCCACAGCTACATGTGGCTATTTAAAGTTAAAAACAAATAGAAATCTGAGCTTTTTGTAGTAGTCACATTTCAAGCACTTAGCAACCTCATGTGGACACTGATACTGTGTAGAGATAAAACGCTCTAACCATGGCAAGAGTCCTATAGATAGTCCTGGTGTATTCTAGGAGTTTAAGAATGAAATAGCAGGGACTCAAATATCCCTAGTACTCAAGCTTATCTGATAGCAGCTCTCAGAGGGACCATTGGTATATGGTATATGATAGTTAACACAACATGAGTCCGGCCCATGGCTTTAAGAACAGTTTGAAGCTATGTTGTTTTAAGAAATATAGAAATAACCATAGCGTGAGCCCATTAAGATTTTACGTGAGTCCTATAGAAGGGGCATGTCTGTTTGTTTTCTTTTAGGAAATGTGGACCCCGCACCCAGGCAGGCTCAGTGCCTTGCTCCCCGCTATTTGTGAAAGGTGGGCCTCCTTTTTATTACTTTGGAGTTGGTCCCAATGTTACTTTGTGCACTTCTGCTCAGACAAACCTGTAGAAGCTGTACCTCCTCAGGTTGCTGCTTCTGCCCCTTCTCTTACGTAAAGCAATGCATTTGTCAAATGATTCACTTTAGTTTTCCTCCTGTAAAACAGGCAAAATGTGCTATGAACCTATGAGCTGTCTTTAAACAAGTGTGCTACCCCATGGGGGCTTCGGTGAAAGTAATGAGCAGTAAAAACAGTAGAGAATGATGTTTAGTGTCATTATTTTCATAGACACAGATCCTAGAGAATTTATAGACAGACATTTAGGTCAGGTAGCATACTGTGAGAGAGATCTTATTTCAAGGAAAAAGCAATAACTTTGGGTTGAATAAAATCAAGAAAAGGACCTTCAGTGTATATAAGACATTTATAAAACCAGAAGAGAAAAACAACCAGTTTTCAAACTAATTGTCTTTGTGGGCTTTCATGTTGATATGTGGCGAAAGGCCAAACTGATGCAGTATTTGGAAATGCTGCCTTTGGGTGGTTTTATCTAGGTAATGAAGATCCACAGAGAGGTGGTGCCAAGATGTTATATGAAGAATTACAACAGGTGAAGGCACCCATGCGACCTGGTCCAAGACTGGATTTAGACACAGCACACGTCTTCTGCCAGTGGCAATCCTGTCTCCAGATGGGGTTGTATCTCAACCAGCTGCTGTCCACTCCTCTGCCAGAGCCAAACCTAACTTGGTAAGCACCGTGGGAAACATTAGTTCAGATGGGTAAATAGAAAGTTTTTAAACAAAAGGACTAGAACAAGTTGCTTTGAAAACAATGTTACTATTCTCGATCTCCAAATACTTTTGTAACTAAAGCTCTGGAAACAAGGAAAATATTTCCAGTTTCAAAGTTTTTTTAAAAATCAATTGTTAGTATATATTACTTTATAGGGACTTTTTCTCCTACTCTACCCCTAGGTACATCTTGTTACTGGGGTGTGTGTGTATGTGTGTGTTTTCTTACTATTTGGTATTAGCTCATAGAGCTATCAAATGCCTACTCCACGCAAGGGTGCAATAAACAAAAACAAAATATTCTCTTACAGCTTTCCTGTGGATTCTATCTTGTCAGACAGTATAGGAAGAAGGGAGCTAAGCCTGTGTGTCAGGGTTAACTCAGGAGTTTGAGTTGGGTGGGATAGACCTGGTCCCATGGAAAATTGGTAACAATGGATTAGATCTCTTGGTAATTGTTTGTTCCGAAAGTACTAGAAGGAAAGAAATATAGAAGGCAATGGCTATAAAATGGGATTTAAGATGGTATATATGCTCCACTGACATTCCATGTACACTCCTCAAGGACAAGCTCCAGAGCCTGGCGTATTTTTAATGAATAAAAGCATGGCACCATAAAATTTAGCAGTAAGGGGGGGATGTGCTTGTTTTTATGTTTTGTTAACGTATCTCTGGACCTCATATCTGAGATAACACAGAAACCCTCCACCAAGAATGATGACCTGGCCTCTGATTTTTGGGCTGTTCCCTCCCTTTCCTTTGATAATTTTGGTCATTCCTAACAGACTCCTCTGTGTTCAGCATGCCAGCCCCTTCACAACAAAACAGGACTATTGTGTCACTTGTGGTTTTTTCCTAATGTTTTCTGTAAGATTGTTGCATCTCATCATAATCAAGACTTCTCAAATGCTGATTTTAGATTTATTAAATAAAGCTTATACAATGATAGCCAAAGTTTACCAGGTTGATCAGCTCTGGTCATGAGTCATAATGAACTTAGGGATTCTAGTTAATCTCATTTTGCATTTTTGTAGAGGGAATTTTATTCCAAATGAATGACCACACAAATAATGCCAATGCAATTTTCTGATATTGTATTAAACTGCCTTTTTGGTTTGCTAAGTCCATTTTCTTATATTCCTTTTCTTGGAGGTGTTAGAGAAGCCTGTTCAGCCCCAGGCTAGCATCATCACAAGGTTTTTGTCATCAGCAAAAGTAATCGGTTTACTCAGTTCCAGGAGTGGTGATGATTGTAGAAGAGCAGCATAGATAACTTTGTCACAGTGTTCATCCTCGTTGTCCCAATACACTAGTCTGACACTTCCAAATCATGTTGTTCTCCCACTGAACAGGTTATACAACGGAAGCCTGGTCCATGGACTCTGCCAGCGACTGCCAGCATCCAGTTCTGTCGAAAGCCTCCTGAGTATATGTCCTGAGGCAAAGCAACTTTATGAACATCTGTTCAATGCCGCAAGATCATATGCCTCAGCTGAATTGTTCTTACCAAAAACTAAATCAAAGTCAAAAAAAAGGAGGCAGAAGAAAAAGGTTGCCAGCCTGAGAACCGCTGCAAACACCAGACACTGGTATGAGGGAAGCAACCGGTTTGGTCTGTTGATGCTTGAAAGCTTGGAGGAGCATGGAGAGAACTCAGAGCTTGAATAAACAGTCTGTAGTACACAAGATTTATAGTTCTAACTTTTAAAATGTCTCTTACCTCCCTTGAAGCTAATTTTTCTTTAGGACTAGCCTATTTTAGGATAAACTTTATAAGAGATCATCTGAATTCTAAGATATTTTGCACTGTACTTTTAATACAGCCTGATTTAAGGAATGTCTGTATTTATTTGTATGTGTGTTGGGAATGGAGAGCCATGGTACTTGTGTGGAAGTCAGAGAACAACTTGTGAGAGTTGGTTCTCATTCTACCATGTGGGCTCCAGGGATCACCCTCAGGTTATCAGGCTTAGAAGCAAGTACCTTCACCTCCTGAGCCATCTCACTGGCTCTGAATCATCTGTAGTACTTCAGTGTTCTTTCACTCCTCGTGGCCCTTTTCAGCAAATAGTAATATTTTATAATCTTAATGTTACAGTAATAGCCAACTATTTAACTATTTTCATAATTTTTCATAAAATCCAGTAGTAATCATTTTATTTAAAAAGGTTTTGAGTTTGAACAGTGCAGATCATAAAAAAGTCAGGGGGTCTGAGAGAAAGTTAGAAATGTGGTAAATTGGGCTGGAGAGATGGCTCAGCCATTAAAGGCTAGGCTCACAACCAAAACTATAAGAAATGTGGTAAATTAGACTACATATGGTTGATAAGCTCAGGTACACTACAGATGACACATCCCTATAATCTGGAAATCAAGGGGCTGAGACAGGAAGGGTAAAGTTTTGAGTTTACCTTGGGCAACATTTTAAGCTTTGTCTTAAGAATCCAAATGTTTGAGAAGCGCTATTTTAAAATTACTAATACCAACCAGTTTATAATGGTGCTGCCTAGTTCTGAAGTTCAGACAAGCAAGAATGAGCAAGTGGGATGACCACAGTGGGTCAGGTCTCAAAGTACAGTCTAACTTGCACAGCTGTGGTTCCTTCTGCTGTTGAACCACAGGTATATTCCATCAGTTATCTTAATGATGGCTGAAAGGTTGCCAACTGTGAGCCAACCCATCCAACCCATCTGTAGTTTTGGGT
Organism: Mastomys coucha; assembly: GCF_008632895.1. Taxonomy (NCBI): domain Eukaryota; kingdom Metazoa; phylum Chordata; class Mammalia; order Rodentia; family Muridae; genus Mastomys; species Mastomys coucha. Next base: position 99,095,576 of record NW_022196906.1, read on the forward strand.
TTTTTTTTGTTTTGTTTTTTTGGTTTTTCAAGACAGGGTTTCTCTGTGTTGTCTTGTCTGTCCTGGTACTCCCTCTGTAGACCAGGCTGGCCTCGAACTCAGAAATCCACCTGCCTCAGCCTCCCAAACTCTGGGATTAAAGGTGTGCCCTTCCACCGCCCGGCTGTAGTTCTTAATAGTTAGCAATTTTCTTGTTGTGGGTTGGTCTAGTGCTGCTAGGTATTCAAATGCTAAATTCTCTACCCCAAGATCTGGTTGTCCCAAGTCTACTAACTTATGTATACCAGGTTTTGTTGTGCAAACTTTGTTCCCCAATTTAAAACTATTAGTTAAATAAAAATGGCTATAGCCGATTACTGGAGGGAAGCCAGGTAGGTGTGTTGTCAGTTACCTGGGTGAAGGTTGCCATAGGCACCCACAAGTTATCTAGCAAGCTTCACCAGACAGTAAAGACATTGTACTCGGCTCCTGAGAGTCACACGTGCTTCAGCTGCTTGGGAAAGGCACACAATGAAATAATGAGAACATTTTATCCATTCTGCCAAGCACTTGACCAGACGACTGCTGCATACTGAGACAGAAGTAACCAAGAGGCAAATCAGAGAAATAGTCTCTACATGTGATTTTTGGCCTCGCCTTTCTTACTCTCCTTCTAATTTCCTTGGTCTGACTGGCCTTTTGAGATTTAAAAACAAAAAACAAAAACAAAAACAAAAACAAAAAAATAACCTGGCAATGAGAAACCTCAGATAAGCAGAGTGTAGTGTGTTCTGCATTTCCAAAAAAATCTACTTTCCTGTGTTTTCCATCAAGATGAACTCTTTCTGATTCCATTCTAGCAAATAAAGTCTCACCCGAGGCTTTGGGCACGTCAATCTTCAATTAGCAGTTCAAGTAACAAAAGGAGTTCTGGACAGCTAAGATGATTAAATCTTTGAGTAAAACTGGAGAGAAAAAACCATTTACTGTAATAGAATCATGCTCTTGTGTTTAGGGGTGGTAAAATTATACTGGATATGTATTTTTTTAAGTTAGTTTCAATAACCAAGACCTTGAAAGTTTATTCATCTGTAAATATAGTGTCTGACCTTTTCTGGGCCAGCTGGTCATGAAAAAAAAACGGACTCAAGTAAACCTTAATATTTCAACTTGAATTCCTAATTTAATTATACTTTTAGAAGACAAAGACTTTCACTGCCTAAGTGGCCTTACCTACCCTTTTTTGTTCATAAAAGCTATCAGTCAGTGACTCCATCTTAATTGTGCTACCTGTGATATGGAATTGCTATACACCAAACCACTGAATGAAGTCAAAACAATGTGCCTATAGGTGTTTAGTACCCATATTAAAGCATGGTAAGCTTTGCCTGGCACTAAAATATGATTAAATACCCATTACTGTTACATCTGTGCATGAAAAGGAAGAGCAAAGCAAAGAACAAAGTGAGTGTCAAGCAGTAGAAAAGAATACCATGAGGGTAAAGGTGTGAAAGCTAAGGGCAGCATTCTGCAAAGCCAGTCAAGATAATCAGAGATGGCGGAGAAGGCCAAGAATGAGAATTGTTACAGGAATTTAAGAGCTGTCATGTTGAAGTCACTACAGAAATAATGGTCAAAGACATGTAATTTAAATTATCTACAGTATTAGCAGATGAATTTGCTATAAAAAAAAATGTGGATACTAGGTTGAGGAAAACAGCTCAACTGAAAGCCCAAAAATCTGTTCAATTCCCAGATCCCCGTGTTTTTTTAAAAAAGCTGGCAGTCTTATAATACCCTCTTGTCTGGTCTCAAAAAAGCAGACATTACAAAGGAGCTAAAATCTAGGAACAGGACCACCCCCAAACCTAGGTTTCTAATGACAAAGTACTACAGGCCTTCTAGCGCCTAGACTCCCACAAGTTTTCAATAGACAAATCCAGGCTGGAGAGATGGCTCAGTGAGAAAAGTATATGGTGGGCATCTGTGAAGACCTAAGTTTGGATCCCCAGAACCCATATGAAAGCTGGGCATGGCTGTATAAAGTTGTAACCCTAGTGCTCAGAGGATAAAGGAAAGTAGATCCTGGGGGACTTGGGGTTAGCCAGTAAACTCTTGGCTCAAAGAACCTGTCCAGAAAAAACGGAGCATGATAGCAGAAGACACCCAATGTCAAACCCTGGCCTCAACAAAAATGCACGGGCAGTCACATACACACTTAAAATGCATATATACACACAGCCAGCCATACTATGTACACTTGTAATTTCAGGCATGGGAAAGTGCAGAGAGGCAGATCCCTGGGTTCACTAGTTGGCCAGTCTAGCCTTCTTAGTGAGCTCTAAGTCAATGAGGGACCCTGTCAGATCCAGGGAGGAATGACAGCTAAAGTTAATATAATCTCTGGACTCCACATGAATATATGCCATGTGAGATGCAATTTTTCATGTTTTCCACACTATTTTTTACAGTCAGCTATGTAATAGTAACTTGTCCCATACTGCTTTATAGATAATGTTTTATAGGCGGCGTTCACTGCCTCATCCATAGTATGTAGACTTTAACAAACAGGAGCTAATTAGACAAGGCATAGTATTTTTTTATGACCATAAGATGGCACCAAAATGCCACTTCTCAACTAATATGCTTCCAACAGGAAAACAATACATTTTTAAAGTATTTCTAAAACAAACATTTTGTCAGAGTTCTAATGCTAGAAGTAAACCACCCGATAAAAGTTCTTTTGCCTAATTTCTGGCCAGGCTTATCAAGAAAGTGACTTGGACTTAACTTTCTAACATTTTCTAGAAGATGAAACCTTACATTTTCCCATCAATTTAATAGCAATGTTTTCCCTTGACAACAGAACCATCACAAATATACCCTTCCCCTTTCTAGCCATCTAGAGCCATCTTAAGCTATTTTCTGCTGGGTTTTTTAAAATCCTGGCAAAATCTGTAATTTTCAAAACTAAGGTTAATGAACACTGTCCCAAAGAGTGGACATAGTGCTGCGGCACTGTGTGTGAGGAGGCAAAGGGGCCTTGGCTATAACAGGAAATAAAGCTCTACTTTGCTGCCACAACTCATTATCAAAGCACATCTGTGTTTTCTAGTGTTAGTCCCATTTGCCCATCACACCACTAACTATATAAGGTTCTCTGATTCATAGACACATTCATTCATTCATTCATTCACTCCCCTTCCCTACTAAGAGAATCTAACTACGAATACTAAAACAGGTACTTAAATGGTTCAGACCGGTTTTCCCTTTGAAGCCTTACAAAAGACTCCATTTGAAAGGTCTGTAGCAAAGGAAACTCTTAAGGTTCCTAGTGCTGCCTTTTTAATGTTTCCATCTATCTGCTGACTGTTAGCTATGTCACCCATCTTAGACTCCTGTCAAGTTGAGCTTTATTACATTTACTGATTACTTGTATATGGGTATGCATGTGAGCACAGGAGCTATAATGCATGCAAGGAGGTCAGAAAACATCTGTGGAAGTCGGTCCTCTTTCCACCATGCGGATTCTTGAGGATTAGTGGCAAGCTCCTTTACCCACTCTCGCCTTCTCACCAGCCCACTCATTTTATTGTTTTTGTAAACCCCAAAGATACCATGAGCTTCTCATTTCAAATGAGCCAGTGTCTCACTAAGGCCTTCTCAGCTTATGGTCCTTCTCAATAGCTCAAAATCATTATCTTCCAGCATGCCACAGTTAAACACTTCTGCCTTTACTACCGTCTCCAGCCCAACTGTCCAGCTGTTCATAATACACCTACAGCCTCAATAACAGAAATTCTGTGGGTTTCAGTGTTCCTTCTACTTCCCACCAACCCTTCATGAACACTCCACTCACTGTCAGCTGCCAAGGCCCACTGCATTTTGGCTGGGACTTCCCACTGAAGGACTTAGTTATATGTTACTAGTCCTAGGAAGGTTCTCTGGCTACACTCTCCTACAAAGTCATTTCAATCCTTCCTTATAGTTTAGATGGTGTGTTTCAAACTGCCCTCCATTGTGAGAACTAAAAGCTTCCTAGAGCAGAATACGTATTTATAAACCTAACACGGTACCAATGTTTACAGAAATTATCTGCTAAATCAGCAATAACTAACTCTGACAACTACACACCCAAGTCAGACCATCAACCCTGGGTCTCACTGAACTCAACAGTCATGTCACCCACCCAAGTCAGACCATCAACCCTGGATCTCACTGAGCTCAACAGTCACGTCAGCCTACTGAATTCATCAGATAGTCTGTTCTTCAGAGGTTAGTCTAAAAAGCCACTTCAAAGATTTTCAAATGCCAAATGACCTGTGTGCTGTATTCACTTTAATATATATATACAAAGATCACTATTAACATTGATAAAAGAGCTTTTTAACAGTTTTATCATGTGCTTTTCCTATCAAAGAAGTACAGAAGGGTAAGAATGCCATTGTATTCCCAGTACACTCAGGAACTAAATAAAATTTAAATGAAAATATAATCAATTCATCTCATTTTTTGGATGAGTCACTGGAGCCAAACAAGCTATACAAAAATTGCCAGGCAACAGAAATGGAAAAGCAGTGTAATGTTAATTAACTCACAAATGGGATAGATGCTGTTGTTACCAATTCATTTATGTGAGAAACTATTTTACGTCTAAACAAAACTTGCATACTATACCAGAGAGATCCAAATTTAAAGCAATTTCAGAAGGATTGCCATTGTATCAGATGTATGGTGAGTGGGTGTAAATGTGGAAAACAGGATGTCCTGTCCTCATGCAGACAGTTAGTATGACTGGAAAAATCTATATCCTAAGGGAGGCTCCGTGAGCTACTTCCCTCAGGATGTCTCTCTTGGTGCCCAGCACAGCTGTGCTAAGCTTTTAGCATCTGAGAGTTATCTACCTGACTGGTGAATTTATTTCAAGGTCATCTCTTTTCTTTAATGTTTAGCTCCTATATAATCAAATAACTTAAAGAAGTAGTCCTAACGGGAAGAAGAAATCAAAGGGAGCAGCCAGCAGAGAAGTCCTAGGACAAGAAGACTGAGTGAAACCTGACACTGAGATGCTAGCACAGTTAACGGATCCATCCTAATTTGGAGTAATAAAATTTGGAAAACTGAAATCTGGATCTGTATTACATAATTTTTCAACACTACAAAATTTTCTATATCTTTCAGCACCTACATTATAATTTTAATATTAACAATACTAACTGGGAAGTCATTAGTGAACTTATGAAAAACTCCTTTTATTTTTATAGTTCAATACCAAGTGAAAAGATAGGCACATTCATTTCATGAGTCATATTTTCAACCTCTAATGTAAAACAAACAAGACAGAATATGCACTTAATATGTAGTTTTCAAGTCTGTAACAGAATGTAAAAAACCATTATAAAATTTTGCTATGAGACATCAAACCTCTAAGAGTTGGTTAGACAATGATTTCACGTTCCACCTATCAGACAGAACAATGTACACTTGACAGTTGAGCCTGAAAGAGTAAGAACAAAGTGCAGACATCTGGCTTCTTATGCTCATGCTTCAGTAGTACAGGCTCAACAACAGAATTCTATCAATGACAGCACACCAGTGTTAACATTCACCAGGAATATTGAACAAGCTTAGGAACAGTTAATTCTGACAGGTTATAAAACACAAAACTCAACACTTACCTTTATTTTGTCAAGCTTTTATAAAAACTGATGTTACACAAAGCAAACCCATCTATTTCCCAAGCATACTGAATGAAGTAGAAGACAGCACAACAAATGGTAGAAGGGACAGACTCAGGGTTGTGCTACAATCCAGGCCAAAGCAGCTGCCTAGAGATTTGGAGGAGCAAGGCCAGCACAGGATCTTCCGATGTAAACCCTGGTTCACATGCCATCTCTCTGAGTTTGGGCCTTTTCTATTTTATAAGTATACTAGTCTATATGCTCTAAGAAACAGACTTAAAAATACAAATATGAAACAGTTATAAAGATCAATTATTCAGCTGAAGTGTTTGATTTATAAAGAAGAAATGACGAAATGATATTGACAAAGCAGAACTGTATTAAACTAAACATGGACATGTTAATATAATCTGTTTTAAATTCCAACTCAGCCTTAATTAGTTGTTTTTGACTCTGTGACTGTGTGTTAACTACAATTACTCTAACTATAATGCCGATAACAGCCCTGAACTAATTCTGCTATATCAAAGACTCACACCTCTATGAAAACAAAACTACAAAAAAACAAAAACAATCAATTACACTTACTAAGAACAAACATTTACTTCAATTGCAGTATATGCTTTTCAGTCACAAAAAGAAAGAAAAGAACAGTGATTAGACAGTGGTCACATCCTGTGCAAAAAAAAAAAAAAAAACCAACTTGAAATATAAAAATGGTAGCACAAGGTATCGGTTGCTTACATTGCAGGAAAAAGGAAACAAGGTAGCTGAAATATGGCACTCCTTGGCAATTTCTAAACCAAATAGAATGCCTTTAAATGATTGAGTTTATTTGTGTATTAGTAAGAAAGCCCCACAACCATAAATAGTACAATATTTAAAAATAAAAAAAATATTTATATCCATCTAAGACAGATAGTGTATTTATACATTAGAATTCTTTAAGTGCAGAAGGTGGTTCAGGTTTTGCCTTTTGTATTTTTTAATTCAGTACTTGCCCATATGTTGAAGTTCCACTAAATTGCAAAAGCCAATTCAAATCAAGGAACGTGTTATTCAAAGTTGCATAATTTCATTTAGGACTACCAACAAGGTTCAAATCAAGTCTTTAACATTAATGGTCATTTTTAGTCAATGGAAAGTTAAAAAGTCCTTAAATCTTCATTATCCTCTTGAACTTGCCCTTCTAAATGATTCTCAGACTGCAATTCCTAGTTTGCAAATTAAAAAAAAATGCAATATGCATCATACTTCAAGAAAAGACGATGATGTTGAACTAGCATTCTTCTGGATCTTTTCCCTGCTCCTTTCAACCTTCTTTATAATTTCAGACACAATGCACACTGACGAAGTAAGGCCCAAAAGAAACAACAGATCTGTAAGAGGAAAATAAACTGAGTATTACAGGTCTTTGAAATGTATAGCAAGAGCTTACACCTTAGGATACACTGTCACAACAGTTTCAGGAGGTAGGGATCCATCAGTCCCATAAGTTAAACATGTTGAAATGAGGGAAAAGCAAGGCGGCTCCAAGATGAAAGCCTCGTTGGGCAAGTTGGACTATCTAAGCCTACCTACTCCTGAACCCATGGTGGAAGATTAAAGGCAACTGTGACAGTTGTCCAGACCTCTATACAGAAGCTGTGGAACAAGTGCCTGTGCACACATACAAACACACACTAATAATAACACTTTAGAATGCATATGAAAGATAAATCTCAAGTAAGCTCAAAGTTCAGAGCTGAGAGAGAGAAGTCAGAACTAGAACCCAGATTCTGTGACAACCTTCCCTGAATCCTGAGTTTCACGTAACTAACTTAATAGTAATGCCAAGGGTTTCCTCTGATAGATCGAGGCTTTTGCAAAGCACTACTCAAGAAGCAGCACAGTCTCCAATGATATGTTCCAAGTCTAGAAGACTGTCTTGTAATAGGATTCACAACCTCTACTCTTTCTTTATTGCCTAAAAAACAGCTCTATTTTTAAATTTTGCTTTTTAAAGTGGAAGCAATGTGAATATAGAATTAAAATACTAAAATTAAACTAGTTCAAATTTTAAGGTGAACTTCAACTTTATACCAAAAAATACAGACTATAAAATTCACTTCATAAATACTCAAACTTAAAAAAAAAAAAAATCTGCCGGGCGGTGGTG
>NW_022196906.1:99103594-99141896 GCF_008632895.1 Mastomys coucha
AAAAAAAAAAAAAAAAAAAAAATCTAAGATTGAAGGACCCATATTCCAAATATACTCTTCCACACATTTAAGAAAATTAATTTTGAATATATTTTGTTGGTGGTGGTTGTTTGTAGTGCTGGATCAAACCAAGGGCCTTGGCTTACCAATGAAACATTACCAATAAGTTCCACACCTACCCTTGTACCATATATTTAATGAAAGCCATATAAAAGAATAATAATTTCCCGAGAAAGATTATAAAAGCTAATGCCTCCTGAGTCAAGTGGAGATTTCTTAAAATAAGAATAGTGGAATGCTAAGTTTATTTTAAAATGATTAAGAACAATTTGATTTTCACTGAGCTTAAGTTCTCTCATTTCATGATAGAAATCTTCATGTTTTTAAATACAATATTGTAAACTATAATTAATCTACAAGTATTGTGAGTTGCTATATTTTGGAATCATGAAACATGACTTTGTAGCAACTGATAAGATGGGGAAGTCAAGTGAGTGAAAACAAGTTTTCCCTTTATGTCTGATATGCAAACATAAAAGACCTTGTTACAAGTCCCACCAGTTATTTTTCTCTTCCTATTTAAAAAGAGCTTTTTACTATGGCAGACACATTTTAAGGACACAATAATGGCACACAGCATTTTCTTTACCCAGTATGCTTAGGCTCTCGGTTTGAAAAACCTTCTGAAGAGGAGGGAAGTAAATAACAAGCAACTGTCCCATGATGGATCCAAGAACTGCATAGCAGAACATCTTATTGCTGCAGAGTCCAATCTCAAACACAGACTTGGTCTGTTGGCAAAACAGAGAGTTCCAATTATTCCACCCTGATCATAGAAATGGCACCAGGATTACACTGGGTTCAATTCTGAATAATCATATCACTGAATTCTATCATGTCAAACCACAAATGTCTTACTTTATTAGTTTTGTAATATCCATATACACTAAATTCTAATCCAACTCTTTTTATTTACCAAAGGTGGGGGGAGATTATGAGAGCCAAAAGTAGTGGATGTCTGTAGCAACACCGCATTTGCTGATATGATGGGGCCACTGCACACATCAGGGATACTGCACATGTGCACTTAGAAGCAACTGACTACATGCACAAGAACTGTACAAGAACCAGCCAGCTAACCCTCAGCTGGACAGAATGGGCCAAGAGTTCCAAGCCTAGATGGGAAGCTACTGGTAACAGATGCCTGCAGGGCCAGGAGAGGAGCTGGGGGAAGTACGTTCTCTTCATAGGTATGGGCCCTGAGAAACTAGCCCTGCTCAAGGAAGACTGTCCTATAGCCATGCATATATGGACAACACTATGTAGAGGTTTTTTTAAAAAAAAGCAAATTAGGTGCAGAAAGGGGGCAATATGGATTTGGAGAGGAAGGAATGAAAGGTAGATCTGACCAAAACACACACAAGTGTGTGTGTGTGAGAGATTCTCAAACAACAGAAAATTAACATAACAGGTTATATTTATATATTTCTATGTTTATATATGTACTTAACAATGAATAACTAAGAGAGGCAGTCAAATTGAAAGGGAGTGGTGGGATATGAAGGACTGGAGGAAGGGCACATGGGAGGGTCTAGAAGGAAGAACAGAAAGAGGGAAATGATGTAATCATGTTTTAATTAAAATTAAAATAATTGCAGGCTGGGGAGTTTAGATCCCCAACACAAACAGGAAAAGCCAAAAGTGACAGAGATAGCTAGCCCCGGTAGGTAGAAACAGGAAAGATTCAGGGGCTCACTGCCCAGCCAATCTTGCTAATCCATGAGCTCCAGGTTCAATGAAAGACTCAAAAAATAGACTGAAACATAGTAAGGAAGACAGAGATCAACCTCTAGGCCTCCAGGAGTGCATGCACAGGCACACAAACCCACACATGTGCCATTCATACACCACACACACACACACACACACACACACACACAAGAAAAGGGCTGCTCAGTGCACTGTAGTGGTGCATGCTTGTGATCTCAGTTCTCGGGGAGCTATATGGGAGGATCTCAGATTCAAAGGGGCACTTTCCTAAGAAGAATCAATTACAACAATGAACCTATAAAAAGAAAATGTACTTTAGTACTAAAAATGGCCCTATAGGTTCATCTAGTTGAATGCTTAGTCACCACTTCTGGAGTGGCACTCTTTTGAGAAGGAGTAGGAGGTGTGGCCTTGCTGGAAGGATCCTGTCACTGGGGGTGAGTCTTTTCTCTCTCCCTCCCTCCACCTCTCTCTCTCTGTTTGTGGACTAGGAAATAGCCTCAGCATTATGCCTGCCTTCCACCATGCTCTCTGTCATGAGGAGAATGCACTAAGACTGAAACTGTACCCAGGCCCCAACTACTGAGTTGCTTAGTCATGGTGTCACAGAAATAGAACATAACTAAGACAGTGCCCCCAAAGTATTAATAAATTTCATTCATATATTGTGAAATCTTTTCTATCCATTCACTAAGGTATACAACCCAAAACTCTTACTCAACAAATACACATAATTATGTGTGTATAAGAAAAGTATAAGCCAGGCAGTGGTGGCCCATGTCTTTAATCCCATCACTTGGGAGGCAAAGGCAGGCGGATTTCTGAGTTCGAGGCCAGCCTGGTCTACAGAGTGAGTTCCAGGACAGCCAGGGCTACACAGAGAAACCCTGTCTCGAAAAACGAAAACAAACAAAAAAAAAAAAAGTAAAACTGCCTTTCATAAAAGAAATAAAAGTACTGGCTTCTAAAGTAGTCTAGTGATAAATTACTGAACTTCGAAAGCTCTAATGTGAAAAATGCTAATAGTTAAGAACTCATAGAGGCCTTCAAAGGGTAAAAGACTTCTAGATGCAAAACAGAAAACTGAGTGCATAAAGCACTTGAAATTGCACTGAATGGCCATGCAAACGAAACTAGTTTTCAAGGACATTATGCTCCAGAAAGTACTCCAGGTTTTAATGCTAGCACATCATTTCCTAACAAGAAAATGCAAACATAGCTTAATGTACAACATGGAAAGTAAAAAAGTTAAGACTCTTAAACTCTGATACCATGACAGATGTGACAAGGAACACACTGGCCTTTTCATAAGGATTTCTAAAATGAGACTAATATGTTTACAGCCCCATGAAGTATGTCCTATGTTAATCTAAATACATAGTTAATAATTGAAGATTGGATACCATCTGAGATCAAATGCTCCATCTTTATTGTTGACCAAGGCACATCTTTATAGAAAAATATATGGCACTATAATCTGTGGCTACAAAAACCAAAGCTAAAATATCCATAATTTCCATCTGCTTCCTATGAAAGAGTATTCTCCTCAAAGCGGTGAATAAGACCATTTGAACATACCTGGGATCTGGAACTCAGCGCATTGAACATGTCAAAAAACACAAAGCAAGTGAAAGTCATTGTTGTGTCTCGGGGTGTTATCACATTGTCTCGAAGCTGCCAAGAAGAAAGACAAAATGACTTTTTGTTTGTTTGTTTCTTGGTGGCTGAATAAAATAAACACTGCATGCTTTTAAAGTGAAATAGCTTCATTCTAAACATGAAACCTATCTGAATTTTCTACAGACCACCTAGTAAACAAATACAGTCTACATGAAAGTTAAAAAAAAAAAATCTCATGAGAACACTGCTACACAAGGACTTAGATTTTCTTATTCTGTCCAAACTTCCATGTGCATGATACTTTAATAAATACTTAATGACCTTACATTATATCCTCTTAACCTGTGCTTTTCACTCAGAGGGTTCTTCAATTGTCAATCATCTGTACAATACACCAAAATTACTAGGAATCGGACTACACAGATGCATGGTAACACAGCAGTTTATCCAGTGAATATACCTCTCGCCAGAAGACAAACAAAGTCCCACAAACAATGATTATCGATGAAACAAGTATTTTAAGTATCAAGTTTTTTGTCAAAATGCTGTCCTTCCAGTTTCGAGGCGGTTTTCGAATGACATCTTTATCCACTGGCTCTACTCCAAGGCTTAAAAACAAAGAGAACAAACAAGGTACTTTACAATATTCTGTACACTTTTACAACCTAACTAACATCAATTATCTAAGAAATAAATGCTTTCTTTTGAAAACAAGATGCTGAATCATAAAGAAATCACTACCTATGATTACTTGAAAATTACCACTGCTTGACATGATGGCAGATGTCTCTAGTACCAACTAGCAGAACAAGGAAGTGCAGGACAGAGAAGAGAGGAGAGGGAGGCAAGAAGTGAAGGCAAGGGAGACTACTGGTCAGTAGCTTTCCCAACGCTTACACTTATGCATTTGGTAAGACAAGCACATGCCAGCCAACTTTCAAAAAAAATCCAATTTCATTTACATATAAATTGTTTATAAATCCATAACCTACCAGAAAAAGAAATGTATTTCATGCAAGGATGTCTTTGACTAGGAGATTTACTGTGATAGCCATGACAGATATCATTCAATTACCATAGTACTAAAAAAATAAAAGAGACACTGAAATCTTTGAACATATATTTTACCAAGTGTCTAAAACAGAACTCAGATATGAAATTGAACTTGGAGATGGTGTTGATGCAGTATTATGAACACATCTCTTACATACTAAGAGTCTGGAACTTTTGCTAGACCTCAGTCAGTGACTTACAACTGGTATCCTACTATGTACTTAGCATATGTAACCTGTATTTGAGAAACCAATAACAAGACCAACCAATCTTGCCTTGGATTTCCATATAATCAACGTTTATAGCATAAGCTAATGCAGAACTATAACCTTAAGTTACATACTTTTCCATGCCCCCGGCCCAGTATATTACACATGTGTTTTCATGTATGTATGTATTCATGGCCCATTATAATCATTTACTGGAAACAGCAAATAGACTGAAGGGCCTTATAAAATGGACATCCATAAGTGCTGAAAGTGGTGTTTATTTATTGTCTGGGTCAGTTGCATCAATGACGTAATTCCAGTTAAAGCTCTGGTTAAGACTGCTTGTCTCAAGTATCCCTCATTCCTTCAATGTGTGATGCTTTCTGTGCTGTTCAGTAAAAGAGCCCTTTTTTGGGGACAGACACACAGAGACATGAGACAGCCTTCAGGCAAGCATACATCACAGAAAACAGAAGATACAAGAAGAGTGAAACAAACAATTTACATGTTGGCTTGCTCTTGGTTAAATAACAATAACTGGACAGGGAAAGGAGGCCACCTTTGATTTCTATCCTCAGTGCAACACCAAATCATTAGTGGTGACTAAGTTTATTATTAATAAGTTCAAACTGACTGCAGGAAATTTCTCCATTACATCCAGTTCTTAGAACACAACTTGCGTCCTAAACACAAGAACTATGACTATTCTAATGTCTAAGAAGCACGTTACTGGAAAGTCGTGAGGAAGGTTTGATGTGTCTTACTCACACCTGCCTTGCCTTTTCAAGCTTGTGAATACACACTTACCTCTGAGCTGGGGGTCCATCCATTATAATATTGATCCACAAAATCTGCATTGCATTGAGAGGGTTAGGAAAGTTCATTAACGTAGCCAATGATATTAAAGTTAATGCTGCTATACTCCTGTTGAAAAAGAGTCATTCAAAAATTAGCGCAATAAATTATATACATTTACTAACACTTAAGTCTCATGTTACTGGAGCTAGGAGCCAGCTCAGTTGGTGAAATACTCGCTGAGGAAGCATGCAGACCTAAGTTTAGATCCTCAGAAACCAAGTGGAAAGTTAGGGCAGCAGTGCACGCCTGTAACCCTAGTACTGGAGAGGGAGAGACAGAAGGTCCCTGCAGCTTACTGGGGAGCCAGTCGGGCTAATCAGTGAGGCCCAGGTTCAGTGAAGACATATTATCAAGACTTAAGGTAGGAGATGGCTGAGAAAAACATCCAATGTCAACACCTGAGAATGCATGCAACACATACATGTGTACACAGATATGTGCACATCCACAAACACATTCACTACATACATACACAAAAGGAAAAAATAATGTTCTACATATTCTAAAGTAATCCTACTAATTCAACTGACCTATACTTCAGTCATATGAATATTTTATTAAGAAGCTAACACTTTTTGTTTGTTCTAACACTGCAGTCCGGGGTTTCCCTAATGTAGCCTGGGTTGGCTCAACAATCTACTCGGTTTCCCAGGTGTTGGGATCAAAAGTGAAAGTCACCCTGATTAGCAAGCCAAGAGTATTTTAACAACAAAAATAAATAAATAAAATAAATAAATAAATAAATAAATAAATTTTAATGCTTAAGCAACAACAGCACAAGTAATTAAGACTTTCCAATTCTGACAGGGGCTCCCTGTAAGACACACAGATGGGGCCTCTGGGGTTCTTCTACCTCAGCCTTCTAGAACAATGAGAGTACAGACATGGGCCACCAAGCCCAGATCAAAGATTTTTAAACCTACAAAACAACACTTTCAAAAATATTTAACCACTTTTTGGCTATAGAAAAATCTATCCTATTTAAGAAAAAGGTAACCAAGAAACATTGCTGAGATTTGACACATCCCCTTTTAATTTCAGGAGCAATTAAATAAATCCCGAAAGTTTATGCATGTATCCCTCAGTAACCATGACAATTGTTTGCAGGATTCTTCAAATGTCGAAGTCCTAGTCACTTATATAGAATGGCTAAATATCTACCTATTGTTTATACATTTATTATATGTTTTAAACCATCCCTACATGATTGTAATATCTAGTATGACCTAAATAGTATGTTAACAGCTTTTTACTTTTTAGAAAACTACTAATAAGCAATTTTCAGGAATACAGGTCATAATTTTACTTTTCAAATAATTTCTCTAGAAGACCCATGGGTAAAAAAATTCTTGCAAACTTACGTGCTCAGTTGAAATCTAACAAAATTTTTAATGTTATTATAAATGCCTTTACCCTCTTCTATTGCAGACCTGAAATTTAAAAATAAAGAAATAAGAAAATATCACATAAAATATGCCTATACATTTTGAAACTAAGTTTCCAATCAAATAATAATTAGCACTTTACAAAAAAATTTCTATTGTTAGGTAAAATTAAGAAACATTGAAATACTTTAATTTACCAGAGAACTGAGCTCTATTTAAACTATTTTCATTATACAATATTCAAATTCTCTTTAAAACCAAGAACCCTGATAGGTCTGAAGTGATGGCTCAGTACTCAGAAGGCACCCTCCTCCTGCAGAAGACCTGAGTTCTAGTCCCAGCATCCATGCAAGCGGCTCACAGCCATCTCTAACTCCAGCTTGAGAGAAACTGCCAACTCTGGTCTCCACAGGCACCTGCACCATGTACAGTCATACATGTAATTAAAAGTAAATCTTTTTAAATACTCAATATAAAAATTATGTATTATCTCTCTCCACACAAAATAAAACTCAATGATATTCTATAACTTTCATGGCTCCTATTTCTTAGTAGGTTAAATTAGCACATCAAAAATTAAATGGCAATGAGTTATATAAGAATTATAAGGTTTATATTTATTGTCCTACATAACTATTACATTAATATGCTTTGAAGAATTCAAAAATGTGCTTTACAAAAATTTACTGAAGAATTTTTACATTCACTTGGCTGACTGAGTGTAGGAATTTTTAGATAACTGCAAGAATGGGAGAAAAAATACTTCACTCCTTGCAAAAAGTTGGCAAATGTGAAGTCTTGCGTCCCACAGCATGGCAGGACTCGTGACTACAACTGACTACCACAAGAAGTGAAGGTTGGGTTAGCCACAGGTTATGGAAAGTGAGAAACACAGACCTCCACCACCACATTACACTTGAGTAGCAAAGGCATTCAGAGCTAAGAGGATGTATCACAAAATAAGGGCAACAAGAACATTTATTAATATAAGAAAATAACATGAATGTGAACTCAACTTTTAATGCTACATAATGTCTCCTGTAACTTCAATTTAACTAAAATAAAGACTCTGGAGCAAAAGCCACTGCTGCACCATGATTCTATGCCCAGAAAAATGTGACAACTGGCCAGCACTCCCTAAATATTTCGTCATTTATTATGTCTGTTCCATTTACACAAATGCTTTTCTCTTGAATTATATAAGATTATCCCCCCAAATGTTTTGATCTGCCATATACTGCCAGTTCTTTTTGAGCTGAGTTGTCTGAAGGCAAGATGCATGAAGGAGAGAAAGACAAATGTCTTACATTATGGTTTGGAAGTCATCATCCACCAAGATCATGTCTGCAGCCTCCTTGCACACATCGGTGCCAGTCTGGCCCATTGCAACTCCAATGTCCGCAGCCTTCAGGGCGACTGCGTCATTTACCCCATCTCCTGTCATGGCTACAACTGACCCGTTCTTCTGCAGAGACTAAAGACAGACAAGCAGAAAAAACTTGACTGCCTGAGAACTGAATCCACTGAGACCTTGGCGTCTACATGTCTAGAGCTGTATTTACCTTATGCATATATTATGTTTAGATATTTCGGTTTCATTTTGTGCCTGCTTATAAAAACTCATTACACCCCTGAGTAAATTGATGCCTTGATAGGACTCTTCTTGGCCTCCATGTCTCTTTTATTCTCCATTTCATTCTGCGGATCCTGTCTAAACTCCGGTCTGAACAAACCCACTAACCCGAGTGGAACTGCGGGCCGGTTTCCACAGAAAGCAAGGAGAATTATTCTGATTTTTTAAATTAGACAAAGAGGTATTATCAACCATCTTTCACAAAATTAAGATTCAAAATATATATAACCTCATGTTTCAGTCAACTTTAAAACATGGAAGTCTTTATAAAATAAAGCTTACAAAATATTGCTACTAGTATTTCCATCCAAGAGAACTGCATATCTGAAATGTAACACTCAGCTATACAGTGGTTTATAACTAGGTGTACTTTATTTTCCAGAGAACAAAAACAATGTTTGGGGCATTTTGACTGTCTTGAGTTTTAAGATGGCACTGGCATTTACTAGGTAGGATCTAAGGATGAAACTAAACATTCTAATTTACCCAAGAGAGCCCTACCACTCCTAGCTACAAAAAACGACCCTAAAATGTCAACAATCTCTACACTGAGAAGCTCTAGACTTTACAATGACTAACTAGCATAATTAAACCTGCTGCTGATGTAATTTAAGTTGCTTTACACATCAATAAAATGGTACAGAACAACATCCTGGTCAATGAGGCATTATGCAGGACAGCAGCCGAAACTGAAACCTTCCTAATGCCTGTAGACATGCAAGTGGTGTTGGTGTGTAACACATAGCTCACTTATTTGTGGAACATTCCACATAATGAAAAGTTACTTAATAATAGACTTCTAAAACACAGCTTTGTTAAGAAACTCATAGAAATAATAAGCCTTCTTTACACTGTTCACTCGCATGGCCCACCTGTCTCACATTTGTTTACAGTGTCTCTATGACTACTCACATTGGGATGATGGAGCTATGGCTCCTACCAGAATACACTTCGACACTCTGTTTAAAGAGGCTTTACTGAAGTTACTTCATAGTTTTGTTCTATGATTTCCTATGCCAACTAAACTGTTTCTCTGTCGAGCTCTTCCAGAATTATAAGTTTTGTCTCATAATACTTTGAAGTTTGGTATTCTATCAATATTCTTTGCAACAAACAAAAGAAACATTAAAACATTTTGTATAGTGAACTTAAGATAATTTGATTTTCAGACACTCACCTTAATAATTTTCATCTTGTGTCTTGGGCTTGCTCTGTAAAATACTGCAACCTGTTAAAACACAAAATACATTAAAAATCCTCAGTGTTAACAAGTAGCAGTATTAGCTGGGCGGTGGTGGCGCACGACTTTAATCCCAGTGCTTGGGAGGTAGAGGCAGGCAGATTTCTGAGTTCAAGGCCAGCCTGGTCTACAGAGTGAGTTCCAGGACAGGCAGGGCCACACAGAGAAACCCTGTCTCGTGGGGAAAAAACAAACAAACAAAAAAAAACAAGTATCAGTATTTCTAAGTAATGACATTTTTAACAACTTAATTTGGCACAAAGACTGAAATTAATCAATGCCATATATGTGCCAACATCCACCTCATGCAGGCATTTGACCTTTACCACAGAAAAGGGTATGTTAATCATAGAAAAAAAAAATCTAAATAAGTCATAACCTTATTTGTAGAATTTGGGTAAGACTACAAAGAGAACACAGCTTTCTTCTTGAAGTATTTTAGAAATGAAAAAGGAGGAAATTTTGTCTTTATTCTCACAACCGTGTTCTCAAAACTGGTGTCCACAGGCTTTTCTCTGCAGCCTGTCTCAGTAGGAACACTGCTTCCCAATGTCTGGGCAGTCATTTAAGTGTCACGTGGGTGCTTTTCCTTGACTTGGAAGAATTCACAAGCCTCTTTTCAACTGTAATTCAAAGCTGAGTAATGACCACATTTCTCCACCAGAATTAATCTCTTTTCTTGATCATCTATGCAGTCCTTCTCTGTGCCCCATGCCAGCCAGAACAGTGTGTCTGTGCCCTCAAGGTTCGCCTTGTTTTATCTGAAGCTGTCTAGCCAGCACTGCCAGCCCTTACAGCTCTCCAGCACAGTACCAGCAGGGCAGTGAAGAAGGGGCATGACCCTATTCTCCTTCACAGAATCACAGTTGTAAATGTCATGTGAGTTCCTACTTCACACTCTTTGTAAAAGTATTCACATTCCAAATTTTCCAACGTCTCATTTCCCAAACCTTTGAATTTCGGCATCATGGTCAATCTTCTCAGCACCTAGAAGCCATTGTGTTTCTTACACCCACACAGCACACTCTTCTCTGAAGTCCTGGAGGATTATTTCATGTTAGATTTCTCTCCTCATTCCTCCAGTCCAACCCTTCTTACAGTCTTGCTCTCAGAAGACAACTTTATTTCCTACTCCTAAGAAAACACTCCAATCCCTGCCACCCATCTGTGTCCAGAACCAATCCTAATATTTTACTGTAGACGAACTGATAATCCTCTTACTCACCTGCTTGAGTTTACCACCCCAGAAATTCTTAAAGCTCTTCCCTCTCCTTAATCACATTTTTCCTGATACTTAAGCAAAAGTGAGAGCTCACATCCCATGCCTTCCATTTCAGTTCTCCTTTCCTTCATCTTCACTTTCCTTTAAGTCATGCTATCCACGATGGCAAAGGTTCCCTGTACTTTCAGTGCTCTTGAGATGTATGCCAAAAAAACAAACAACTGAGAGAACCTCAGTGCTGTCACACACACTACTCCTGCTTCCTGTTTGTAAAGTCTGAAAAGATTCAGTTGAACTCCAGCATTCATTACTGATTATGCCCAATGTCCTATGGGCCCAGGAATCACGTGACACATATTTGGAGACTATTCTTCAATTAAGAGTAAAGTTCAACTTCTATTCAGATAGAGCATAGGTTCCTCCATCTTGTATTCTGGCTAAGACCGTTTTGGGTTTCACTAAGATATGGTCCCTTGATGGAGAATTTCATGGAAAATTATCCAACTCTATTCTAGGATTCCAAGGTCAAGATGCCCCAGCTAAATCACCTTAGCTTCAATTGAACTGCCTTGCCTGTTTTTGCAAGACCTTCCCCTGCAGCTGCCAAGCAAAATGCCGCCAGAACATAGTTTTTGCCTTTAAAATCCCCTTTCCCTAAACACTTAATGCTACACTTAGGTCACAAATGCCTGAGTATAGTCCCAGTTGGCTGGACTAGTCTTTTAACTGGCTATAAATGATGTCTGAGTAGTCATGCCTGGTGGGCTTCCTTTAACATTTAAATGTATCTTTAAAAAAACTAAGCTACATCTATATTCAAAACATACTTGTGCCTGAATATGTAGAAACTTAAGTATTCAGAAATTAATCAGGAAGCATGTCCTGTACTGAAATGTCAACCTGAGTACTTGGCAGGGCCATAGGATATACAGCATATTCCATAAAAACTGATGGTGAGGACTAATGCTCTGTCTATGCTCTGTTCCACATAATTTATATTCAAACTTGGCAAGACACTTCTCTGTAACTATTCTAGGTTACCAAAAATGAAAACCCTGGGACTGTCTGACTGAAGATGTACTCCTTTATATACTAGCATATTTACTAATATGCAATAAATATATCTATTACTTATTATAAGGCTAACATTTCAAAGCTTCTGATTACATCTCAGAAATAGCAACAGCCACTTTTAGACCAAGCAGATCCATCACAAACCAAACTGGCAGTGATTCCTTGGTCTTTTACATGTGGCACATGTCACCATACACATTTGCTCTTAAAGCACTAGAATATGTCCAGACCTATACATCAGATAATACATTTTTAAGTTATAACCATGGACTCCAGTACCAATGTCACCCCACTCTCAATCGCTCTGAGACATGGAAGTAACCAAGATGCCCTTCGAAAGTGTCAGTCATATATTCAAGTACGAGTCACAGTGAGCAAGCTATCAACCCAGGAAAGGACATGGTGGGATAATAAATGCATATTGCTTAGTCAAAAGAGCCTGGAAAGGTTACTTACGATATAATTTCAACCCCATTAAAGAAAAAAGAACAAATTAGTGAAACAGCAAGGGCATCATAAAGCAATAGGACAGGTCTGCATAAAACTAGTGGTGGGCAAAGTGAATACTCGTTTGCCAAAACCCTAGAAATAATAGACCTGGAACAGCTGTTATTTCCTCACTTATTCTGAAGATCAAAACTTGTGCTAAGTAGTCATCCTCTAGAAAGTGACTATAAATAAGATCTGTATAATATACGCACTCCTGGCCGCTGTTATGACTAAAATGTTATTTACAGTAAAAATACATACACTAAAACATAAGAAAATGGTTAAACACGTATAAAACATACATTCCTGCACAGTAGACAGCCATACAAAATATAGTATAGCCATTAAAGGCATATATTCTCTTGTAGTAACTTATGATTCAGAAATGCAGAAGTTATATACTGACTCTTATGCTTGTGAATATATAAAATACAAACTATGTTTTTGTTAAATACATACTGTAAAATTACAGTGGGCTAATTTATCATGTTAATGTGCTATGTGGGAACATAACTTCTGAGTGTCTGGATTAGATTACCAATAGTATAAATTTTAAGTTATTGTTCAATTTTCTACAATAAGCATTATTGTACAATAAGCATTATTGTAGAAAATTGTCTAATCAGAAAAAATATTATAAAGATACATGTAATATATGCATATATATAATGTATATATAAAAAGCTGTTAAGATGGTATAATTTAAAGAAATTCTGTATTCTGAAAAAGCAGCTTTAAAGTATAAACTGAGATAAAAGAGGCAGTTCATTTATTATTACTGGCAACAGATAGCTACAACAGCTAACCAAATAAATGCCAGAGAAGTACATATGTTGAAGGACACACACACACACACACACACACACAATTAACAACATGGAAGAAATAATGCTACCCAATTCTTTTGAAGCCAGCTTCCTATGTGCCTTGTGTACGTGACAACCAGGCTCTATGAAACCTCCATGATGCGTACGCAGACAGCAAAACTCATTTCATGTAAGGAAATCTGGCTTCAAAGAAGTTACTATGTGATATTAAACAGGAATGTCTTTTTTTTTTCTGAAAAATAATTTGCTATAAAAGCATTAGAATCAAAGATTAAAAAGCATTTCAATTCCAAATAAGCAACCTTTTAACAGATGGTACTGGAGCAATAAAATACTATGCAAAACAAAACAAATTCTCACCTCTCCAATATATGTACGAATTAAAATTCAAAGTGATCACTGACTAAAATAAAAAGGCCTAAAACTATAAACTTCTAAGAGAAAAGTCCTCTGTAATCCTAGTAGACTGATCTCTTAAATAAAATCACAACTTGATCCATGAAAGTAAACACTGGTAAGCCAGACTTTATCAAATTAAATATCTCTGTAAGCACACCAGGAAGAAGAAAAAAACAAGCTGAAAAGAACCATAATATGGCAAACAAGTAAGTGAAAAGGTATTCATAATTAGAAGTTTTTGAGGGACGACAAATGGAAAGTACAATCAAGTCTTCCTCTATGCCACGCCCTGTCAGTGAGAGAAACGGCCACTCCAGGAACTCCAGGTAGTGTCACCAAAGAGCAGCAGGGACACGCCCTGTCACCAGTGTGGAGTTTCTTATGGAGTTAAGACGTCATCAGCCATATGACCCAGAAATTACTCAGGTGTGACTTTAATCTTTTAAACCCTATATTTAATGATGGTTCTTAAACAATTTAGCCTCCCTTCTAACCCACCACCTATCAGATGTAGTGAAAAAAACAGATACAGGGAAAGTGGACCTGCTTAGAAATGGGCTTGATCCCATCTGTGTTGTCTGGAAATCAGCAGTTTAGGTTACAGGTTAGCAGCAGCAGCTCTATCCACTTGAAAACACTTCACCGATAGACTAGGAGTCCAGTTCGGTAGAGTTGGGATAGCAAACATGAATAAGCAGTGGTGGCATGACCTAGCAGAGACAGCCAGGCCTCAGCCTCAGCACGAGTCAGCAGGAGGGACCAAGGCCAACAGGAATGCCAGGAGAAGTTCTCGGCTCTGCCTCTCTCAGGGAAATGAAGATGGGCGAAGACTTGAGACCAAGAAGCTTTTAGCAACGTAGGAAGCTAAGCTCAGCCTCCAAGTGACAGCCCCCTGGGCCTACTTATACTTCCTTTAAACATCAGGTATCTTCCATGGGTCTTGTCAGCACGCGTATCCTATCAGCCTGTGTCCGGAAGCAGTAAGAAACTGCAGCATACCACAAAATTTTTTTTGGTGTGGCTCTCTCTATGGAGTCATGAGAAATGCAGCTCAACTGCATTGCTCAGCGCAATGTAAGGTGAACCAATACATGGGTAGTTAGCAAAGAATCCTTCATTGTGTCCTTTCACATGCTTGCTCTAGAACATCCTCTCTCCTGTATATGCTTCAGTGAACTGAGTCTGCCTTACTCTTTCACCTGTGTCTACTTCAATGAAATATTCCTTCATATATTTGCCTTAGCAAAACACCATTCAACACAACGAACTTTCCAAAGAACCCATAAGTTTCCATTCCACTCAGGTATTTACACAAATGGACTTTCACAAAGAACCAAGTACTCACACAGTTTCATTCACTCTAAGCAAACACTGAAGACCAACTATCCTGAACTGAAGAGATACAGTGCACCCTACAGTCAGTCCAACAGTGCTCAGCAGTTAAGGGGGCAAGGGAGCAGAGAACTTAGACACAGCCACACAGTGAAGGGCCATCTCCAAAGCACTAACATGTCAAAGAATCAAGAATCAAATTCAAAAGTCTCATGCTGTAAGGTCTTATTCTTACAGAAATGAATAAGACATGAAACTATAGAAGTAAAAAAATGAATCACTGCTGCTGAGCTCTGGACCTAGGAGAGGAGCTGAATACAAGAGGTCGTGAGACAACTGAGGAACAAGAAGAAACTATTCTGTATCCTATTTGTGACAATGCAAGATATCTTGAATCTGTCCAAACTCAGAGCTGCACTCTAGAATAGTATGTTTTACTGTCTGTAAACAACACTCAGTTTCTTCAAAAGTATAAACAAACTCAAGCAAAAGTAAAAGCAGAACTAAAGCGTAATCAGTATCAACTAATTGCTCTCTGTCCACCTTCTAACTTACACATGAGCCCTAATCACCACAGAACTTCCCTCACAGGAAAGGGAGTTCTGAATAGAGGTAATGATTTTACAGTATTTTCTAATGATTGCATCATAAAAAACAATATGGTTTATTTCCCAGAAACTCCAGTTCAGAATCTGGAGCAGCAAGTTTAGTAAGCATGTCCCCTTTGCAAGTAGCCAGTTCTGGGGGACAAGAACAATGGCTGGTGCTTAGGGTCCGGCTCTTGGTGTAGCCAGTTATGGGGGACAAGAACAATGGTTGGTGCTTAGGGTCCAGTTCTCCGTGTTTATTCGTGCAGACTTACCTTTGGCACTATCTGTGAAAGGTGCTGGACCTCCATTGTATCCACTTCTTCTCCAGACACAGACTGGGAAGTTTTAGAATACAACCCCAGACGACTAGCTAAAGTAAAAGGGGACAAAAAAAAAAAAAAAACGTACATATATTTCTTTACTTGAAGAGTTAGGAAAGCTATGCTCGTTTCCTATGATCTCATTTACTTCTTTTTACATGTGAAAAGTATGTCTAGGAATCATAAGAGAAAAAACAACTGGTAAAAAAACTGGCTGAAATTCATAGTGGGGCCTGAAGTTTTCTGTTTGAGTATTTGGTTTTTGTTTAAATTTAAGAATACAGAATTGTGCCTAAGCCAGCAAACCCTAAAAATTACAACTAGACTAATCCATTTCTGCTTAGCAGCTAAATTCTAATGACAATCAGAATGTACTATAAGCAGAGTAACTGAAGCCAGAAAAGCTAATGGCACATTTAGCTGCACAAAATCATGTAGTTCCATTCAGATCAAAGGACACGTTGAAAAGTCACTTCCAACACATCTGTGACCCTTCTTAAGATAACGACGTGTGAAACCTTTAGTTCAGACCCATCATAAGTTAATAAAATCATAATTAACAGAGCTTGGTGAGTGTGACGTTTATACTTTACAGATGTCAATAAATTGGGACTTATGCTTCTCTCCACCTTACACTGCTGAAGGTAACTGTAACTAACTTTCAAACCACAAGCACATCCCCGATGGGTAACAAGACATATAGAACAAGCTATCCTCTCAGTATTTATGTTCAAGTCTGCTTCGAAAGTTAAACTGAAAAGGAAAACCTCAATTCGTCTCTCCTTTCACATCCCTCAGCTAGTGTTTACAACTGTCAGCGAGTGGATAATAAAGCTAAAAAGGTAACTACCCTTCTGTGAATAAATACACAAGTGATTTCATGAGTTAATCATCTGTTTTCAATATTCTTCTTAACTAAAATTTAGTTTACCAACAATCTCTTATAAGTTTGAGCAAAAATAAGCTGTTTTATAATTTTAATTGCATATTAACATATTTCTTAGCCAATGTTTACAAAACTAAGTGATGTTTTCTGAAAACTTATTGAAAGCAAAATGTAACAGCATAGTTATACCGATTGCAATTGCAGTCTCCTGAGAATCTCCAGTGATCATTTTGATGGAGACTCCTGAGGCAATGAGTGTTGTGACAGCTTCTTTCACACCAGTTCTAGGAGGGTCAATGATTCCGACCAGGCCAAGGAAGGTCAGCTGCCCCAGTTCCGGACCAGATGCCAAGGCAAGAACTTGGAAAATAATAAAATCAAAACTGCAAAATACTGGTTGTGAAAGTCTTAAACTTAGCTGATAATAAATCACATAAGATTATAATATCACTTATAGTTGCAGCATATTACTTGCAATTCAAACTTATCACATACCAACAGATTGCAGTTCAATGGTTCTGTATATAAAGTTGCTTTTAGGCTATTAAAAATTAAAAGGAATAAAACCAAAGAACTGTTAATCAGAGAAGACATATGAGAAAGAATTAAAACATTCTTTCATAGCAACCACATGCAGCTACGATCCAAAGAACTACAAGCTCTTTAGAAAATACAATTCATTATTTAGGGGGAAATGTGGGCTTGTCAAACCTTAAAACTCAAATTTAAGCAAAGAGGCCCCTTTGAAGGTTGTTTCTAATATATCTTCATCAGAAAAGGCTGTATCATTTGTATACAGCCTATATATACACAATTTCATACATGCTAAACACTAGAAAGAAAAAGTTCATCTACAAAGCGGTCTTAAGGTCATTAATACCAACAAAGTCTGTTTTCACTGCCTCCAAACATTAACAAGTGCTTCTTCTCAAACTTTAGCTCTCAAGAGCTCGTAACTATCGTATCATCATGTTCCTAGTGTCCTGTCATCACTGGGCAACAAGATTAAACAGAAAGTCATGCACATTTCCCAAACATCACTCAGCTTACTCTCAGAATTCTGTAAGCTTTACGGTGGTCACTACCATTGTAAATCAAAAGGATATACTTGGAGCAACCAAACACTAACAAGTACCTACAAAAACACACTAAACTTCAGTGTCTCAAAGGGAGCCTTCAAAGTCCCAAAAGAGACCAAAGTAGTACTTATTCTTATTCAAGCAGAATTCATGCATGGAGGATTGAAGACCAAAACTGAAGGCAAACCTTCTGTTAAGTGTGTAGATATACCCACACAGGTACTCACTCTGAAGGAGAAGAACTATCTGGCAATCCCTGATGCTAGGGGAAAGGCAGACGACAATAAAAGGAGATGAAGTGTCAATCTGCATGCTAGCATAGCCTGAGTAATGGAGATCACGTCTGCGTCCTCCCAAGGCGGGGTGGCACTATACAGGGATTGCTAATCTGCATTTAGGCACTCTTTTTTTTTTTTTTTTTTTGGCTTTTTTGCTTTGTTTTTCGAGACAGGGTTTCTCTGTATAGCCCTGGCTGTCCTGGAACTCACTCTGTAGACCAGGCTGGTCTCGAACTCACAAATCCGCCTGCCTCTGCCTCCCAAGTGCTGGGATTAAAGGCGTGCGCCACCACAGCCCGGCTATTTAGGCACTCTTTAACACTAATAAAGTCCTACTGAAAATATTCTTAAGACCAAGAATACATACATGCAATGTCTATAAAGGAAGTCCTCTGATACAAACCAATTATTATGGTTTGAATATGATATTTTCTATACCCTCGTGTGTTTGAATACTTGGTCCCCAGCTGATAATATTGTTTTGAGAGGTTGTAGAACCTCCAGGATATGGAACCTACCTGGAGGAAGTGGGTCACTTCAGGACAGAACTTAAGCTTTAGAGTTCACCATCCTGGCCTGTCTACTGCCCTGAGCTGTACGGTGGCAGCCTCTCTCCTGTTGCTACCGTAAGTCACTCCTACCACCATGCCTCCTCCACCATGATGGTTGCTACCTTCATGAAGGTTAGTACACTCAACTATGCATCAAAATAAATTCTTCCTCATTTAAGTTTCCTCTTGTCAGATAGGTCATCATAATTGTCAAAAAAAAAAAAAAGAAGAAGAAAGAAAGAAAAAAAACCCTAAAATATGTTGTAGTTTCAAAATTTAGGACCACAAGCATTTTTAAGAAACAAACTTTGTAAGATAAAGCATAACCACATATCAATTAATATTTTAATGTATACATATTCATATTTAATATTTAATTCCCCCATTATAGTAATAACAAGGAGGGGAAAATGAAAAAAAGACATGAGACAAAGGTGACAGTATTTTATAAATTCTATGAAACAAATATTTCCTCTAACAACTCTAGTCCACTTCACAATGCTACAGTGTAAACCACATATAAAACCTCAACAATTCTTCAGCAAAATAGCCGAAAACATAAAGGTACTTCCTACAGACCCTGACATGAGCTTCATTCCTGGAACTCATACAGTAGAAGTAGCAAATTGACTTTCATGTTTTATCTACCATGCCCTACCTCCACACATATACACAAAATAAATCTAACAGAAATTTGTAGATGAAGTCCTTTAAAATCTCTGTCCTACACAGAGAACACTACACATCTATAGAGACTCAAGAGTTCAGATTTTGCTGTATTCCTGACTTTTCATTATTTGCGGACCAACTCCCCAACTATTATAAAACACACCACCTCAGAAATTGCAATGGTTCTGATGTCTGGAGTAGAGTTGGACACTTCAGAAGTGGAGGAGGGATTCAGCTTTGCTCCCAGAACAGGGACTGTGCTGAGGCAGCCTTCCTTACCTCTGAGTCCCGCTGAGCCCATCCGTGCCTTCTCTTGTTGATACAAATCTCTCTGCTGCTGGGTAAGCGCCAAAGTCTGCCCTTTGCTGTTGTATGTAGTACAATACTTAATCACCTGCTCGTACGCACCCTTCATAAAACAAATCTCTGGTCTGTCCTTTAAGAGAAAAACATACCAAGGTTACATTCATTGTGTGTGTGTGTGTGTGTGTGTGTGTGTGTGTGTGTGTACTCGCGCGTGCGCATGCACATGCACACATGAATTCAAAGAGATATCTAATCTCTCATAAATCCTTAGCAAAGTTACTCAAGCCCAATGCTTTGAGTAGCACTTAAACTTTAGAGATTATTAACAAGTGGGAGTTAGCTGTATGTTCTTCAAAACACAGTTGTTCTTCAAAACACAGTCGTCCTACCAGACCTTACACTATAAGCAATACTTTACTAAACCTCGAGTTGGGCACTGTAAGATTTGGAACACGGTTCTTCTTCACCAGGCAGCAGGGAAATGAAAGAGATTTAGTATCAGTCCAGGGGTTTATTAATGACTATATATGTATATCTAGGCCTACTGACCTATGATGCTCTCTGACTCTCACAAGAACAGATCTCTTCCACTTATCACAGCAGAAGTAATATTCAACCTACCATATACAAGGTCCTAAACTGAATCCCCAGCATGAAAAAACGAATACAAAATACTCCCTAGTACCTTCCAATGAGCACCTGCAGTCCCCACCTGTCCTCCTCATTCTAGGCCATACCCCTCTGTACTCCTGAGGTTTTGATACAGTATGACTCTCTCTGTTAACAAGTTACCCATTTTACACTATGATGTCAATTTGACCAGATGCATCTATGCTCCCTCTCCAGTCTTTATAATATAAAGCGCAAGTTCTCAGAACTTACACTATGATTCTTCCCTGCTGAGCCAAGCACAATAATGAGTACAGGGGCTTTCTAACATCCTGGCTCTCTCTCAGACATGAATATATTTCCTTAATGTATCCCTTAAGTCCAAAGTCAGATATAATTTTGTTTCAGCCTGTAACTAAAGCAAGCACTTGTGTCATTTCTAGATAAAAATCTAGGGGCCACTACAGTTTGCCTCTTCTACCCACGGCTGTGACAGTATATGCCCACTCTCAGCCTCCCTTCAGCCAGCAGGACAATGAGCAACTATGGCAGGGAGATGTCTGCGCCTGAACTTAGTGGGAGGGTGTGGATGTTTTTATGGTCTATCCTCACTGACACACCAAGACTTTATTTCTCTTTCTGTACGTTTTGTCACCTGTAAAGTTAATATCTTTTTTTTTTTTACTTAGCTCCATTTATAGCTCTAATGAATCAGGACTCCCCTTAACCCACCTCCAACCCCCAAATCAATATCTCCCTTTCCTTGCCTTAGCCAACAGTATCCACATCATACTCCCACACTGCTAAGCTCTCCTCTTGTGGAGGCTTTGCAGCACTGCCTCCCCAGTGCCCACTGTTGCAGCACAAAGCACCAAAGAGCCACAATTAGCTCCAAGCCTCCTCCTGAGACCACCTTCTGGCCTTAACCTCTTTACATGATACTGTCCCTACTTCAAACACCTCTGGAGGCTTTACAAATGCTTTTCTCCAAGCATTTCATTCCGTGTCTATCCCCTTACACTGTCCCCCATTTCACAGTTTCAAGGAGCTTGGGAGGCCATTTTACTCTAAAGCCTAAAATCTTTCTGTTCTACAAATATTTCTAGCATTATTTAACAAGATTTTCTTTCTTCTTTTTGTTTGGTTTGTTGTGTTTGCTGTTTGTTTTTGTTTTTTAGAGATCGGTATCTCTACTTAGCCCTTGGCTGTTCTGGAATTTGATATACACAGACCAAGCTGGGCTTGAACACACAGAGGTCGGAATGCTTCTCTCCCCGAGTGTTGACATTAATGATATGAGCAGCATGCCTGACACAATCATACTTGCTGTCCTCCCTATGCTATTCCCACTGCTGCACGTGTCCTCAATCTTGAACCTTCATTTCTGATCTCGTGTCCTCTCCTAGCTACTTCTTGCTTTCTACTCTAATCCTGGCACAGTCCTTAGTTGTCAGCTAGTGATCTACTTAAGACTGCTAGTGGCACTTGACATGGTCTTCAGGAACCTCCTTCAGCATTTGTTTCTCGGCACCTACGTCTGCTGGCTCAGTCTGTGCCTTTATTCTAAACACTTCCACCAGCCTCCAATAACTCTGACTATCCATTTAGGCTCCCTGGGCACTGGTAACAGTAGTCAGCTGGTGGAGCTGCTGCAAAGGAGCAAAGAAATTCCAAGAGTAGGAAAGCTTTTGTCCTTGCTATTGAAAAGACCAGGGAGCTGTTCCTGAACTCTCTAATATCCTAAGGCAGGGCCAGGGGCACACACCCAGGAGAGCAGTCAGCTTCCAGAGCTGAGCCTGCCAGCACTCCACTGCCATCCTCTGGTCAGCCTCCTCCACTCCACAGGTAAAGGAACATTGATGGGCTGAACTAAAGAGACACAGAGGAACTGGAGAGGAAGAGTTACTGCTAATGTCTCAGACTCCCAATCTTCCCTCCCATTTTTGCCAGGCTTACCACATTTAAAAGTACTTATGGGTTTTTATCTTTAAATCCAGTGATTAAGAAAGTAAGTATTTAAACTGTCATATTCAAAAGACTCTTTAAAAAGAAAAAGCGCTAATTGAGCCATTATAGTTGTTTTTAAACGAGCAAGTCTGCCCAATCTGTCTGGCTGACCTCCCTCCATATCCAGAAGCTCGCTTGTGTGCTTAAGTTTCATCTATTACTTCTACTTGTTGCTTTCATCTTGCAGGAAGATCTTCAGGTTGGAAAATTCAGAGAAAAATCACACAGTTAATGTGGTCTTATTCATTCTAAGGATAAGTCATTCCTTCAGTGAAAAGCAGTCCAAAAACAAAATCAACAGCAACCTGTAATGAACTCTCACTGAGGAGAAAATTGTACCAAAAGAACCTGAGGCCAAAGCTCCCCATACCTAAGACAACGCTATAATGCACTGAAGCTGTTAGATCACAAGCAAGACTGAACACTTCAGTACACAAGTCCAATAAAGAATGTCATAATGAAGACTTAAGTCCACTGTGTCTGTCATGCTCTAAACCAGTAGTTTTCAACCTTCCTAATGCTGTGACCCTCATGTTGTGGTGAATCCAACCATAAAATAATTTTCATGGATACTTCATAACTATAATTTTGCTGTTATGAATTATAGCATAAATATCTGTTATACCGGATAGCTGATGTGTGAGCCCCCCAAGGGGTCATGACCCACTGGTCGAGAAGCACTGCTTTAAGGCAACTGGTTCTATTAGATACAGTAATTCATTAGTCTAATGGTAGATTGTCACAGGATATCTGATCACACTGTAACCCCCAAGATTGTGCTTTTTTACTAGAAATCTTTTGTGGTGTGGCTCAACCATAGCATACACCTTTCATCCAAGAGATAAACAAAGACTACTCTAGATCAAGAGGCAGAACAAGTAACCAGCACAGGGAGTAAACACAGTAAATGAAGTGGGGGTGTCTTTGAGTTGAAGGATATTTAAGACAGTGTGAGAAAGGAAAAAGAGTTTTTTCCTTCTGGGACATCAGTAGAATAAGGTCAGCTGGGTGCTTTCTCTCCCTCTCTGAGGTAGCAGGTTTTCACCTCAGCATCTGGCTCCTAAATCTTCATTGGAAAAATCAAATACCTAGGTTTTTTTGGGTTTTTTTGTTTTGTTTTGTTTTTTACACAACAGTAGATTAAAAAATAAAATTGTGACCCAAATTAGCATTAGATGTATTAGATGTCTTCTTTTATTATTTTGAGGTAGGTATGAGATACAGCCTCAACCTATAGGCAAGGCTAGCCTGGGGTGCACTGTGTAGGTGGGTGACTTTTAGGCAAGGCTAGCCTGGGGTGCACTGTGTAGGTGGGTGGCTTTGCAGCAGCCCTGCTCCAGCCTCCCCAGTGCTGGAAGTATGTCTATTATTTCTGAAGAATACCTGCTGTGTCCGGTGCACACACTTAACAGCCATCCACTTTTGTTCAGAACTAAAAGGGTACTCAGCTTTCCTGATGTAGTCTTGTTGCAGTCCATCAAGCCCCATCTGTAAGACCAAAATCAAAATAAAATTAAGTCTAACCAACATGTGTTTATTTTTCCCTTTAACAAGGAACATAAATCACAACTTACAATATGTTAAGATAACTGGATCCTTTTCTTGGTATTAGTGAAAAAAAAACAATGTACTATCTATAAAGACAGCATTTCCTCCAACGAGTACATTCAATTTGAACGTGAAAGCCTGGCTACACAGATAGAACACTAGATTATATATTTAAGCTTTCATAAAGGCTATATTAATCTCTCTACCAGCTCAAATTCTGGAAGAAAACAACATACAAACAAATAAATGAAAGTGCCTGACCAATACTAAAGATGAACTTTCCTACTCAGCCCTTCACCTCTTAGCAAGTGGAGTCTTTCATGTGTACTGCTATCATCTTCATCCTAAGCATTCAGTCCACTGCTATGTGACACTATCAGATTGAAACAGGCCAGCCTTCTGGGAAGGTAAACCAATCAAAATAGCTTCAGCAGGTCCCTGAAAGCTGAGCAGATTCACTAAGGCCCTCCTCTCAGACTAAGCAGAGGCATTCTTAGAGAAGTCAAGCTACAAGGATGACTGAGACCAGGCAGTGGTCTAGAAGAAGCAGAAAGCACCTGAGCTGCCCAGGAGAGGTTTAGATCAGTCCTTGACAAGGTCCCTCTCCAGCCCGTTTAACTGCCTCCAGGCTGTGCACGGTGCTCCAGGTTTCCCAGCTTTTGTGCTATGTCATGTGCGCTGGGGTGGCCTTGGTGATGCCACTGTCTTAGGGGCACTTCTGCTCCTGTAAGTAATCTCTCTCCCATATTTCTCTAAGTAACTCCAATAAAGCTCACTGGCTCACCAAGCTGGACTTTGGTAGTAGCTGTAGTTTGGTCTGTCATGGGCTCCCTGTCTCAGATGAGTAGATTGCATTTGCGTGCATGTGTGTCTCTGTCTCTGTGTATGTGTGAGCACGCGTACACGGATATTTGTTGTGTGTCTCCCTAGGTCCTAGGAGATTGTTATATAATACCCACCACACTACAAATCATATCTACTAATGCCATGTAGTTGTTCTCACTCCAATCCTTTGATCATCCCTTTGCTGCTTATTCCAAACAGTCAAATGTATTTTAGGACTATTAAAAAGTCCATGTGATTAGCGTCCATTTTCCTCAGAAATATGGTCAGAGTTCTCTTGACACTCACATATCCATTGAACACAGTTTAACAATTCCCTCTTTACCTAAACACCGTTCACTCCTTCCAGAGCAGCCAGATGATCAATGAGTCTTGAGCACTCAGTCCACACCTAGCTCCCCTCCTGCTCTCAGTCTCGCTCCTCCCTATGCTTGCTGAGCCCTTTCTGTCCTCTAAAGTCAAGCTCCAGCTTCAGGAACTTACTCTGCCGTTCCTTTGTTCCAAGGATAACAGTATTAATGCCTCTAGGAAGAAGCTAGTAGCTTGTTAAACACAAACATAGGAAATATCTGATCCCTGATCCATATTTTTATTATTCTTACAAAAGCTGGATATGTTTTTTAGTTATAAGGCCAGATGATAGAGAAATGTAGCTTTCTATAGAGAAACATATATAGTCTAAAACTAGTGGGCAGTGGTTTATCTCAGAGTTAGTGCTTGTCTGGCATAGGGAAGGCCCTGGGTTCAATCTCTATCATATACATGAAAAGGAACAAGTGAGTGGCTAAGTAAACCCGGTGCTCATCTTCTTCTGAATTCAATGCTCCAGTAACCTGCAACTGCATGCACACTGGCTCTCACTTCCAGTATCACATACAGAAGAATCCTCCTTCATTCAAATCTCAGTGCTTTATCAAACTATTTTTAAAAGTTGGAGATTTCTGTTAGGTAAATAGCAAGTTTCTCACTGAAATAAATGTAAATTTAGGATGTAGGCTCAGTCTGAACAGATTACAGGAAGAGTACTTCCTCTCTCCCAAATATAGATTTAATAACATTGACTTTGAGAAATGGATAAAAGGAGAAGATGGGAAGGGAAAAAGCTCATTTCCTATAAGTGCATTAAGATTTGTACATGAAGTTACTAGAGAATCTTACCTTTTACTAATGTAAAGATACAAGAGTATTTCAGAATCTTTTACTTATTTACAAGATTTTAACAGCAACATACCTGTGGTGAAGAGAAGTTACACTGAAACTGTTCTCTTCTGTATATCTACTGATCCCCAACGCCAGTTTAAAATAATGGAAAAATGAGTCTTATTGAATACCCTACAACACAGTAATAATGAATCTGAAAGGCCTTATATTCTGCTGGCAGAATAATATCCCACATGACAAAGATACTAAACACATACCTTCATTGCAAGAGCGATTAAGGCTCCTTCAGTTGGCTTTCCCATCAGAGTGTTGTTCCTAATTACAGCATCATTGCACACACAGCCCGCCTAAAAGAAAAGCATACGAACTATAAGAACCCATCACTCTAGCTTAAGTCATTATGACATAGCAAGTTAACTTTATGGACAATATAATTTTACCTCAACAATTCTGCTAACAGCTGGGTTATAGAATCCATGAACAACATCACCATCAACAATCACTTCACCAAACTGATTATAGCCAACTCCAGTGACCTGAGGAACATGAAGCAGGATTAGTAACACAGCACAGTAATGAGACCTGGCGGCAGTCAAACAGTACCCTAAGTTATATTCATGCCATTTTCCAGTCATGCTGTTGGTAATACAAACGCTTACCAAGAAAGCATATCTAAAATGCGTCATTTTTATTAAAGGACCAGAAATTACTAATTAACCTAAAATGGTACTTTTGTCTGTTCAAAAAAAAAAAAAACATTATAAAAAGACAAGAAAACCATGAAAACTCTCTGTACATAAGTGAGCCTAACATCATATAAC
This sequence comes from Mastomys coucha, assembly GCF_008632895.1. Taxonomy (NCBI): domain Eukaryota; kingdom Metazoa; phylum Chordata; class Mammalia; order Rodentia; family Muridae; genus Mastomys; species Mastomys coucha. Next base: position 99,130,374 of record NW_022196906.1, read on the forward strand.
AGTATACTACAGCTTGAAGAAAACCCTGAAGCTCACTATTACCATGTCTAGCCTCTCACACAGACCCAAGTGCACGTAACAGCTGGGACTCGGTTTCCAGGCAAACAGTCTCAAGGTCAGTGAAAGGCTCAGCCTGGAACTCAGAGACTGCTCTAACAGCACAGCACAGTACATGGCCATTCTTAAAAAAAAAAAAAAAAATCATACATGAAACAAGCCAAAAGTCCCAAGTTGCTAGAATGTAGCTAAACAACTATAACAATTAAAATAATAAAGTTTAGAAGAAGGAAAAAATAAGAAGTCATTAATGTTTAACATAAAATGATGGGACTCTGCAGAGAAACTTATATCCTGTCCGCCACACATATAAGTATAGGTAGCTCCAACTACCTTTCTGAAAGAAGATCAAATAATAGCATCAGGTATCCTTGATCAAACTTAATAACCTAGATAAAATAATCTCACTTTAAGGACTTTGTAAAACAGACTTAATCAAACCCCAGTATAAACTTCTGTCAATTTTTTAATGTTTTTTTCCTTTGATGGATTATCTACAAATTTTTAAATTCAGTGCCCTTCATAACTAATATTAAGAATATTCTAAGCAGAGAGTCTGCAAAGATTGGGAGAATCTAGAACTAGCCTTCCTGCGCCTTCTGAAAAAAGCACAACACAGAGATTGTCAATAGTACGCTTCTCTAAGAGTCCTTGGTCAGGGGTGCACTGTGACGTGGGCAGCCCCGGGAGGGCAGCACAGCACCTGATCCTAACAACTCATCATCTAGTAGGAAAGAGGGAAGCAAGCTTCAGCTGGGGTAAAGACTGCAGAGCACAAACAAAGAAACCCATGCATAAACATGCATCATGGGGCCAGGCTTCAGTAAGGCTCTCCTGAAAGTAGGGAGGCAGTCAGCTATTACACACAGTACGCCAGCAACACAGGTCACAGAGATAATTCTGTCACACAGAGAGGACTATGAAGCTAGCATGTTTCATGTACCATAAACGGGGTGGGGGAAATAGCTAAGGCTGGAGAAGGAAGGAAGAGGCTGCACAGAGCCTTAAGAGTCACAGTTCATTATTCTCATTACAACAGAGAACAACTGAATTATCTTAACTTAGGGGTTAAATGCTCCCTGCATTTCTATGAAAGGTTCTTGGAGTACAGAGAATGTGGGAACCTGTGGGGTACGGAGATAAGCCTGGTGGAGGAAGAAGTGGGATGGAAAGGGAGATACCACAGGCACCTGCGATTCCTTAAAGAGCCCTGATGCACCGTACACAGTGGATCTGAAGTGGATCCCGGTGCACCACTGAGACAGCACCAAGGACCCAAGGACAGGGCTGTGGCTTCACAGAAATCTCCATGGGGGTTCAGCCCCTCCTCTACAGGCTCCTGGACAGGCCAGTCAGATTCTGCTAAACAGCACCTGGTGTGCCCCAATTGGCCACTGAATACATAAACATACCCTAACTGGCTAAAAAGCTAAATATAAGCTTGTGTAATAAACAATAGAGATCTACCCCTGATGCTGGTCTCCGGAGTCTGAATCTCAGGCATCTTCATGGGCTCTATCTGCACTTTCCCCCCATTTCCCTGTCCATGTTCCCACAGGAAACAAAGTAAATACAGAAAAAAGGGATGCATCAGAAGGCAAGGTGACAGACATGTTACATGGAGCAGAGAAGCTGGCTATAAAAAAAGCTATCGAGGCAGGTAGTGTAGTAGGTCAAAACCTGTAGGACTTGGTGGTAAGTGGATGAAGGGCTGGTTTAAAGAGTTACTATGGGATTTAAGCTTCTAAATTACATACAAGGTGAAATAAGTAATAAAATCACATGGAAAGAAAAGAGATTCTGAAGGTAATCACTGGACTTGTTAACACTTTAAACACTCAGTTTCTGGACAGGGAAGAAGCTCTTAGAGGGATGAAAGCGCCGCACCTCAGCATGCAGGCCGTCTGAAGTGAGGATGTGAGTAACAGTCATCTCGTTCTTCGTCAGGGTTCCAGTTTTATCTGAACAAATCACATTACAGCAGCCTAAAAAGAAATCACTAGGCGTCACCACAGACTCGGAGGAGAACAGGCTGACTTAGAGAATAAGGAAAGCTCCTACAAACAGTGCTCCAGCTGGCTGAACTTTTAAGTCATCGGTAATCATAATTTCTTACATTATGTTTGTTTCTTCATAAAGTTTCTGAAGTCAGAAACAAAATGTAGATGTTTACTTTTTCTTAGTTCCTACAAAGCTACTTCACATTAGCTTTGGCTAATAACTTTCAGAATACTAGAAAGTTTGGAAGATCCTGACATGTACACCCATATAATTTCTTCAGTCAGGACTTTCAAGGTATTACAAACAAGAAATTGTATTTATAGCATTTATGGATAGCTAAATTGCTTTTAAAAGAAGTTTTGTGGTATTTTAAAATTAAAATTGTTATGTCAATATGACCAGGACATACTTATTGTTCTTAATATGAACAAAGTCAAATTAAATTTTGAAAATTTGAGCTCCGTAATTATCAACTGTCAAAAGAATTTTTAGTAATTTTGCTCCAAGATTTCATTCATAGTATGTAAACCAAAACATGATCTAAGCATTAACATACTCCATTGATGTATAAAGATTGCTCCTGAGAAATGAATTTTTAATTTCCTATTTTGATTGCTTGGGCCCAACAATGTCAATAACAGAAAAACAGAGAAACAGTAAAGTACACTGGCTCTCTGCCTCCGTGGCTCTCTCTGCCTCCGTGGCTCTCCGCCTCCACGCCTCTCTCTCTGCCTCAGTGGCTCTCTCTCTGCCTCGGTGGCTCTCTCTCTGCCTCGGTGGCTCTCTCTCTGCCTCAGTGGCTCTCTCTCTGCCTCGGTGGCTCTCTCTCTGCCTCGGTGGCTCTCTCTCTGCCTCCGTGGCTCTCTCTGCCTCCGTGGCTCTCTCTCTGCCTCCGTGGCTCTCTCTCTCTGCCTCCGTGGCTCTCTGCCTCCGTGGCTCTCTGCCTCCGTGGCTCTCTGCCTCAGTGGCTCTCTGCGGCTCTCTATCTCTGCTCTCCACACTTACCCAGTGTTTCTACAATAGGCAGTTTCTTTACAATAGCCCTTTTCTTCACCATCCTCATGACACCAAGGGCCAGCGTCACTGTGACCACAATAGGCAGACCTTCAGGGATTGCAGCTACAGCCAGACTGTAAGGAAGAAATACACAGTATTCAAATCTAAGTTTACTAAAATTGTCACAAAATAATTCCTATTCCTACTTCCTAACGTTAATATTCTGCTCTGCTTCTGTAACCATAATTTACTTTTTTCATTATTTGCTTAGAGACTGATTATAAAGGCTAAAAACAAGCAACATTTAAAATGATGTGGCAGACTGAGCATCCTGAAGGGTTAAACACATGCACTACCTTCTGTCTCATTTGAGCAATGAGGAAATGAAATCCTTTATTCTCATGCTGCCACTAGCCCTTAATATACAAGAAAAATGCATATCATGATTTATAATCCACATCTAACAAGCCTTTACAATCTCTCACTCTCACATCACTTGACAAATAACATACAGAAGAATAGATTATGAACAACTTCATTAGAATTCTTTTAATGTTACTCAAAACTATTCCTTGTTTTGACAGTCTATATACCTGGCATGGGTAACATGCTCTGGTACAGTGGAACTGCAATTAATGAAGCATAAAAATATTTCAAAAACATTCCTAACAGAGTCATAGAATCCAGACTCCACTTTGATAGTCTTGGGTCCTGGGGTTGCTTTTTACTTTGTGTGTTAGAATCTCATTACCCTGGGCTAGTTAAATTCATGATCCTCCTGCCTCAGCTGGGTAGCAGGCATGAGCCACCATACTCAATCAGCTTACTTCTGCAGTTGTTTTTTCAGCAAGCAAGACTTCAGAAAACTTAATGGAAAAGGACAGTCATATTTTACATTACTGTGAATTATTTCTGTTCTTAGAATTTTGAAACATCAATTACAGTGGTAATTTTCCCACTTCGACAAAAGATTTCTTTGAAACATCTTTATTCTCAGACATTTCTCCTCTTACACAGAAACAATATAAGTGAACAAAACTAAGCATCACTAAAAATGAAAGAACACCATCGGATATTGTTTTAGAAAAAAGAACAGTGGTATTCTTGTTGGAGATATCATGTGACAAAGTCCTTGCTGCAAAGATAACTGGAGAAAGGGCCTTTTCCATTCTATCCTTAGAAGCAACCGCTCACTCATCAATTCAGGCGTTTATAGCCCTAATGCTTCAATTACTCGGTAAACTTCACCCATTTTAAAGCCCAAATAATTTCTATCTGGTGTTTCTGTATTCTCTTTTGTCTGGTAATTGTTTAGTTATTGGTCAATTTTCCTTTTGGCCATTATGGTGCAAAACTCAAGAATTCTCACCTTTGTTCAATGAATGCCTCAGAAATTAAGTATAAAAACAAAACAAAACACCATACAAAGATCATCTCTAAGATTTCTTTTATACTTTCTCACGTGGTAGTGGGATATATTGGTCAAAAACCAAACAGTAAGATACTAGCAGTTGACTACTCCATCAATTCCACTTACAGGCAATTCAATCAATCTACTTTTTTAATCACTAATTTTTGGTACATACAGAAATAATTGTTAAATTAATTCTTAAAATAGTAAAAGAAATTTCAAGAAATGAGAAAAATTAGATCACTAAAGATTCCTTCATGAATCAATTAATGATAATACATAAATTCATAAGTCAATATACCACGGTAAACTGTGGATTCAATGGACCCACAATTTTTATTCTACTACTTTTTTATGGAATGTTGACATATCCTAAAGAAAATACAATACTGTGAATGCTTACAAACAGAATTAGTTTTAAAAAAGGAGTGGGGGAATAATGGAGAACTAAACTTGGCCTTATCATATGCTAACAGTAACTCAAATGCATTCCCCATTTTTATTCCATAGGTCATATTCAGTGCCCCCCACAACATGCATCTCTTTTCTTCCTATATATTTCTTACAATCTACTCAATTTGTCCTTTAGTAATAAACACTGATTTGTTTGGTTTTGTTTTGTCTTAATATTTGAACTTTTCCATCTTGGTCTACGGCAGAGAGATGCTCCTTAGAATTTCTTTTCCTTGAGTTGCCTAGGTGCATTCTATCCTTCCTTACATACCCACACATCATCTTATCCCCTTTTTCTTCAATTCACAAATATCCTGAGCATGCTATTTCCTGAAATTATTCTTGTAACTTTTACTTCATTATCTTTCTGATGTTTTTTCTTTTGGCTTTTCTGCTTTCTGACCCTTCATCGTTAACTTCAGCAGTCAGGAGCGCTCGTTTCTAGAACGTCTTTGTTCTCTGATGGTTTTCTACCACAACCTTTCCCTCGTACATGGATGACAAGAGATACTTCATGTTTAGAGAGTTTCTCTTTCTTTGGAGACTGATTATTAAATTAATACAGAGTGGTTTTCGATTTCATACTCTGAGCTTTTGAGTATACGAAGCACGCCTTCTTCCACATGAAACGCACTAATGAGTTAACAGTCCATTGTCTAGTCTGCTTCTTCTCCACTGATGAATAAGTAGATTGCCACTTTCCTGTGATATTACTTCAATATATGTCTTTTGTGAGGCAAATGTTATAACTCTATGTACACTCTGCGTATGCACACAAACAGGATATTGCTTTTCAACTATTAAAGTAGAAACATTATACTCTTATGAGCTCCATATAAAAACTGATCTCCATAATGAAATGAGCGTGAATCTACAAGTATTAGAACTTACCTTACACTAATAGTGAACATTTCCAGAATGTCTTTTCCTAGTAACCAGCCAACCAACATGATGATACCTAGAACAAAATCAAATACTCATTTTTCCCTTTTCTATATAATCACCTACAAAAGATAGATTAACAAGATCAGGGGTACATAATGTCTCTTGACAGAGAAGGAAAAGTGTGTCAGATCACAATGAAGGCTTTATAGGAATCAGTAAGCGAGAGGATTAAAGTGACTACAAGCTGTCCTGAATGGTTCTGCTGCGCCCATTCATCTCTCAAAGAGAATTGACAGTTCACAGCCCCGACAGCATTTTCAAAGGATGAAACTGGAGGCAGATCTATAAGACATATAGGAACTATCAACTTTGCAAACTTAACATTGTAATTTAACTTTATATAAACCAATACACAGATATCACACATAAAGTATGCACTTTATATGGAAGTATATTTAAGACTACCTCAAAGAGATTAAAATCCTCTTCAATTTACCAAATTCACTAAAAAGGCACCTATAAATAGCAACAACCGAATAAAACCGACTAAACCAAATAAAAGGCACAGGTGCTAAAAGCAAGAGCATTATCCTCCTAACCCCGAGGTGACAAGTGATTACCAAGAAAACAGGTACTGCACAGACTGTTTCACTGAAGCCACCCAAGGGAATGAGCACTATAAAAAATGCAATACTGACTTGAAAACACTAAGATTATACTAAAGAGTGGGAGATTTAGGAAAAATTCTACATTAAAATTATAAATTAATATATATGCATTATTATGATAAAGATTGTCATTTCAAAACATTAAGTAATGGATTAAAAAATTAATAGTACTAAGATAATTAACTTTGTGTAAGAAAGTTACAACTCTTAACTTAAGCTATATAATTTTAAGAATATTTTGTTTATATTTAAAGGTGCTTTTACACAGTTCCATGCAATTTTTTAACACCATGTACATTCTACACAATGTTTAAAGCATATAGCTTTCTCCTTAAACAATCACCATTTCATTCTTCTATTTTTGTTTTTTAACAATTTCACACATATATACAATGGAGACATTTTCTAACACACATATTTCCCCCTCAACTCTAAGCCTTCGTTTCTTTTATAACCCATTGAGCCCAGTTAGTATTGTTCCTATGCACATGAGTGTAGGCCATCCACTAGAGCACAGACAACCTACAGGGACCATAGCCTTGATGAAAACTGACTCTACCTAGCAATCATTAAGACTACTCTTCAGTTAGGAGTGAAGGTCCATGAGCCCCTTGCCCTGACCATACCAGAATAATGACTGGCTTAATATTGTATAGATCTTGTTCAGGCAACTACTACTGCTCTGAATTAATGACTACGATGACCTGCCACCTTCTGAAGATGCTATTTTAGACTCTCATAAACTTTCTGCCCTCTTGTCTACAACAGTCCCTATACCTTAGTGGCAGTATGCCACAAATGTCTCCTTTAGGGCTGAGCAGTCCAGTCACTTCCTCTGCACTTTGTCCAGCTGAGACTCTCTATTAAACACTGTCTACCACAAAAAAAAAAAGAAAAAAAAAAAAAACCTGCTTCTCCTTTGGAGTGAGAGCTGCACTCATCTACAGGCATATTCAGAAAGTACCCTGATAATGTGTCCATTTAGCACAATAACAGTAGGTTCTCTTCTAAGCCTATGACCTCCTTAGCCCTGGGTCCTCGCCAAGGCTCATAGTTCAAGACATATGTATCTTGCTGTGAAGCACATAATCTTTAAGGGAAAGAGTTAAAGTAAGCAAGGCATAGTGCCATAGCTCTGCAATCCTAACCTTTGGAAGATATAGGAAGACCTAGAGTTCAAGGGCATCTCTGGCTACAAAATAAGTTTGAAACCACCAGGGTCTACATGTCTCCACAGTAAAAAAAAAAAGAATGAACAGTAAGTGAAAACGTATTCTACAGTAAGCATCTGACCAGCAAGTGTAAGGCCCTGGACTCAGTATCACCAGCAACCAAACAAAAGCAAAGCAAAATTACAGTGATATTCTTAAACATCCTTATAAACGTGAGCTCAGGGGACTCCTAAGATGATCAAAACTTAACAATTCCTGAGACAATGGTTAGCTCAATAATTTTACTTCTAAAAATGTATCCAAATGAAATGAACAATGGTTACAATGTGCTATTATTAATGATCTGCACTGGAAGAATATGTCTATGAATTAAAAACAATCAGAAAATCTAAATAAAAAACTGAAAAAATGCCTGATCAGAAAACAGAATACTGCACTGTCTTTCAATCTGCTTTAGGTCATTATCAACGTAATGACAAGATGTTTATGACAGAATATCTAAAACAGTAAGAAAGAAAGAAAGCTGAAGGAACCAAGCAAGGAAGGAAAGAGGGAGGGAGGGAAGGAGGGAGGGAGGGAGAACAGGGGAAGGAGCAAGGAGGGAGAGGAATAGGAAAGGAAAGGAAGACGGGAGAAGAGGAAGGGAAATAGAAGAGCCATCAACACTAGTGTAGCTACAAAGAAAAATACTAAAATGTTAGGGAAATACTCACTGACTACACACAGGAATTACACAATTCTGGTTTTTTCTGTTTCCAGAGTGCTTTTATAATTTTAAAAAATAAGAACTAGGCAAAAAGGAAACATGGGAGCAAAACAATTCTACCCTCCACATTCAAAACAGAAAACCCCAAAAGCCAATGAAATGGTTTAATGCGTACGGGAGCTTGTCATCGTGTTAAACAACATGAGTTCAATCCCTCGAAGCCACAAATGGACGGAGAACTGACTGCCACAAGTTGTCCTCTGGCCTCCAAATATGTACACATATGTGTGCAAGATAAATAAATATATAAACACACACAAAGAAAGCCCAAGTAAAAAATGTATACATACTCACTCTTCTCTTACCTATTATACCAAAGGAGTAAAAAGACAGCTGTTTGCCTAAGAGGTCCATGCTCTTCTGCAGAGGGGTTTTTGGTGCCTTGACAAATTAAAGAAGATTGTCAAAATAAGTTGAATTGAACATATCTTCCAGGTACTGAGAACTCTGCAAAGTACTTGAAGTACACACTCCTGAGTTAAGCATACAACTCTCCTGAGATTAACACTCGCACCTTCACTGAAGAACTGAGGCCGATGCAACCCACTGAGTTAAAATGTCTCCTGCACTTCTCCATGACTTCATTACAATCAGCTGTTGCTGCCATTTTCCAAACATGCTAGTAACATGGTTCCTGTTTTATTCTGTGCCTTCCTAACCTGCCCTTCTCAGTGGTCTTCCACTGACAAGCTTCTTATTCCACATTATATCATAAACTGGAGCCTGGGAAGGTCAGCTAAGAAGTCCAGGTGATTTGGGAAGGACACAGTACACGTGCGCGCGCACGCGCGCGCAAATACACACACGCACACACACACACATACACACGCACACACACACACACACAGCTGTGTTAAAAACTTGGGTTGAAGAAGTGATCTGAGTTAAAAGCACATCAACAACAATCCTAGGGGGTAAAGATGCACAGTGACCCAAAGTAATAACAGAACCATTTTCTATAAGGAATAACACCTATCTAAAAATTGGCTATAAATCTCTTTTTAACATAAGCAATGAGTAAAAACAGCTTTTAGAATAATCACAATGTAATCTCAGAGCCTTTCAATTATAGGATTTCAGGTGTGTTTCTAAGCAAACGTAAAGAGCAATATCCTGAAGAAGATAAAGTTTTCAACAGCATATCCACGAGTATATAAATATCTTTCTATTACTTAAGATAGAAAATTACAGATTTAAAACAAACCACTGACATAGCAAATACTCACTTCTTCTGCCTGCATCATCTTAAAGACCTCTCCAAACTCAGAATTTTCTCCTGTTCCAATGACAATACCCTAAAGGGAAAAACGGGGAGATTCATTTCTATTCAGATGGAATCCCTGCTACCTAAAGAAAGAAAAAAGGCCAGGGTGGTGGGGAAGAGGTCGGGGACAAAACAAAGGTCTTTCCTTTCCTTTCTTTATTCTTACCTCCAGACCTGATATAGATATTTTCTTGAATCTCTTTGCAAATTCACATGTTTATGTTACTCTTATTAATATTTAGTCCTTTAAAATACAGACCCTAAAAACAAACTGACCTGGATGTGAGGCTCATATTTTAAAAAGTAAATGTCTTATACTCAATAAACAATGCTGCATTTTGTAGTCTCCCACTCCACTCTTGCTCTTATAAATGAATGGTGACTTGTATGTTGGTAAAATATTAGAAACAAAATAGTTGAAATACATTATTGGGTGAAAAATATGTGATCAGAACATCATAACCAATACTATATTAAAAAATAAAAGTAACAAAAAAAGAAATAAAGTTGGTTGGGAGTGTAGCTCAGCAACTAAAGTCTCTTGCTGCCAAGCCTGACGACTTGCATTTGATCCCTTGCAGCTGCAGAGGCAGAGACAAGTGACTCCACAAAGCTGTCCTCTGACATCTGTGCACAGCCCATGGTGCCCGTGTCCGTCCACACACACGCACACACACACACACCTTTTAACACTTTTTAAAAGAAAAGTTGGCATAGTGAAGAAAGTGCTTTTTTCAAGAGAAGATGATCATCACCTTTGCTTTGCCACATCTGACCAGTGTTCCCATGAAGGCAATGTTACTTCTTGATGCAAGATCTCCATTAGTGGCAGCTGGCTGAGGAGCGGTCACCTTAGAGCATGGAGCTGTCTCTCCTGTCAAGCTAGACTCATCAATAGAAAGATCCACAGCCTTGAAAAACAAGTGTTCCATAGTTTTAATTTACAGTACATTTCACATTTCAAGAGTTCATGACTACCACTTCTTCCAATATTCACATTCCAGCCATTAGCTACATCTTGTTTTATAGTCATTACTTTAAGACAAAAGATCAGATCAGTACAACCACGTATGTATGCTAAATGAAGCCAACAAAATCTGAACCATGAAACAAAGAAAGCTTATCACAGAAAGGTTAGCCTAAAATTCAAAATACAACTAAAGAGCTGAAACCACAGCTATGAACCCAAATTTTTCTAACAAGACATTATTGTTTAGTCTTGTCGTGTCTCTACGTGCTCACCTTTCTAAAGTACAGAAATGGTCACTTTAGGGGAAGAAAATGTTATTTCTGTGCCCTGGATTTGCTACTGAAAGCAGAACCCACAGAACACTACTGCCCACGTGCAGCAGCAGAGAAAGCCCTCAGTGTGTGCAGTGAGTGCAGGGCTGATGGCTGTGCTGCTGACTGGGGCAGTTATGTCAAAGACCAGAGCCTCAGTCCCATAGGAATGGCAAAACCTCCTGTTCCACCCTCACCCTGGGAGAATCTCAACTGGAGGCCCAGAAACCACACACAAAGTCAGGCATGGTGGCACAGAGCCTAGGGCTCACTGGCCAGCAACCAGAGACTAGTCTGATGCCTCGGGATCCAACGAGATGCCTTGTTTCAAAACAAGGTGGACTGCACCTGAGGAATGAATGATATCCAAGGTTGATCTCTTGTCTCTAAAGACACAAACATGGATACCCACACATATATAAACACATAAAAAGTATTTTAAAGTTATTTAAAGTGATTTTATCCTTTAATAATTGCTACAAATTGCTGACTTTCTGACTCGAGTGCTCAATGAAGAAAAAGGTTCCTGCAATTTTGGTAAGTAGATTTTTTTTTTTTTTTTTTTTTTT
>NW_022196906.1:99141927-99158122 GCF_008632895.1 Mastomys coucha
TTTTTTTTTTGGTTTTTCAAGGCAGGGTTTCTCTGTGTAGCCCTGGCCATCCTAGAACTCACTCTGTAGACCAGGCTGGCCTCGAACTCAGAAATCCGCCTGCCTCTGACTTTTTTTTTTAAAAACATGCCTACTATCAGCCATCACCTAGAAAGAATCTTATACCACCCCACAAAAACATAATTAAGAAATATGGCCATGGGGGTAGGAGGGTTCATTGAGCAGTTAAAAGCACTTGGTCCTCAGTATGGCAGCTCACGAGTTTCTGTAACTCCAACTCCAAGGACTCTAATGATCTCTTTCAGCCTCTTCAGGCACCAGGCATGCAAGTGTCACACCAATAAGGGCAAACACCAATGCCCATAAAAATAAAATAATAAACTTAATTTTTTTTAAGAATCTTAAGTATGGCTGATTTTACCAGAAAGAAACTAGTGTCAAAAACATTCTGGGAGGAAGCTTAGACATGAAACTGAGACTATAAAAAGATAACTATGCTCAATAAACAGAGACAAGAAACATAATTTATAGAAAATATCAATAGATATTGCATAAGGAAAATAATTAGAAAACTAGGGGCTGAGGCTAGGTCTACCTATAGCTGAAAGATAGAGCACCTACCTAGGTTGCATGAGGGCCTGAATTATGTAAGACATGACAAAGGTCAATCAATCAATATTTTTTATATCAAACAGATAATGAAAATAAAAACTGAGTAGAGGAGGGTCAACGTTCAACTAACTGGAAGATGAAATAATTAAAAATCAGCAGTCTAGAGGCTGGAGAGATGGTTCTGAGGTTAAGAGCACTGGCTCTTCTCCCAGAGAACCCAGGCTCAATCTCAATTCCTAGCACCCATTTGAACGTTCATGTCTATCTATAACTCCAGGACCAGAAGATCAGATGCCCTCTTCTGACCTCCATGGGCAGCAGCCATATACCTGGTGTTCAGGTATGCACAAAGAAAAAAAATACCCATAATAATAAAAAAAATTTTGAATAAAAAGTAAGAAATCACTAGTATAAAGAGCAGAATGAAAAGATAGAAAAGGAATAGAGTTAAAGGATCTGTGTGTGAGACACTGGATCTGTGCGTGAGACACTGGATCTGTGTGTGAGACCCTACATCTGTGTGTGAGACCCTGGATATACGTGTGAGACCCTGGATCTGTGTGAGACTGGATATGTGTGAGACTGGATCTGTGTGAGACACTGGATCTGTGTGTGAGACGCTGGATCTGTGTGTGAGACACTGGATCTGTGTGAGACCCTACATCTGTGTGTGAGACCCTGGATATACATGTGAGACCCTGGATCTGTGTGTGAGACACTGGATCTGAGTGTGAGACCCTGGATCTATGTGTGAAACACTATCAAGCAAAACAACACGTTTCAAGCATCCCAGAAGAAGAAATGCAGATAGGTAGACTATCTGCAGATATAATAGTTTGCAACTTCCCAAACTTGATGAAAAACCCAAATCTAAATAATCAGGAAGTTCAACAATCCCCAATGAGACATACTATTAAGAAGAAAGAAAAAAAATGTTCTGGCCAAGTAGGTGACAAAACTCTAAAAACCAGCAAGAAAATCAAGTCCTATCATTTATAATGCAGTCACAAAAAGTAATTCTTATCAAAATCAAAAAGAGGTTTAGAGAGCTGGCTCGGAAGTTAAGAGTACTTACTACTCTCCCAGAGGACTGAAGGTTGCTTCTCAGAAATCCACTAGGCACATTTCCTTGTGAGGGGATAGAATACACACTCCACCCCATTTTTAAAGTAAGGTTTCTCATTGAACTAAAAGCTCACTGTGATGTTTAGTGTCCTCAACTTGACAGAATCTAGAACTCTCTCTGGAGATGGACATCTAAATGTGTCTATAGGGCAGCAGTTCTCAACCTGTGAGTCATGACTCCTTTGGGGGAGGAGTCACATATCAGATATCCTGCATTATCAGATATTTACATTATGATTCATAACAGCAACAAAATAATGTTATGATTGCAGTAAACAACATAAGGAACTGTATTAAAAGATCACAGCATGAGGAAGGTTGAGAACCACGGCTATGAGGTATGATCTTGATTACATTAACTGAGATGGGAAGAACTACCCACTACAGGTGGTACCATTCCCTAGGCAGAGGACTCAGAACTGTTTAAGAGTATAGAAATCCATGAGTGCTCGTATGCATACACTCATTGCTCTTGCCTTCCATAATGTAGTGAGCTGCTCCAGGCTCCTGACAGCTTGACTCCCTGCCATGATGGACTATAACCTTGAACTGTGACCTAAATTGGTTTTGTGAGTATTTTATCATAACAACAGGAAAAGAAACTAACATGTGGCTCTGCTACCTGGCCAGCAAGCACCCAGAACAGCTTGTTTCCACCGTAACTCTGGGCTTCCAGACATATGCAAACAATCCTAGCTTTAACTTGGCTTTTGGGAGACTGGAATTCAGGCCTTCTTGTTTACAGTACTCCAGCCCACTCAACTATCTCCAACTATCCCCAGAGAGCATACTTCTTAAACTATGGGTCATGACCCAGGTTGAGATCACATTAATTTTAAGGGGTCATGAAAAATCTGGCAAGAGTGAAATATTCCTGAACATCCAATAACCAGAAATATGTTCCACCTATTTCAGATGCATAGTGAACCCTAGATGTTTCTGGCAGGACTCCCTCATGTTGAGTTGTATACTGTCACTGCTACCTGGTTCTAAACACGCAACAAGCACTTTGCACTGGGCATGCAATCACACATCATCCCTTAGACATGGCCTCAGCATTTATGAATTAGAATGCCTTTATTGTACACAGAACATTTCCTGCTGTTACATAATCACAATGGTTTACTAATGAAGAAAACTACAGTCATTCCTTAACAAATAGGTATCAAATCAGTAAAGGTTTAGATTATAGTTATGTTAGATGCTTGATTTTAAACATTACTATGTGAATTGTTGACTTGAGTTTCACAAAAATTGTTTCATGAATTTTGGCTTGGGACAAAATATTCAATAATTGCCAAAATAACCTTAAACATACTTCTTCCATTTTGTGCTATGTGCTTTTGCAAAGTGGCATTCTCAGCATTAATGATTATAAAATGAAAATACTGATCAATTCTGAAAAATGTACAAGATGTTCTGTGTCTTGCAAGATCAACACTGCTCAGGCAGGACTTAACTCTCTTTTTTAAAAGATCTATGTATTTTTATTTTATTTATGTCTGCCTACATGTGACAACTACACTGGAGCACTTCCTCCATGGGAAGGAGAACACTCTGTCCTTACTGGAGTAGATAACTAATTCTAGCTACAAACTCCTAAATATAATGCATCTGCCAAGGCCACCATACGCGGACTGAGATAACTATTGTATTTCTACACTGTATTGCTCACTTCTCAGCCAGAGAAATATGAGAATGGACACGTGATCAAGAAATCTTCCTGTCTTGTTTTCTACCATCCTAAAGCAGCTAGCCTGAAAGACAGAATGGCCTTTTGAAGACAACAATTACATTGCTAATTAGGTGGCAGAGCAGGCAGGGTCCTCCAGAAGACAGGCAGTATATGCTTTGAATCTAGCATCTGATACATGGTTTGGTTTCTCTCAAAACCAGGATCCACAGGTCCAGAAATAAGGGGTGAAAAGGGGAATACGTCTACTACCTATCACCCTTAGTGCCTCACTAGGAAAATTTCTGCTTCCTATTCCCACCAGGGGGAAGTCTGAGCTTCCAGTTCAATGGAATGTTTGTTGTGACTCTTGGTAGGAGCACTCTCCACTCTGGAATCAAAACTTTTAGGCGTGACCCCTTAAAATTTAACAGGGGTGTGATGGTTACTCTTGGTTGCCAACTTGACAACATCTGGGATTAATTAAAACACAGATTGCTGGACACACCTATGAGGAATTTTTTTATCTTGACTAAATCATTTGAAGTGAGATGACCAACTTCTAATCCAGATCTTTGATGTCATAAAATGCACCTTTAATCCAGATCTTTTGAGGGGGAAGACCCACCTTTAATCTGGGCCACAGCTTCTGCTGGCAGGCTATACAAAGGACATGAAAGAAGGAAGCTTGTTCTCTCTCACTGCCCTTCTAGCTTTCACTCTGGATCTAACAAGTCCATTCCTTCACTGGCATTACAGCCTACTTCTTTGGGATCCCAGTGTACACTGAAGACTAGCTGAGATGTCCGGCCTCGTGGACTGAACAACTACCAGATGCATTCTTGGACCTTCCATTGGTAGGCAGCCACAGTGGACCAGCTGGGGCTCACAGAGGCCACAAGAGAGCAGCAGATCCCCAGAAACTGAGTTACCGAGTTATGAGTCAACATGTGAGTGCTCAGCATCAAACCCAGTTCTCTGCAAGAGAAGCAACTGCTCTTAACCCTAGGCCATCTCTCCAGCCCAAAATTTAATAATTTATGTTACAATTAAAATACATCTTCATCTTACTGGTAAACTTGTTTTCCCTTTAATAAATGGAAAATTATATACATATTGAAGAACTGGTTTAAGGTTTTTTTTATTTATTATCTGTTAATGCTTGATTTACAGACATATTTTATATAACTACATTTGGAGTCACAGAGAAATTTCTCAGACAAAAAAGTCATGCGTGGAGGGGTCTGCAAACACATTCCCACAGAGAGCAGGACTGCCATGACATAGGTTACAAAACAGCATAAGCCTTCCCTTCCCTACAAGCCACCTTTCAAATATAAGTGGACTGTACTTACTATGTAATATTCATAAAACAAAAAATTATGTGGCCATAAAAAGTAATAAAGTACTAGAGAATCTATCTGCCTGAGAAAATGTTAAGTGAGACAGACAGGGAAAAGCCTGTGTATTATATGATTCTATTTAAATTAATGAAATGTTGAGAATAAGCAAACATACTTTAGTGTCAAGAACAAGAACACAGTGAGTGTTGAAAGAGAAGGAGTTGTCTTTGGAAAGTGGGACTGAGGCGATGGTTGCATACCTCAGAATAGACTGAACACCACTAATGTTACACTTCAACTGTGCACATCTTATCATATGGGAATTATAGCTCTAATAATGCTTAGGTCAAGTATGGTGGCTTCAAGTCAATGATATGCTGACAAAGGAAGGGGCAGCTTGACCTATACTTTAAGAGCCAGCCTGATCTATATTTAAAAAACTCATTTGGAAGAACCTGCCTCAAAAATATAAACAATAAATTTTTAGTGACTCTGTCATGAAGTGGGTGAAGCAGCACTTTGGGCAGGAACTGGTTACATGTACTGAATCTCAAGCCATCACATCCCAGATGATGTCTATGCACCTCCAGAGGAAGCATGCCCTATTGGGCAACTCTGCCTCTTACTGAGAAAATAAAATACACGTTCAGTAGAAACCATACTTCCAATTTTCACTTTGCTCTTTTCTAAGATCACAATATGATATCTTCAGACAATGCTAGACAGTGTAGTATGCTAGAGCTCTGAGTCAGACAGTCTCATGACCCCACTGTAAGGCAAAGAGCACCTCTACTGGAATGCTCCCAGAGGTTAACACTCTCCCCTTTCCTGCTCTACACTGTTCTCCGTCATCATTGCTGTTGTGTGAGACATTCTATGTTGCCAGCTACATCATTAGTCGTGTCTCTGCTCTCAGTTCCTATACTCTTAACTCCTCTTATCTGATTCTTAAGTTCGTCTTTGTTCGTGCCTAAAGGATTCCCAAATCAACAAAATTCTATCAACTTTTTCTGTGGGTACAGTAGCTAACTCCTACTTTCATAAAAGTATGCTAACTGACCCAGGGGATACCGCTAAAGACTTTGCAGCAGAAGCAGCTGTCTTTGAAGGAAGGAAACCTGCTTACACTTGTCACTATTTCAGGTAGAATACTAAACATTTCAAACAAACTACATGTTAATCATCAGAGCTACTAAATCTATTAATCAATATCCATGTACCCTAAACTTACCTCGAATAAGCGTAAGTCTGCAGGAACTCTGTCCCCCACAGAGAGACAAACCGTGTCACCTGGAACCAAGTCTCGGGCAAGTGTATGCTCCAATTTTCCTTCACGCACACTGTAGCATGAAACAGAAACCATCCCGGTAAGAAAATCATACTGTTTCTCTTTAAAATTACATTTAATCTCAGTGACTCTATGTCTGTGGCTAGAAAGACGGACAGCTCAGTGGTTAGAAAGCACACGCTGCTCTTACGGAGGGGCCACCCATGGTTCCCAAGCACAGACGTCCCACAACTTACAACTGCTAAGACTTCACCACCAGAGAGTCCAACACTCCCTTCCTCCTCAGACACCTGTACTCACATACGCAACACTTAAATACCACACATACACACACACACAAATTTTAAATAACTTTAAAAATTAATATTTTAAAAATTAATCTTTCAAAACAAAAACAAAAAACCCACTAAGCGTCATGATATATTCCTTTAATCCCAACATTTGGGAAGTTGAGGTAGGCAGATGTCTGAGTTTGAAGATGGCCTGGTCTACATAGCAAGTTTCAGTCCAATCAATGCTATATAGTAAGACCTGTCTCTAAAAAACAAGCAAACAAACAATCAAAAACAAAACAAAAAATAAACCCGAAACCATAATTACCTGATTAACTATGTGCTCTTGTTATGTGTTGGGCAAGGAGGAGGTGGGTGGAAACAGCTGATCACTGATTAGCTGTTCAAACATGAGCACTGAGGCTGTCATGAGATTATTTCATTATGATGCTTCATCATCTGCTTAGAAGAGTGTTCAGCATACACTCACTCACATACACTCACATTAGTAAGTACCTAGGGTGAAGTACTTAAATCACAAGCCAGTCAATCACAACCGTCAGCTACATCCCTGCTGGACTCTGTGGTCCATTGGCTACATCCCTGCTGGATTCTGTGGTCCATCGGCTACATCCCTGCTGGATTCTGTGGTCCATCGGCTACATCCCTGCTGGACTCTGTGGTACTGTCGGCTATATCCCTGCTGGACTCTGTGGTACCGTCGGCTACATCCCTCCCTGCTGGACTCTGTGGTACCGTCGGCTACATCCCTGCTGGACTCTGTGGTACTGTCGGCTATATCCCTGCTGGACTCTGTGGTACCGTCGGCTACATCCCTGCTGGACTCTGTGGTACCGTCAGCTACATCCCTGATGGACTCTGTGGTCTATCAGCTACATCCCTGCTGGACTCTGTGGTCCATCAGCTACATCCCTGCTGGACTCTGTAGTCCCTCAACTACATCCCTGTCCTCCTAAGGAAGATACAAGGCAGAAATACAGAGAATCCTCAGACATCCCAGAAGGACCAAAATATACAGTGGTAGAGAAGAGACTGCCTCAGAACCTGTGATAAGTGAATGCCAACATCTGAAACATTTCTCTGACCTTCCCAGGTGTGCCATGGCCCATGCATGCCTGGATTCATGCACATGAATGTGCACACACACGAATAAAAAGAGAAAAAGCCTGTTGAATTAAGCCATCTCAAAACAACAGTAGTAGGATGTCTGCTACACAGATCAGAGCGGATTTTTTTTCTTGTCATATTCAACATTCTCGTGTGTGTGTGTGTGTGTGTGTGTGTGTGTGTGCGCGCGCGCGCACGCGTGTGCGCTTATTGTATAATAATAAATTACAATGCTCATTGTAACTAATCACATTCAATATCTATTTTTTAAGGTGTAAAACTCTTTCAAATAAAAGGAAAATACCAATGGCATTCTAATGGCACAAGTTTACTCAACTCTTCTGGAGATTTTTCTGAATGATATTCCTATTAGTCACATTCAATTTCTATTTTTTAAGGTGTAAACTCTCTTTCAAATAAAAGGAACATACCAATGGCATTCTGGTGGCACAAGTTTACTCAATTCTTCTAGAGATTTTTCTGAACGATATTCCTATTTAAACAAAAAGTAGAATATTAACAAAAACACTTAAGAAATTCAAATATGTACGGTCCTTTTAGAATAAAATATTCTAAAATTGCTGCCTAAAATTTTATCCCAATTCATATCTTGATTTATCCATGTGTTCCTAACCCATAAAAAACTTGTCCCTAAATTATAATAATCAAGCAATTATGAAAATTAAATATTCCCAATTACATATTTTAAAACTCTAAGATTGTGTAAAGGAAAATGAAAGCCAATTGCTGCGTCCAAAGTGTACACTAAAAGTTAAGATAAGTGAGCCTTGTTTTTCAGATAATTTTACATTTGGGATTTAGTGACCAAAGAAACCAAAATCTTAATCTGTATGTAATGTTTGCTGTGAGGACTTAAGCCCACACTAACTACACTAGTTCGGAAAGAACAATGTGGCTGAACTATTCTAAAACTCGCTTTTCCTGGCAAGGAAGGGAATAAGAAAGGGAAGCCTGAGAGGCCCTCAGGTGCTGACCACACAATCTTCCAAGCACATGACTAACAGCTACAGCTTAGACGCATCCTCCATTTCACCACCGCTTAGGCCATGGCTCATTAGCAACTGTGCTTCATACGACTCCTAGGCTAACTTCATCTCGTGTTTGTAATGTGCACATTAATGTTTGGGTCTAAAGTTGAAAGGATGAGGGACAAAAGCTTAAATGAAAATAAATAAGAGTCATGAAATATCTGCCATGCTAGCACTGCCAATCCTATCCATCATCAACTGCTTCAAATGAGAATGCAAAGTTACATAAGATCATCTCAGAACTACATTAGTCACTACCAAGACAAGAGGGACAAACATAAGCAAGAATATAAAATATACAAAGTTATTAGATATTCCTTTAAAAACACCAACCAAAATGAAGAATTTGCAAGTTTTATACAAAAATTCTGTATGGATAGAAAATACTGAGATTACAACTGTAGTATCTAGTAACTAATCAAACAGAAGCAACCAGTCTTTAGCTTTGCAAAGTTATTTCAAGAGGTATCATTCATATGACAATACAGAATAACCAGAGATTTGAAGGGCTGGGCAGAAGGGAAAATGGTTTGAAGAATGGTTTTTAACTTGTTTGTAAAATAGTCTGTTGCCATTTTAGACATATTTGAGGAAAAGGATCAAATCTGCATTAAAAAAACATTAATTTAAAAATGAAGCTTTTCATAATTTTTGAGGTTTTTTTTTAATTTTCTGTCTGCTGTGCTTTTTGGAGGTAAAATGTCCCAGAGGTGTAGCTGGCATTTGCTACTCTGTGGGTTCTTCTTTTTCTCACTCTTAATCTCCCATCCCCAGTTTCACCCATTAACACTAGATAGGAGAGAAACAAGGATAAAGGGAAGGGGGAGGATCCCTGAATCTAATTTATTTCTTCTTGATTCTTCTTTGAGGACAACTACTAACAAACTGCAACCAACCTCCCTGAATGATCACCAACCACCAACCCCACCTATTGGGGCTCTAGCATTTATATACCCTCTGGAAAGTTCCTAGACTACCAAAGGTCATACAATTTCAGAATCAATCTGCAGCTGGCAAAACCATGCCTATGCTAGAGCATGAGGCAAATCATAGTCAGCTGCTGCAGACTGTCAGAAGCAGCCCACATCTGGTATTAAAACAAAAACACATTCTCATAAGTTTCTGTGTGTCTTGTTTGTTTTTTACTAATCTTTCTGTTTGTTATTACTACACACAGGCTCATGTGTGTGAATACTTGGTCCCCAGATGGTGGTGCTTTTTTGATAGCTGTAGAACTTTTAAAAGGTGGAGCTTCATTGGAGGAAGTTGATCACTAAAGCTGACCTTTCAGTTTTATACTCTAACCCACTCGCTGCTAGCTCTCAACTCCCTACCTGCAGACTTAAATGCAAGTGGCCACTTCAAGCTCCTGCCTCCTGCCACCACAACCTCTGCAAATTCAACACTTTCTCCCTCAAGTTACTTTTTATGTCAGGTACTGGATCCCAGCAGTGAAAAAGTAGCTAGTGCAGCATCAAATAAAACTACCATTGAGATATCGGCAACAGATCCCAGCTACATTTAAAATACATATCACACCCCTTGTAAATCTCCATATTGGCTATGTTAAACTCAAACTCTGTTGGGTATGCTGAGGACAGGAACTCTTTATTGTCCAAAGAGGGCAAGTTTCTAGGCTCTTTCATACAGTGGCAATACCTATATGGAATCTCTCATACATCTGATACATTAACTAAGATCTGAGAGGGAGCTAGTGGCCATAATTAGGGCTCCAGATAGATCACACCACTCTCCTGGCTGCAGAGAGTAACTACCTCAGATGAAGTTAGATGATGACCCACCCTTGCCCCTTCAACCTGAACACGAACACTGGTAGTCTACTAGAGGAGCTGACACTGAGCTGGCTCTCTGTACTCAGTTATTACAGAACTAGTAACTTGCTTTCTCAGAACTACTTTAAGATACCAGGGCAGTGGCAAAAGGAAATAAATTATTCATGATGTAAGGATAATTACAATCGCTGTCTTCAGAATCAAAGCATGGATCTCAAGACATACAGCATTAGTACATTTCTCCCTACACTACATTATTCTTTCTACTTTTATTAGCAATATTCAAAGTGGGACCTGATAAAATTTAGAAGCTTCTAAAACATACATAAGTTTCAAACATTTAAATGACATAAAACAACTTTCTAAAACTAACATTTTTTAACCCTCAACTTGTTAACCTGACACCATGACTGGAGGGTTTTCATTCCTCTCTTCTCTGCCCCCTCCTTTTTTCCTTCTCCCCTCTTCTTTGTTCAATAGTTAACATGTGGCCCATGTTGGCCTTGAATTGACAATCCTCCTGCCTCACCTGAGAAAGAAGAAATCATGAGACAATCTCAAGATTACTCAGAATAATCTTTAAGAGAAACTTATCATGTTTCTTTTGCTGTTTGAATGACTATACTGAACAGGAAGTATGATCATCCCTATGAGGAAAATAAGATTAGAAGGAGCATAAAGGATTGCCAATTAATAAAAAAAAAGTAACTTTTAACTAGCAAACAAGACTAATAAGGATAGGAAATAGCACAGTGAAAAGTATACTGTTAACTAAGAGAACTCACTCAGTCACCTAGCTTGTCTTCAGATGGTATCTAGTAAACTGCCTATTCAATTCTACACTCACTTTCTGTTTCTTCATCTAGACGTAGACCTAATATGTACCTGCCCAATTTTATGACTAGAAAAAGTTTAAAATATAATGGTAGATTATACTGCTGTGGTATTTTTGTTTGTTTGTTTGTTTCCATCTGTTTTAGTCAAAAAAAAAAAAAAAATAGACTGTATTCCCCTCACTAAATAATCAAAGCAATGCCTTCCTCTCACAAATCTCACAGTTGGCGATTACCTGAAACTGTTTTAAAAAATAATTAGAATACACACTACCATCCATGTTATTTTACATAAGTCACTTTAAACTGTCTTTAAATAATCAACTAATATACCACTTTTACTTTGGAAAAAACAGCTTACTCACCTGAACAAAGGCCACGGTGACAACAATTAGTATTGCCTGAAAAACAGACAGCCTTTTAAATCAGACATTAGCAAGAAAGAACTTCTAGCCACACTGTGTTTCTCTGGCTGTGCAGTCCCAGGAAAATGAAATCTAGCACTAAAACCAGTGAGAAAAGAAACCAATTTGCCTTAGGGCCTGAAGGAGAAGAATATGTGTTTAAATAGCTAACCATCTTCATGACAGCTTCTAAATTTTTCTGAATCTCCCAAAAGAAGGACTAGCTTTTTGTTTGTGGATGTAACATCTGCTACAGGTGACACATTAATTACTTGTTTAATTCCTACATACTAATTTGTGGAAAGAATTTTAAAATCCAATACATATTAACATTAAAAAAAAAAAACTAGGAGAAAAGCCATAATCCTCCCTCACCCCCAGTGCTGATTTGTCAACACATGGTAGGCAAGGGCTGTCTCTACTGTTGAGCTAATCCTAGACCCCACTTTTTCTACAGAAAGCTAGAATCCAACCAATGTGTTAGGCAGAAGCAGCATAATATGGGAATTTTTTCATAAGCTATGAGGAAAAATAAATCAATCCTCAGACAAAAAAAGTGAGAAAAGGAAGGAGTTTTTGCTTTTCCAGAGTAGAGACATTTTTATCTACCACACTAAAACTCAACAAAGATTACTTACATGTAAGTATTGTACAATGCAAAGCTGTATCAATGAGCTTTTCATCATCTGCCACATTAAAAACTATTATCTATCTTTTTTCAACTGAATCCATTGACATATCTTTTTTTTTAAGATTTATTTAATATTATATTTAAGTACACTGTAGCTGTCTTCAGACACAGCAGAAGAGGGCATCAGATCTCATTACGGGTGGTTGTGAGCCACCGTGTGGTTGCTAGGATTTGAACTCAGAACCTTCGGAAGAATAGTGCTCTTAACCTCTGAGCCATCTCTCCAGCCTGATCTATCTTTTATCTACTGAAATGTGATAATCTCAGACATCAATCATTTGGAAAATATTGGTTCATCTAGTTATTCAAATACAAATGCTGACATACTTACTAAATTTAAATTTGCTAAAAATCATTACTAATGCATTTAGGGTTTTAAATACTGGGAAACTATTAAATATTGGGTCATTCATGGTAGTGCATAAAAATGTACAGTGACTTGAATTACTACTTCAAAGCTTATTCTTACCACTAACAATATCATTCTTTAAGTAAAAAGCTCGTTCACCTCACAACTGCCCTTCCTTGAGACAACTGGTATTCTTCAATTTACATGTGCTTTTCATTCATTATAGACTATTAAAAATGTTATACTCAAGGGCCAAATTTTTTCCCATTAATTATTTACTTATTCACTTTACATCCTGATTGTTGGCCCCCACTCCTCCTGGTCCTCCCTTCATACAGTCCCTCCCCCAATCCTCTCCTTCCCTTCCCCTCTGAGAGGGTGGAGGTCCCCCTGGGTACCCTAACACCCGAGGACATTGAATTTTATAAAATTAATTTTATTCCTCTGTCAAGAACATTCCAGACACATGAGAAAGGGCACCCTTCACTATGCTGCCCACAATGCCCTGGGGCTTGCTCTCCCCCTCCCCTGCCTCCCAAGCAGCATGGCTGGCATTAGTGCTGTGCACTCCCACACCCATCTGTTGTAATGGTTCCGAGAACAAAAAGAAAACATGACTACTGATACAGCTTAAAGCCACTTCTAATTGTGCTAAAGCTCAGATGGTTTTATGTATAATTTTTGTCATTAACACAAAAAGCCTATAGTACCAAAAAAAAATGCAGTATTATTAAAATAGTTTTGACATCACAAATTGCCTGATTAGTCAAAATATTTTCAACTGAAAAGCAGCAGACATTTTAATTTAACTAGACATTCTGAACTAACTCCTGTCTGTGAGACTGACTGTGCATGCCTGTAATCACATCTACCCAGCCAAGGGACACAACAGCACAGCTGAGCCCAGGAGGGCGAGACCAGCTTGAGGAGCAGAGCGGGACCTCCATCTCAAACCAGAACAAAGGACAATCACCACAACTCAACCAAACTCAATTAATAAAAGTAACCAACAGGTTAAAACTTTAAAAACAGAAAGACGTTTCTTACCACAGTGATACTGACGGCGTCGTCAAACTGGCGCATCAAAATGCTGATGACTGCAGACGCCAGGAGCAACATGATAAGGGGATTTTTAAACTGCAGGTAAATGCAAACAAGGTTTATTCAATACACTTACATGAATAACAATTCTGCTTTATCGCTATAAAGGCTTTGTTTTTTAAAAAAGGACATCACTATAAAATTACCAGAGTCTATAGGTGGTTTATTTTCAAGCAACAAAAAAAGAGTTATTCCTTAAAAGCTACATAACAGTTCCTTTTCTGAAAACAAAAAGTAAGTATCAATCTAGAAAACAAGGCACACACAAACACACAGTTCCACCTTCTTAAGGCTTCAGTTCTGCTGCCTTAGACAAGCACACGTACAAAGCCTTGCTCATTACCTGACAATGCCTTCAAGAGGAAGGTTGAGAACCACTGCTCACAAATATCTATTTGTTTAGGACACCAAACTTAAAAACTAGCCACAGAATTATCCAAGTTTTTATACTAATGTAATTGTTACTAGATTTTTTTTAAAGCCGGAGTAAACCTTTCCTAACACTTAAGATAAAGGTACTTAGGAATGGCCATAATCTACTGTGAGCTTGTTATTTCCTGAGGTTATCACCAATGGAAGCAAATGGAAATTATAGAGTTGATAAGAAAGAAAGTATAGCTTATGCCCTGGCACTTAGGATGTAAGTATACATTTAATAATTTTCTAAGCTGGCCAAGATGGCTTCAACAACACCAGCCTCCTGTAACTAGGAGCCTAGGCTCAGCAGCCACAAGAAGCCGCACTCTAATGTTGCTTGCGACAGACAGCGCGGCAGTGAGAAAGTGCTGCCCTGGAAGTTACACTCACTCTCATCAACCTTTTGCCTAAAATCAGATGAAGAGTCAGAACTAAAACCACAGAAAATTTAACTTAACGTGTGAATCTTCAAAGAAGGAAACACTGTAAAAAAAGTTATTTCCTTTCTCTGTAGGTGAATCTCAGGAGATTCAACTATAAAGTTGATGTAAGTTATACAGCAGCGATGGAGGGGAAAGTATCTTACCTGAGAAATGTACTTCTTCCATAATGGTTCATCTTCACTGATATCAAATTCATTCCAACCATGGAAGGCTCGCCTATGACTAACTTCAGATTTGTTTAAGCCATTCTGAAGATCAGCCTATTAAATTTTACATTAAAAGTCATTTAAAATGTTAGAGAGAAAACAAAGAAAACACAAAGGAATACATAGTATACAGTCACATTAAAAGAAGCTTTTCTTGAAAGTATACCAATACTCTGCCTGCACATATATTTAGTGTATCACATGCTTGCACTGCCTGCAGAAACCAGAAGAGGGCACGGATTTGCTGAACTGGAGTTATAGATATTTTGAGCCGCCAGGTGGGTGTTGGGTACTGAACCTCGGTCCTCTGCAAGAACCTTAACCACTGAGCCATCTCTCTAGCCTCTAATAATCACAGAAAGTTTCCCAGAGGTTGTGTATGGGACCCACAGTCATACTCAGACAAGATTAACTAAAAAGGGACATAAAAATGTTCTATATTTTAACAGGCGTGTTAGCTCACACACAATACCAGCACACAGGAGGCTAAGGCACGAGAACTACCTTACATTGGAAGCCAATCTGAGATGCACCGTGAGGTCTAAGCTACAGCAAAGAGTCTCATTAGTCACATTTGTCAAAATACTTAAAATTAGTCTAGAGTTAAAAAATTTAGTTTTATTTTGTTAAATAGACATGTCAAACTGTCTCTTAAATTCGTATTTATATCCATAGACTAGTGCTGTATCCAGACTTGGTCTTCTCTTTACCATGAATGGCAGTGAATGAGGACCTTCATGTCTAGTCAAGGACCTGAGCATAACTAACTCCTGAGTGCTTAGCATCAACCAGGGCATCCAAAGTCACCTCTGCCAAGGCTCAGGAAACACTGCAGGGGAAGGGAGGAGAGCCAAGAAACACCTCCTTATAGGTAGGACAAAGCTACTGTCTTATAAGCATGACATGGCCAAGGTACTCAGGAAGTCACAACAGCTGTAGTTGCCTGCACAGGGCCTGAGCAACACTGAGACAATGAAGATACAGTCACAAATAATGGGGGTTGGGGGTCGGGGCCGGGGGGGAATGGAGCTCCACCCACCCTACCAGGGGAGCTAATGACTGGTAGGAGTTGCTAGAAAAGAACATTGTCCTCAGTGATGTGGGCCACAAGGAAGAAGAAAGGCCATGGAGTGGGATGGGGACTTAGGAGGAAGGCCAGGCTGGTGAGTAAGCGGGCAGAGGAACAGTGTGGCCAGAATACATTATACCCATGTATAAAATTATCAAAGTACACTGGTATTTTATATGAATTTTTATCTCAGTGAGCAACAAATTAGTTTTTCTTTTTCTATGGAGAAAAGGATTAATAAAAATAGGTCATAATTCATGTTTTAATTAGTTTTAAATTATTTTTTTCTAAAGTTGGTGTCTTGAAAAAAATATTCAGTGGGCTACAAATTCCCTTCCTGTTCTCTGAGCTTATTAAACCTGAGGCTGAGATTTTTTTTTTTTTTTTTTTTTTTTTTTTT
>NW_022196906.1:99158164-99192190 GCF_008632895.1 Mastomys coucha
TTGCTTTGCTCCTAGATTATGCTATTATATCAGAATTAAGAAAGTTAATACGAACTTGTTCTTAGGACATGCAATATCACCTAAGTCCTTCAGGTGCTATCATGGTTTTAACAGTCATGAAAAAAATGAAATTACAACATCCCAGAACTGGCTAATGTCACTGGCCAGCAAGTTGGTAAGAGTTTAGTAATCAAGCTTTCTAAAAACATAAATAAGTGGTTTTAAAACTAAGTGTATAGCCGGGCAGTGGTGGCACACGCCTTTAATCCCAGCACTTGGGAGGCAGAGGCAGGCTGATTTCTGAGTTCGAGGCCAGCCTGGTCTACAGAGTGAGTTTCAGGACAGCCAGGGCTATACACAGAAACCCTGTCTCGAAAAAAACAAAACAACAACAACAACAAAAAACCTAAGTATATAATACAATTTTCTCAAAATTGGATACCAATGTTTTTGAAGCAACAATTAAAATGGTTGAAAATTAAAAATACTCTTTTCTTCATGTTTGACTGGACTACACTTTGTAAAACTAGAAAAAGAGTAAGATTACCTAAGTAATACTTATTTACAACCCTGAACTTGTACTTAGCTTTGACTTTACCTTAGAAAAAACTCCATTTAAATTAACAAAGAAATCCAAACAGCACTATCTTACTACTTAAACTAATCACTTTCCCAAGTGATCCACAGAACAAACACATGCTGGCCATACATCTTGGGCCCAGGTATCACACACAACTGTTTACATGTGTTTAAACACTCAGACCACATTTCCTGTCATCATGCTTAAGTGGGTGGCTATCAAGCTGGACAGCACAGAGCCACGTCCTATCACAGAAGAGGATGTAATGGACCAGCACTGACTTAGTGCCCCCACCCGCCTCTCACCCCCGGGCCACTTACCTGGAGAAGGCCTGCGACCTCACTGACTGCTAACTCACTCGCTCTCTTTGACGTCAGGACAGGGATCATTGTCTCATTTTCAACATTAGGGATCTTTTGAAATCGTGCAACCTAGGAACAAATCAAAGAAACTTACTGGAATACATCAGTAGAGTGGAGTCTAGAATAAATGGAAATCTAAAGAAATCACAGCCATTTATTTCCACTTAAGGAAGTACACTGAGATCAATTTTGAGTATCTAAGACAACTCAATACTGACATTTTTCTTGAAAGCAAATTTCAAACCCTTGGACCCCTGTTAACACCACATTTAATATAAACTTCACATCACGTATTTTAAAGATGCTATTTCTTTCATCTCTCCAGCAACAGAAGACTCAAACAGATGCTTTTCTCTCAGATCCTGATGAGTATGCACAATCATAATCCTATAAAGTCATCACGCTAATTCCAGGAACAAGAGCTCTCTCTAAGCTCTCTCCACTTAGCTGTTCCCGTTCAGTTCTCTTTTCGAGACACCTGGCTACACTTCCAAACACCTCGACAGCAAGCAAGACTAAAAGATAATTCTCACACCAGGAGAAAACGGAGCAGCTCAAGATCCCAGCCAAGCAGAGGTGAGAGATGGCACAGGTTAGTTGCCGGGTTAGGAACATGCAGAGTAAGTCACAGAAACGGTAGCAACGATGACAGTGCTTTCATTCGGTTTCATAAACATGTAACAATAATGCTCATCACAATTCTAGAAACAAGTACCCAATTCAGATTCGTCGTTGGTGCTCACTGAGACTCCTCAGACACAGACCTGAAGCTACGGGCTCTTCACCACTCAAACTGAGAACTTTTGCCAACTGTCTAAGCCACCAGGTGAAATAATCTTGAAACTAAAACATCCCTGCTCCTGCTAAGACACCTGCTCCTGTTTCTGAGCTGAAATTATCAATATTTTCAGGACAAAATAATTTCCTAAGATTTTAATTAACTATTCTTTAAAACAACAAATAATAAATAATTCACAATTCAATATATTACTACTAGTGTCTATACACTGAACTACTATATATGTATAAAAATTCTTTTGATTTAGTACAAACAAAACCAAAAAGCAAGTAAACAGCCAAGGCGGG
The DNA here is from genome assembly GCF_008632895.1 of Mastomys coucha. Lineage (NCBI taxonomy): Eukaryota > Metazoa > Chordata > Mammalia > Rodentia > Muridae > Mastomys > Mastomys coucha. Next base: position 99,160,193 of record NW_022196906.1, read on the forward strand.
AGAGGCAGGAGTACTCCATCAGCATGATCATGTTTCTGGAGCAGAAAGAATATTTATTTCCTAATGTCAGTTATTACAAAGGCATTACTGAGTCTTTACATAGTATAAAGTAAACAGTAGTGATATGTCACACTTCTAATAAAGAATGTTAGTGACACACTACTGAGGAAATCTTAGATCATTGTGCAAAGCCTTGACATTATTTTGTAGCATAATATTTTCATATAACTAAGAAATTTAAAGAGACTAAATTTGAGAATTTCCTAGAACCACTGAAATGTCCTGCTTTCAAATTCATAAAGCAAACTTACCACAGAGGCCTTTACTGAACCATCTCAAGTATGTCAATACAGAATTTACTTATCAAAATAGGTTAGACTTAAAATAATGCTTCAGTTAACAGATATTTTTTAATCAACTAGCTAGAAGTATAGTTCAGTATTTGAGTGCATGCTGATTCTTAATATGCTTAAGACTCTGGGTTAAGACCCCAGCATGAAAACAAAGGTATTGAAAATTGGTAACTCTGACACTCAATACACAGTATAAGAGCCTTATTCAAATTTTTCAAGTAATCTTTTGGCAAATGGTGCATATAAAGGGTCTACATTTGAGCACACCTTATATAAAACCCTTCAAGGGCATTCCATTGGCCCCAAAGAGCTGAAACCCTCAAGAACTAAGACTTCAAATGATAACGGCTAAGGCAGAGGAGTGTGAAGACAACTCTAAGCGTACATATCAAGGGCTGTTCTGAGATCCTCTCCAACTGTAACCACGTCTCCTGTCTCAAGCATGTTCATAAGTGGAGGGAGAAAGCAAAGCATCCGAGTCCTGCCCAGAATGCTAGATGGAGTTTATTGAGGAATGATCCTCAGTGAGGCAGAAGCTTGTCTGGAAATGAGACAATAAGCAGCAAGGCATGTGGGGCCTCCATGAATGGAGACTGGCACTGGAGAGAACTGTCTCCAGAAGCCTGCTTACCCTACTGCTGAACAGACACCATTAAGAACAAAACATAAACCAGATGCTAGCCCAAAAAAGGGAGCATTTGAGGTAATTCACTGAGGAAAGAGAGCAGCAGCACCTTTGATGCCAGGAAGAGGCAGCATTCTGAGGGGCAGAGGGGCAGAGGGGCAGAGGTGCCGACGAGACAGGTGAAGAAGGCAGTGCTGGGCTTCTTAGGAATGAGACCGATGTCAGGAAGAACTGAAAGAGCTCTATGCTTTTGTTTTACAATAACACAGCATGGAGCGGGAAACTGTGCCTCAGAGCACCTCTGGCTGCCTGAGTGCCCAGTTCTCTCTTGATAGGGCAAGCTTACTAAATCTCAGGTGCAGTCATAGTAATTTCTACTCAGGTCCCATCTTCCTTCCCTAAGAAATGCTTTCTCTGTTTAAAAAGGTTTCAAAAGTAAGTCTTAAAGACAATGTTCTTACAACCTGAACTTTGATTTGCTGTGGATGTAAGCTTACTCCATCTGCTTCCTAGCAGGTTCACTTTCCACACTCACTCTAGGACTCCATGCACAAAGGTAAAACTGCTGACCCTTCCTTAGGGATGGAGAATAAGGGTGATGGATGGGCACAGCAGTCCGACTGGGCTCCTTAGGAATGTAAGCAGCCTTTGAGTAGACCTGAGGAGCTGGCGAAACTGTACACGCTTGTGCTTTTATACCCACCATACCCACCTGTTCAATGGTTTCGGTCTCTATTTTGACACAAGAAATACCCAGGAGTCAGACATAGGGACAAGTGCATCCTGGTATTTACTAGGTTTTACTTAATAAGAAACTTGAAACGGACAGGTAAGATATAGAGAAATAAAATGAATTTGGGTTAGAAGTTAAGTTGCCTGCGAGTTGTTAGTAGTGGGCACTGGATTTTCAAGGGAGATGAGGGGGCCACAGCTGTGTCAGCCTTTCTACAGGATTGGTAGAATAATTAAAATTACTGTTTCCATTAACTGCAGAAAGACAAAATGTTGCAGACACAGGCCCAGGTTATCTTACTAGCCATCTTAATAACTATTTATTAACCACCTCTATTTCTGACTTATCATCTTATGACTACCAGGGAAATCCGTTTAGAATGAACTGACAAGGCACTAATTTTTACCAACCCAAAGGCTAGGACTCTCATCAAACAGGACTAACAAGATAGACTAATAATGTAAACAAGAGATGGTAAATACAAGTTAAGATCACAATAAGATACCACTCTGAAATACCAGAATCCACTAAAATATTTAAAGTCAAAATGACAGGAAAAAAATACAGTACTGGTGAAAACAGAAGTGTGGAACATTCACACTCTTGTGTGGCTGTTAAATGTACAGCTACTACAGAAGGGTTCAACAGCTGTTGCATATTACATTATTAAGCAAGAATTGGGTCTTTCTTAAATGAAAAGTTATTTCTTCTTTTAAAGTCTAAATGGTTTAAATAGTTTAATTTTGAGAAATACAAAATATAAAAAGGTCAAGTTCGTCTGAAGGTAAATGCATCTTAAGAGATACTGCTGCTGCCACATCTTGTTTATCAAGTCCACAAGACCATGGTGTCCACTGTCAAACATGCTTATCTCCTATCTGGTCTTAAACAACCTGAAGGCTGAAGGATAGAGCCACCCTCTAGTAGTGGAGCCTGCTTTGCAGCTGAAACTCGGGTCTTAATGTCCAGTGTGGGGTAAGGAGGGGACCTAAGCTATAATGTACCTTACATTCCCTCCTTCAGAGCCTTCCATTTTTTAAACTACTACCCTGTGGACCACCAACTCATGCAACAAACTAGCCTTTTACAAGCAAGAGCCCACAGGCACAACCACTATCTCCACGATCTATATCCTACAAAGGCAAATTAATTCAAAAGTCAAGTAATACCAAAACACAAACACACACAAGCAGAACCTATCTAATATTTAGAGTGTATAAATAATTAATTTAAATGTTGGCCTTTATTCATTAGATGCCTTCATAGTTCCACTGAAAACAGATTTTATTTTACAGAGAGTCCGGGATTTCATTTTTATTTTCTTATAATAAGCACCAATACGCACCAATATTTCTAATGTGATACATATCCAAACTGCACAGAAGCTGCTGTGGACTGCACTGTGCCCCTAGAGGTCACACTCAGTCCCAGTCCTGGAGGAGGTGGGATTCAGAGAGCCCCTTTAGGAAGTTAAGGAGGGTCTGGTGATGATGCCTTGCAGATGGGTTAACTGCCCAACAAAGACAGACAGGAAAGCTTCTTCCCCCTTACCCACCATGTAAGGGGTGGAACAGGAGAACCCTCTCCTAGAACCACAGCACGCAGCACCCCCTGACCTGGCTCCACACATCCTACAGAGCTTAGAGAAATAAATGTTTGTTATTTAAGCATGTGAGGTATACAGTATTCATTAAAACAGAAATGGGCTAAGATACAGATCTTTTTATTTTTTTTATAAATATAACTATGCAGCCACTATCTCCAGAGAGCATAAATCTGGTCTGGAGTGGAGCCAAAATATTCTTATTTTTTAAAATTCCCCGTGTTAAGTCTAACATGCAGCTAAAGTTAACAATCACTGACTTGAATGTGAAGAAGGCACAGTATAGAGAGAAAAAAAATTTTTTTTAAAGAGCCAAAATGAGAGCAGGTCCAAACAAGAACTGAAGTTCACTGTGATTGCTTTACTGGCTGGAGACGTAGCTAACTGGTAGGAAGCCCAGGATCAGTCTCTAGAGGCACATGTTGATGCACATTTGCAACCTAGCACTCCTGAGATGGAGTAAGAAGCCATTCTTAAGTACATAGAAATTACATAAAATTAAAAGAAAAAAAATCTGTAGATTCAAGCCAAAAGTGAAGGACATCAAATAATTTGATCTAGAAGTAAGAGCATAACTCAGGCAGAATGTGTACTCTTGATACCTAGACTAAGCAATATGTCCACAAAGACCCACACATTATCATTAATAGTGAAATTTTGAGCCCCAAAATATCCAAACAACTCCCAAGCCCCACCCACACAAACTTCTTCCACTGATATTCTGGTTGAGGAGGCAGCCAGTATTTTCCTGTATCATTCTGTAAGCCCACTCATGCCCACGCTGTACCACATTCCATGGTGTAACAAGTAGCAAACCAAACAGCTTCAGAGCTTAGGATGGGACAAGACAGCAGGCTCCTCCAACTTCAAACAGAGGCTCTGGTTTCAACATAAAGCTCAATTTAAGCAAGGAGTTCTACAGCTTTGAAAGAAGAAGAAATGGAAATGCTTTAGCTCATAGTCCTCACAGCTCACCAGTAAGCAACAGCAGGCCTTATAAAGCATGGGTTGCTGTGGCGTCCTTGGCACTGCTGAACCAGCAGGTCTAAGCAAGAAGACCACGCATTTCTAACAAGGTTTAAGTAGTGATGCTTATGGACCAGGGACTACACCTGAGAACCACTAAAGTCTAGGTCAGAACTGATCAATTTCAACTCATAATTGCAAGTCTATGTTTTCCCAGCTGTGTGACCAAGAGCACTTTGTTTATCTTCTGAGTTCCTTTCCTCAGAGGAAAAATACGTATTTTGGTTTCAACAAGAATAAGCAGCAAACATCACAGAAATTGTCTCTCAGAACATCTAGGGAACACTAATATATATGTCTCAATGACTTCTAGATCCTCAGAAGTGTCTAACAATGTTTTTGTAATCTTGGTATCTTTTGAAAATGTCTTAATAACAACAAAACTAGTATTAGAAAAAAAAAATCAGTAGGCTTTTTTGTCTTAACAGGCCATTATGTAGCAAACAGAAAGGGAATGTACCCTGAATGTTACCCCCAACCTTTAAAATGATCTTCCACTGGAAGCACAAAAGATAAACTGATCTGAAAAATAACGCTCCATCATCTGTGATCAGATCTTTTCTACAAAGAACAGGCAAAGCTAGGGATTGCACTGAAAGTGCTGAGCCTGAGGCCTGTATCCACCAGAAGCTATTTTACTGGCAAATGAAGCTGTGCACACAGAAAGTCAAGTCTCTTCTGATGAGGTTCTTCAAGGGTTACACTTAGCAAGCATCTCAGAATGGCCAGACCCCTTAGATTAGGATCTGTTCAGCCCTACCAATGAGGAAATGCTCGCACAGCAAGGCTAAGGAAATGTGAACACATTCTTATGAAATAATGCACAGGCAAAAGCGGCTGAAAGGCCACTTCTGTCTAGAGACACACAGATACCAAAATATACAGGAACATCCACAAATGCTTCTGTAATATTCAAGCTGACAGATGGCCTCCCAACTGTACTTGTCAAAATTACCAGCATAAAAATTCTGTCTTACAGTCTAAAGGGCAGGGTGGAATGTGTTGATTCTCAGACTACATCTAGATTAATGCTTCTTAACCTTGCTGCACATTAAAACTGCAGAAGGGTGGGGATGCTGTTTTCATTTCTACAGCCGGAAACCCAGACAAAGTGGATCAGAATCCATAAGCCATCCCGAGAAAGAGTGGGTTCCAGAGATGAGCACTTCTTTATTCTCTCCAATTTACAAGTACAGGAGCTAGCGGATCATAGAAAACTTTCCAAAGAATGAGTTCAGCAAAGCACAGGCTGTGGGAAACTAGAGTAATAAACATGTTCTGTCAACAAACAAACTGCAGAAAAAGAAAGGGAAACAGTTTCAAACTCTAAGAAAGGGGCTGCTACTTGGATCTTGGCTTAAACAGTTGTTTTCCAACTTCAACCAAGGATCTCACTTTTCATGTGTTTGTCTCCATTTTTTTTAAGACAAGCAGATTATTTTTATAAATAGTCCCATTTTATAAATCACGGTTTAGATGTTTTTCATTGGTCCAGATAATGCACCAGTGAAGGAATGGTGTACCTTCTCAGCACACACCAAAAGGTGCAGATGCTTTCTACAGAATAAACTTTGCCCCTTTGCCCCTCCAAAATTTGTGAAGGCAAATGCCATCTGTGGAGTTTGTTGAGTAATAGTGGACTCTCTGCATGGGATGCACACATGCCAGCACATGTTCTCTCCTTCCGACACGTCACTGAGGCAGGCTGCTAGAGCAGCAGTGAAGGCTAACACAAGGCATCTCTGCGTTCTGATGTGCATTTCTCTGCATGAATCTGAATTATATCGCTTACATGGAGAGCTGATTCTAGTATTTTACAGGAATTATCTTTTATGTACTTTGAACATTTATCAGGTTTTTCAATTGTTAGAGCTCTTTACATAATAGATATCTTAGCCTTTATCTGTTATCTAGTGCAGACATTTTCTCCTGACAGCTCTACTACCCTTTTTACAATACAGAATTTCCATTTTTATATACTAAAATTTAGCAATCCTCCCTTATACAAGCTCCATATTGAGTCATTCTTAAGAATGGCTGTATTTTAAGGAAGAACTGTAATACCTAATTCTATTAATTGTATGGTACTCTGTAATTAAACATAATTCTATTAACCTCATGGTATTCAGTACTGAAGCATATGATGACAAAACTGCACAATGTTCCACTTATGTCCAGAGTTCTAGACCAGCCTGGCCAACAGAGCATGACACCGTAAGTCAAAAACAAGCAAACAAACAAACAAACACAGGACTGAACAGACTGACCATGTGCTAGCAACCCTGCGTGTAAGGGCACAGCCAATACAGTTACAAGGACCCAGATCCTTAGGCTCTAAGGTTCAGGTCAGCATTTCTCTAACAGCCAAAACCTGGAAATAACCTTGGTCGTCCAAAGGTGAGGGAAGAGATACAAGGTGGTATGTGATAGCTTGCCATTCATAAAACAGAAGTTTTGACACATAGTGTAATATGAATGAACTTAGAAAGCATACTAGGTGAACTGAAATAAGATACACATAAAGAAGACATATAATTAATTACGCTTCTGTTAACTAGGGAATACATTAGTAGTAACTGGGGACTGTTAGTTAAGTTTCTCTTTAGAATGATAAAAATTTAGTCACATATTTTAATTTTTTTTCTCTCATTCATTCCAGCTTATCTGCTAATTCTTACTTGCCAAATTGTTAAGCACTTTCTTCAAATTAAAAAAAAAAAAAAAAAAAAAAAAAAAAGGTAAAAATCAGTAAATACTGTTACTGCTAAAATCCTGCCAACCTTCCTTCCTACACACCCGGTCCATTACAAAGCCAATGTCTTAGATCGTGGTAACCCTTTTTCCTAAAGCATTCAGTCTCTTTAACCCTAGAGTTAATATTGGCAATCTCACCATGTTGATATATACAACTATTCTTTGTTCTCTTTAACAAACAAATACAATATATTTCTTACTCCGTTAATGAAATACATAGACAAAAAACAATCACCGACTCTTTATAAAATTTAGCTCACTTGTTGTGATACCTTTAAATGTAACAAAAATTTCCACTTTTACCCTTCAATGAAAGTTCTTCCTAGTATTCTTTAAAGTTAAGTTTGAACATTTTTCTTCAACAATGCAATAAGAAATCAATTACAAATATGCTCCTGCCAGAGGTCTTCCATCTAACATCAAAACTTACAGGATGTAGCAAGTGTATAGTACTAAGAGGGAAGTTGCTGGCCAGAAATACCTACATTAATTAATATATATATGAAATATATATATTAATTTATATATATAAAATACACACACACACATACACTCACACACACTCAAACAATCCCACCTTACACTTGAAGAAAACAGAAAAAGCAGACTTGAGAATATAGTTTGGCTGGTGAAGATTTGTCTAGAATGCATGGAATCCCCGAGGCTGAAGCAGGAGAACCACATCTCTAACTATACAGAAAAATCAAGGCTAGCCTGGCTAACAGAGAACAAGAATAAGAACAAGAACTAAGACAAGGAGAAAAAGAAGGGGAAGGGAAGAAAGGAGGGGAAGAGGGAGGGGAAGGGAGGGAGGAGCAGAAGAAGAAGGAAGGAAGGAAGGAAGGAAGGAAGGAAGGAAGGAAGGAGAGCGAGCCCAAAGTTAGGCACAAAGACTAGAAAAGAAGAAAAAGAAATAACAATAGGAAGGATCAACTAAGAGCTGGCTTCTTGAAAAGATAAAACTGAGACGCCTTTACTAGACTAACAGAACAAAAACTAAAAGTCAAAAAGGAAATAAACCATTCTAACCCTGAATACACAAATACAACTCATAGAGCACTACTATCAATAACTGTTCACTAATAAATTGAATAACACAGAACAAATGGGTAAATTGAAACAGACCAGAACCTAGAAATAAGTCTATGCATATACTATGAATGGATTTTCAACAAGGATTCCAAAAATATACCACAGGAAGGGTGATAGGAAATCTGCAGTGCAAAAGAATCAATCCACTCCTCATCATTCAACACACCAATATGACAGAAACGGAATCCTAACCCAAACTTAAGACCTGAAAGTGTACAGCTCAGTCCACTATGTCTTCAACCGGGCTGCATCCTGCTTAATACATATTGATAACTCAGATAATCAGCACGTATCCAAGATGATATCAGCACAGGCTTCATTAGGGAAATAAAACAAAGGAACTTATCAGGCACCAATGCATAGAAACAAAATATCTCCACTTCTTCTTTGCAAAAGTAAATTCCTACTTATTACAGACAAATGTAAAAACCAACTACTAAGTACAGATGGTATGGCTCTAGAAGAATAATGCAGGGAAGCATGAAGGCAAGCTGCTATCTACCACTTGAAAGGCCTGTGAAAGTCTCTCCTCAGTGTGACTTCGGTGCTAAAAAGGCAAATGCCAACCCTTCGTTGTGCTTCAAAAAAAAGACAGCTTTTCCACCACGGGAGTAACAGGCTCTGAACACTTAATGATCTAAGAGCACCTTAAAGGAGTCTATGTGCATGTAGGGCATTACTGGGGCCTACTCGGAAACTTGTCATACCATAGTAATAATTCTGGAAATAATTTTAAGATGAGTTGAAGGGAAATAATTAAACATTCAAAAAGAATATTAGTGGGAAGAAGTATGGCCTGAAACAGACACTTAAATGAGGGCAGTATCCAATCATTACCTGGATTTCAATGAAGTTTGCATAAAAAAAAAGAGCACAGCAGAAATAGTCAAGTATTTCTGGATGGGAAGCACGGCCTGTGTCTAAGAGCAAACTGAATACCACCAACTCCCACAGCCGCCAGCAACGGCTGCGGAGAGCACTGGAACCATTTCACATGGGACAGGAAGTTGGCCCTTCTGATCCTGATAACTCTTAGGATTAATCTGCCAAAGTGCCTGGGATTTTACCGCCACTGTGAACGCACGGTAAGGTGCACACACAAGGTTCCAGCACTGAGTGGATAGGCTCTCTGAGGAGATGCTATGAAATGTTTCCCTCCATACTGAGCCCTAACTTCCAAAGCATGGCCTCTATGAGACTCACATTCAGGCTAGTTCTTAAACGTTCTTCATAGTGGAACGATGTCTGGCAGCGTCAGGACAGCTATTGCTCAGTGACAGAGTACTTGCACAGCATTCACAAAGCTCTGGACTGGCGCCCCAGCACCACAGAAACAAAACCCTAGCATAATCCCAGCTAGTAAATCACAGTTTCTCCCATGCTTATAATCCTTAAGAATGAAATTAAAGGCTGTAGATGCTACCAAAGAGTTATACTTAACTGTCCATTCTAGCCCACTGCAATAGAACAAATATAAATAACAACAAAAAAATGCATTTATCTCTGGAGACCAGCAGGGATTGTACACAGGAAAAAAAATATTATTCCAAAAGTACAGTATATTATTTTAATGACTTTTTTATAAAAATAAAAACTTGCACATTAAAGAAGGGAGAGAGGGAGCCAAGCCATAAGAAAGTGTTTGAGATAAATGTGGTGGTAGTTTATACCCCAATCCCCATCTGCCCAGAGGTCAGCTGCCAAGCCACAGAGTCCCACCACCTTCTGTGTAGACATGCTTAAACACTTTTAGTTTCTTTTTTATCATTATTACAAAGAGAACCAACAACTACAATTACTTCTTTTGAACTCAATTCATCTTGGACCCTGCCACCACATCTGCTGCAGTAGACATCCCAGGCCAGCGCTCTACTGTGCAAGTCTAAGCTGCACTCTCAGAAGAGACAATATTGATGTGTTTATTATTCTGCTAGTTACTGCTACAGACCTCCAAAGAACTGTGTCAGGATTCTCTCACAACATTCAGAAGCTTGTACTCTGCTTGGAATCTGGCCAGGGCCTGGCAACACCAGAGTTCTAACTACTACCAATCAGATGAGGAGGAAATCATTATTAATATATAGGTTTGTTTTTCTGCTTTTGGTGGGAAGGAGTTCAGCCAGGATCTTGCTCCATCGGCTCAGGCTGACACTGAACTAAGGTCTTTCTCCTCCGTTGCAAACACGGGCCATGCCCAGTGGTCCTGGTCCTACTGAGCTTACTGCTTCTCCACGAGCACTGCAAAGCTTCCCACTCTTCCTGCGGCCACCCACAATCTCTCTGTGAAGTACATACATCCTTGTGCCTTTTGCCTTTTTTCTCCACAAGTCACTATTTCCTGTAGATTAAAAAGAATCTTCTGAGGAATGTGCCCTCTCACTATTTCAAGTATGTATATAATTGATTTTGAGATTTCATATCATGGTTTTTTTTTTTTTTAAGTATTTCCCACTCCAACTTCCCATTTCCTCCCTAAGGGGTCATCTAGCCATCCTTATAACCCTGACTGAATAATTCATCTTTTCTCCAAGTTATTCTTTGTGGAGCCAAGCAAAGAAAAGAGAAATAAAACAGGTTGAATTAAAGCTCTTACAGAGCCTCTTTATACAGTTATTAGAATAAGGTCATATCCCAAAGTAAATAGCCCAAAGGCCCTTATTTGTGGGGCAGGAGAAATGACTTAATAGTTTAGAGCACTTGCTGTCCTTGCAGAGGACCACAGACTGGTTCTCAACACTTACATCAGGAGGCTCACAATTGTCTGACACCCTCTTCTGGCATGCATCCAGGCATGCATGTGGTACACAGGTATCAATGTAGGCACTCACAAATACACATAAAACAAAAATAAACAGGATACTTCTTTTAAAGCCACATTTTTTTACCTACGTAAGAATACCTCCTCAGTAAAGAACAAGTCACTGTAATACATATAAAAATTCCAAGTACCTCTTTCACAGAAACAGACACGCAGACTCCAGAAACCACAGAGAAATGCATGGGATCCAAAGCAAAACAAGCAGTCTGAGAAAAGCTGGCTGCATATTTCAGTTTCAGAATTACTACAAAGCCATACAGTAGTCCCACAGTGTGATGCTAGCATCAGCCAGACACATACAACAGAACAGAGGCACAGGCCAGGAGAGACACTTCACTTATGGAAAACCAAGGGCACAGAGACAACTCAGCGAAGACACAGTCTCCTAAATGGACGGCACTGGATAGAAGCATTCCCTGAAAAACAATACAGCTGGATTTTTATTTCAAAATTGATCAAGTGAAAAAGCTAAACTAAAATGCCTAGAATAAAACATAAATCTGTATCATGTTTAATTGGTCTACAATCGAAGCAAACAAAACCATAAATAAACACAATTTTAAAGCTTATGATAAATGGAAGGAAAACTACAACATCAAGAAATAAGAATGAAAGCCCAAAAACAGGGGAAATACTTGAAAAACTCATCTCTGATAAAGGCCTAATAAATAACTGTGCAATTGACTCTTATATAAGTACTGGTAAAGAATATATTTCTATGCAATATCTAGGATGGATATGGGTGTGTGTGTGTGTGTGTGTGTGTGTGTGTATCAACTCTTAGCTAAAAAATAAAAAGCAAATGACCAAATTATGACGTTGTTAGAGACATGAACTTCTGCAAAGATACACAAATGGCCATGAGCACGTGAAAAGGTGCTGGGCATCATCAGTCACTGGGGAAGTACACACCAAAACGAGAATGTGCAGCCACTTCATACTCCTGGGGTGGTGACTTAAAAGCAGAAGAGTGAAGTGTAGGACAGCATGTCAAGAATTCCTCTAAGCCCTGCACTGATCACATACTGCTACCGCTCCTTAGTTAAACACAGTATCACCATATGGCTCAGCACCACACTCCTACATACACATCCAAAGGATGGAAAACATACATTCATGCAAACATCTATATGTGAACATTCACAGCAGTATTACTTATAACTGCCCAACAGTAGAAACAGTTCAATGTCCATCAAATGGTCAATTAGTTAATATGATACACCCATACCTTAGAATATTATTCAGCCATGAATAGGAATAAAGTATTAATACATAGCAAAGCATAAATAAACCAAGAGAAGCCAAACATAAAAAGTCTCATATTGTTCAATTATGTTTATACAAAATGCCCAGAATAGGAAAATCCAAACACAGAAACTAGATTAAAGGGAAGAACAGGAAGTGAATGCTAATAGGGTAAGGATTTCTTTGGGGATGTAACATAGAAGCTCTGCAATCAGACTACACATGATGCTGTGAATGTGCACACTGAGCTACACTTCAAAACAGGATTTTATGGTGTGTGAAGTAAAGGTCAGGGTTTACAAAACAAATCATCATTTACTATAGCAACTGAGAATAAGCATTTAGCGGGGTGACTCTAAAAGCAAGGCGTCCAGAGCAAAGATGGCTCACCTGGGGAATTTGCAGCACCCAACACTGACGGTCATAGAACTCTAGCTGCTGCAAATTCCCCAGGGTGGAGGGGAGACAGAGGACTGACAGGTGAGCATAGGGAACCAAGGCAGCTAGCCCAGGGGAATGATTGCCACGGCACAGCTGCTTGCCCTCCAATTGCAGTCTAGCACAGCAATGCAGCCCTGCCCAACTGTAAGCAAATCCAGCCCTCTCATGAGCAGCTCTCTACAACAAAGTAGGAGAGATGCCCTACTCCAAATAAATAGAAAAGAGATGTGGTGAAAGGCTGAGCCTAGTCTGCACTGCACATGAAAACCCAAGCAGGCAGAGATGAGAGCAAGCCAAGAATCTCTGGAAAGGAGAATCTGCCTACGTACAGTAAAGCTAATGAAAAATCGTGTTCTACTTTAAACTTTATTTCCTGGACCAGAGAGAGCTCAACAGATACACTTACCACACAAGCCTGGTGACCTGAGTTCCATTCCCAGAACCCACATAAAGGTGGAAGAGAACAAATACCACACATTTGTCATCGAACTTCCACATGTGTAACATGGCATGCTCAACCAAACATTTGCACCACTCATGCACACTAACAACATGTTTAATGTATTTCTTAGGAGGAAATGGTTATGAGCAAGTCAATTGCTGGGGATGAGAATGCTGAAGACAGACATAAGAAGGAAGATGTGAGGCAGAGGACGCCTATGTTGTTGATATGGCACCAGCCAACTCCAGATGCCTCAGACCCATGGGAAACTGACAGACAGCCCCACACACATATCCCAGATCAGCCTCAGACATATAGCAAAAAAGCCTGCCTTTGGTCCAGGTGCAAATGTTCACAATGTATGCGGACTCTAGCAACCACTGCTTCCCCCTCCCAGATGTTTCTCCTCAGACTGCTCACCTGCAGACGCTAGCTAACCAACCCCACCACAACCACTTGGTGCTGTGCATAATTAACACTGAGTTGCAGGTTGCTGTGAATTTGGAGAGGCTTCATAAGAGTACACACAGCCCTCCTGACCCCAGACACTCTGTACATGTGTCTCTGTGTCTGTCCTGTCCACATTCCTTCACTGTCCCTATTCAGGGTTCAGGAACAGGACCAAGCAGCACAGAATACAGTAGAAGAGACTTTAACAAGTTATTAGACTAGCATGAAACAAGCAGGAACCATCATCAGTGTCCACTTACAGAAATAAAAACATGTAAATGTGCAGGTTACTGTATATGACCTGCTAACTCAATCCCACAAGACCGCAGGAGCACTGAGCTCACCTACCATCTACACGCTGGTTTCTAGCTACTGTTCTGTATATACCCCACCTCCTTTAGGAAAATGGTGTGATTCTAGAGTTGGTGCACATAAATAACACAACAACCAAGATGCACCAAACATCATGTAGCACCAGAAAGTATATTAGTACTATCCAAATAAGACTGCATGATAGAAAGGACACAGGAATAATTTGATCAACAAACTATACTAAGTATACTTTGTATACTAACTATACAAAGACAATGACACCTAGAAGGGAAGATGGAGCCTACAGTGGGCTAGAAAAGAACATTTTGTAATTGTGGACTTCCTGGGCTTGTTAATTGCACCATGTGTATATACAGTGCAACCATAAGGGAATCCAGGAGGCAGACACCTGGGAACTCTGAGAACGAGTACTGAACCTTTTATGTAAATCTAACATTAACACAACAGAAAAAACTGAACTCAATTTTAGAAAAACATTTCTTTGACAATTAGATTTGCATCCATCAGATAAATAATGACACTTGAATTATATTATTCTATGGAAAGAATCTGGCATTGGTTTTTGCTGTTGTTGTTTTAGTCAACTTGCAAAGTGGGCAAGTAGGCATACTTCATTAATATCACCTCATACAAGTTACTGAAGACATGGGGGAGGGCTATATGTCATGTTACCTAGACCTTTTTCAGATCTGTTACTTTTTTACTACCCCACAGTAAGCACTTGAAGGTTTTGCGGCAGATCTCTCATTGACTGCAGTAGCAAAGGTTAGATCCCATCATCTTTCCCAGCAGTCTTCTGTGATCATAATTTTGCAGGCTACTGCAAGCTAGACCTTATGAAATCAGTCACTGTTGTGAGACCCTCGTGCTTGTTTGTTAGTGTGTGTAGTTACAGGTGCAGTGGGAAGCTACTAAGTCCTTAAAAATAGTTTACTAGCAGAAGCTAAAACACCTCCCATAGCTTTCAATATTTTTGTCTACTACTAAGTTATAAATCCCAAGCCAAAGCAGCAGCATATTTAGTAAAACCACAAGAAAGTCACTGATCTATAAAAACTACCACAGGCTTCCTTTACATCCATTTAGAATTTGGACAAATACTTAAAACCTTTGAATCCTAAACTAAAATGTCAGAGACAAACTTTCCCTAACTCTTTCCTTCAACTAAGTTAAAGGAAATCTGCATCTGCTTTGCAGCTTTGGGCTATGGGGCACCTATAAACACATGACCCTATTGAACCTGACAAACCTAAGTGTAGTCACCACCTCTTTACAAAGGAGGAAACTAAGGCTCAGATGGAACTTTCTTGCCTTTGGTTAGAAAAGTGTTTCTCAATAGATACCAGCACGGGGGACTAAATAATACCTTCTGGGAAGAGGGGTGAGGGAGGTGCTGCACAGGACAATGTTTATCAGCATCCTTGGTGTCTACCAACTAGATGCCACAACCCCACTGCAGCAGTGACAAATGTCTCAATAGACACAGCCAAATGTTGTCTGGAGTGTGAAATTACGCCCAGATGAGAGAAGCAGAGCGAAAGCCAAGGTTTCATTCAATACATAAGTGCCAGACCCTGCTCAAACTGAGTAAGAGACACCAGAGAGTCTCTATCCACAAGAATTAACTTTGAGCCTTCTAACACATCTTCTAACAGAACTGGTGTTTGATTTAAAACCTCTCTCCATACACAGTCCTGTAAGACTCATTTTAAAACAAAAAACAAAAACAAACAAACAAACAAAAACCAGCCAGCAATGGTTACATTTTTCCTGAGGTAGAAAGGGCACTGGAGTTTGCACAGGATCACAGGTTCTAGATTCACAAGCCAGATACCCACTCTGGATAACAGCAACCCTCACAAGCATTAAGAAAAAGCATAGGAGAGATTACTTACCATGCCTTTACAAAGTGCACCGCGTGCTATTTCTGGCATTCAAGACATGAAAGGCTTTTGCCTCCTCTGGGAGAAATATAGCAATGACATTTCACAGAATAAGGAAATTCAGACTCCGAAAGGCCTGGGACAAATATGTCTATACCCACCAACATAGAAGCTCAGATGAAAAGCAAATACTCTACTAAACAAACACGACAACAGCCAAGCAACGCCTACTAGAACCATTGTGAGGGAAGGACTAGATGGGTACAACGTAACATGAATGAATGAAATGACACATCAAAGGCTGAGTTTGGGGGGCAACAAGTGAAAGGTCACAGGATGAGAGGAAATCCAGAAGGCGTTTTAAGTTATTACCTTTGCCCTACAACATTACTGCAATGCTCCTTGGGAAAGCCTTATCCTCCCTGACTGCATGCTGCTGGGGATATGACCCAGGGTCTTGCCCAGGGACAAAGGCAATGAGCTGCTGAAGACAGCGCAGACAATGTTCAGAACCGTTCCATGTTCCACTCCAGCTGTCCTGTTTTTCTGTGAAGGGCTGAACAAGTAGCCCATCGGCTAACATCTGCTGCAGCCTAAGTCTACGTGAGTAAATAAAAATAATGTTTTACAAGGATGCCACCAAACCTTCTAAGACCGTCATGTTAGATTACTACATGAATCCAGGGAGCAGGGACACAACAACCTTAGGCTAGCACATTTACAAAATGAGCACATGTCAAAACCAAAGGCTTCACTTAAGCAACTATAATTAACAGGTATATTACATAAAAGTCCAACTCCTAAATTCTCTAATTCCTGTAGCAGAAAAAGAAATCGAGCAGAAACAAATTAAAGGCAAATTAAGGGCCAGTTACAGCCAGTCTGAAATAACGTCCCTGACCTGTTTAATTACCATCCAAATCTTTACCCTTTCACATTTCCAACTTTTTCTAAATGCATCACAAGTTTGTTCCAAGGGAACCTAATTCAACACAACCTGAATAATCTACTGATGTACTAAGACTAACAACTCTTGCAACAAGAACTTAAAGCCAGAAGACAATAAATATAGTAACAAATGCATATAAATTAATAAGTGAATATAAACTCTGGGCATTAAAAGTCATAAAGAAATGTATCAACTTAGCCTGAAATGTTACAGAACCTTTTTCTTGTGTGAAATTATGGCAGGAGCCTGAGAGCTCACTAACCAGCTTTACTTCCTTCTACCACTTGACCTCAGAAAAAGCAGAGTTTTGCCATAACAGATGCCTTTAAGTCATTACAAAAACACTACCTTTTAGCAAGGTAAATTCAGGCATCTCTTGAGTTAATGGTAAGCTATCTATCACCACCACTTTGCCACCACCCCAGTCAAGGTTTCTCTGTGTAGTCTTGGCTGTCTGGCTGTCCTGGTACTTTTTCTATAGACTAGGCTGGCCTGGACCTCATAGAGATAGATCCGACCGCCTCTGCCTCCCAAGTACTGGGATTGAAGATGTGAGCCACCAACCCCCCCGGACAAGAAGCTATCTTTATACCTGTAACAAAGGGGCAATTTCAAATTCACCCCAACTTACTTTACGACCAAGATATGGCATTCTTGCCACCTTTAAAACAAAATTCAACTTGTAAAACACATATTGGTTAAGTAAAATCTCCAAAGAGAATCAGCCTTGGCTTCATGAGTGTGTTCCCCAGACAACTATTTTGTTTCATAATGTTTCAATTAGTAAAACTAGATTCTGTTGACATTAATTGCTAAGAATATTAGTTAAGATAATCCAGGGCTCAGGAAATGCTTTAGTTCATGAAGTACCTGTTTCATAAGCATAAGAACCTGAGGTCAGATCCCAGC
The DNA here is from genome assembly GCF_008632895.1 of Mastomys coucha. Lineage (NCBI taxonomy): Eukaryota > Metazoa > Chordata > Mammalia > Rodentia > Muridae > Mastomys > Mastomys coucha. The sequence continues at coordinate 99,177,849 of NW_022196906.1, forward strand.
AACCACATAAAATCTTGGTACAGTAACAGACATGTCTGTAACCCTAGCTGGAGAGAGAAAAATAGAGACAGGTGGATCCTGCAGCTCACTGGCCAACTAGCCTGGCAAAATCGGGGTCTCCAGGTTCAGTAAGAGACCCTGCCTCAAAAACTAAGGCTATGTAGGCTGACAGCAAAAAGTAACCTCTGCCCTCTTCACTCTTGTACATCCATATGCATACATGTACATACAGGTGTACACATACACACATATACTAAGTTAACTGTCAAAAGGTTACTGCTAGTCTGGTGAGATAGCTCAGTGGGTAAAGACACTTGCCACCAAGCCTGACAACCTAAATTCAATCTTCAGAACCCACATGATGGAGATAACCAACTCCCAAGTTGCCCTCTGACCTGCCCACATGTAAGTGTACACACACATACATACACATATACACACACACAGATACATACACAAATACAACAAAAAAGTTCTAAAGTCTATTGAGTCTATTGCTTACAAAATCTAAAATATTCTCTGCTGTTTAAAAAATGTTCTTAGATACTCGGGACTTTTCAGGACTTTTCCACATGCCAACAATTAAATCTATCTTAGAGACAATAGTGCAAATAAAATAAACTACATTTCCCACCCTTCGAGACTAGAGTCTTCCAGCTGCCCTAACACACTACTTTCTTGAGCCATCCCAAAAAAACTAACCATCTGAAACTGAGTGACAAACTATTTTTAAAAGTATAAACACAAATGTCATCAAGAAAGACAGGGTGGTGTTTTCTAGCTGGATGTAGCATTTCCTGAAATCCTGAAGATCATTATATTCCTATTCAAGAATGAGACAATCAAATAGGTTTTTTTAAAAAAATGATTAAACTCTTAGAAAAGCCCCTTGGAAAGGCCAGATTTGTTGTGAAGACTAATCCAGTTAACAGGAAGGAACGAAAAAATTATCTGTAAAACCCTCCAGCTACAAATGTCTTTTCTAACAAACCATCTTTTAAACTATCAACAACTTTTAAAAAAACAAAAATAAAAAAAAAACTGTATATACGTGTATCTCAGATTACTAAGTGATAGTTATCTTGTTAGTTTAGATTTGTAATAAGTATTTTAAAAGAACTTCCAAAGGATTTAGACAAAAATCCCAATAATTGGTTATCTAGAACTAAATCCTTAAAATTCCTGGAAATTAGTAAAGGCTTCAAATGTTCCTACTGACTGGTAGGAAGAATACATGAAGTATCCAGACAACTATGGCTAAAAATACGTCAAGCTTCCCTGAAAATGTTTAAGTGAGCCCCGGGGGGCGGGGAAGGCAGGGGGGGTCTAGGAGAATCAAAATCTAGTGCCATACCATAGTAAATACCTCTACAGTTGAAGTTTGAAGTAAACAGATGAAGCCATTTCCTCCCAGGACATAACCACTCTCTATGTGGCTGCTAGGAACTCTCTCCATGCAGATGCTCCAGGGAGCTACTATCAGATAACCCTATACAGCTCACCCCAGTCATGGAATTTATCTGCCTATCTACTAGAAATCTCTTTCTAGACAACAGGAGCGTGGCTTCATCACTTATTAAAGCTGTGTCAAGCATTCCTCTGGCTTCATTTACTACACCAACCCTCCAAGATGGCACTATCCGATGCTCAGAAGCACAGGGTCAGATTTTGGGGACTGGGAAAATTACCACTCTCCTAATATGGCTTGGTGGAACCCTAACCTTGATTTAAAGTACTAACTCCACAGAAAATTCTTTGTCATGACTTTAATGCCACATAACAGTGTGCATCAAACAGTAGACTATGCTATTAACGATCAGCATTTATGAGTACTTATTGTATGCCAGATGCTATTTGGAGTACTTATGACGACCTCACAAGGCAGCTCTCTTTACCCTTATTTCCACACATGAAGAAAACATGGTACAAAAAACCTTAGTAGTGTGGGAGGGCAAGGGCAAAGAGTGTGGAGATGCAGCATTCAGTGAGCTGCCTGGCTGCCAAGGCCACGCTCTTACCCAGCATTCCCCTCCCAGAGGAAAGTCTTCGTGTTTCTCACTCAGCACGGCAACTTTGGGAGCTACACATCTTCAATCCCAATTGTTAGGTGAAACTCAGCAATGGTAAATTTTTTTGCCTAAAAGCCATATAGATTTGCATTAGGGCAAGATTTTAATATTTTGGCTCCATACTTTCTAACCTGTTAATAATCAGGTCAGAAGAGGGTATAAACTCTAAAATGAAAAAAAATACAAATCAATTTTAAGATAGTCAATTGCTTTTGAAGATTCTAGGCTATCTCCAGGTTCTTCTAAAAAGTAAACAGTTCAAAAAAAAAACATGTTAATATAGCAATAGATTAACAAATATAGTCTCTTGGTGGTCAAATATAAGAAAGCCGCATAAGTTTTTAAGACGTTTATACTCTCACTATGAGACCACATCATTCTTGTGTGGCCACTAAATACAGACACTCTCCTAACAGCCAGCCCCTTCTACCTCAGCAGATGAGTGCTCCATTACTCATGCTCTGATTCCTAAGATACCCAGAAAGAAAGCCAACAGCCAAGCATGCACCCACTGCAGGCTACTCTCCTAAATCTGCAATATTCTGAAAATAGCTCACAGATGCACAAGAACTCTGAGATTTTCCTTACAGAGATCTCTAAATAGAAACCACTATATGAATGGACTTAATATTGTCTTATAAAAAACAAGTCTGACTTTCTTAAATCTATAAAAGACTAGAGGAAAAGGGCTCAGAAAAACAATTTTCCATACCATCAGAAAAAAAAATACAACTACTTTCCTCAAGATCCAATTAGCATAACTCCTCTGCAGTTACACACTTCAGCATATCAGAAAACGCACTCCACCAATTATCCCTCTAAAATGAAAGTGGGCAAGTTAACCATGCCTCTCATCATATTTCCTACATATGCCACGGTTCTCCAATAGCACAACAGATTACGACATCCACAAGAAACACCTATTTTAAAATTTAAAGTCCTACTTAGCCAATCAAGCTTACATTCTCAACAATGGAAAAAACATTCAATTCAGCTTAACTGCAGCTCCTGGGTACCAGATAAAGATTTTTAAAGCAAACAGTTCAAGGGGGAGAGGCAGGAAAGAAATTATTTGTCAAGTACCTTTTCTAGCATCTTGCAGTCCAGTCAAAAAGGAAGGGGGGAAAAAGAAAGATAATTACACATAAGCCAGAAGTCAGCATAAACAATAAACATGGTTAGTTCAAGAAGGAAGAAAAATCATTTATTCAGTTATTCAATACTCTTTAAAACCTAATTGCTATAAATGAGAAGCATTATTTGAATGAGGCCAAAGTGATCCAGTACCGTGACAGACGAATGCAGCCAAACACAATGTGCAATGGGGACAAACTGGTTCCACAGTCAACCTCCCAAAGATGTTTTGAAATAGGGCGGGACTTTAAGACAGGAAACTCTCAGAAATTTTCATTAAACTTTAGGGTTAGGGTTTTTTTGGTTTGGGTTTTGGTTTTGGTTGTGTGTGTGTGTGTGTCTGTGTGTGTGTATATGTGCGTGTGTGTGTTTCTTAATCTGAGTTCAAAAATGCTTTTTGCCAAAGCCAGAATTTGTTTTAAAATTTTTCTTATAATTCAGTCACACACCCTAACAAAGCTTGCAATGCAAAATATACAGAGATTCGATCCTTTGCCTTCTCTTCCCCTTTCCACTTCACATCCACGAATTCCTTTCAAAGAGCTATAAGGATGTGCACAGATGCTATCTCAAATGAAAACTTCCGTTCCATTCGCTATGCTAAAGAAAATAACAATTTCCCAGGAAAGCAGAATCAAGCTGTCACCCGCAGAACCTTAATCCCCGTAATGCCCACGTTACCAAAATAAAAGCTACATGCCCTTAGAGAAGCAAATCCTCAGACATTTGACATGCAATGGGGGTGAAAAATCAATTATTAAAAAAAAAAAAAAAAAAAAAAAAAAAAACGAGGAAAATAAAAAGGTGGGGAAAGGCAGAGACAACTTAAAAAGCAAACCACCACACCCTCAACTCTAGTGTTACAAACCCATCTGCCAGGGGGCCTTTACCTTCATTTTCCATCGAAACTGCACTCTGGTTGATGGCTACAAAGTCTTTAGTGTCAGCCACGGCCACACTGGGAATAGAGAGGAGAGGAGGAGGACAAGGAAGAGAAGACCCCGGAATCCCAGGCTGTCACCCCCGCTCCCGGCCACGCGTCCCACGGCTGCTCCCACCACCCCTAGCAGCAGCATCTGCAAGAGAAACCAGGAGAAGCGGAGCTGAGGAGAGGGGAGAGGAGCAGGGCGACCCCCGCCCAGCCGCCACCACCACCCTAGCCCACCCCCTGCGCCGCCTGCGGGGGCCAGCGACACACGCCAGCCGGGCGGGCGGCGCCCGAGAGGCGCCCTACGGGCAAGAGACGTTCTCCCCGGACGCCCCCTTCCCTCCGGACCTGGAAGTTTCTGGAAATAGGGGCAGGAGTAGATACCCGGAATCTTTCCCCCGACACCCCAGACGTCCCCCTCCCTCCAGGCTGCGAGGACTCACTCGCGGGGCTGCGGGGGCGCCCCACGCGCCTCGGGCGAACGGGCGCTGCTGGCGGCACGATGGTGCCACACGGAGCCCAGCCGCGTCGGGAGGAGAACGAGCAGGACGGCGGCAGGGAGGGGAGAGGAAGCGGCGAGGGGGCCCGTCAAGCTCGGCCCGCCGGCTCCGCGCGTCTCCGCGCGTCTCCGCGCACGGCCGAGCAGCTCTGCTCCCGCCTCCGCCTCCTGCGCTCCGCCCCTCCCTCCCCGCCGCCCGCCGCCCGCCGCCCGGCGCTCCCTGCACTACCCGGCCCGCAGCCCACCGAGCTTTGTCGCTACCACTTCCGCCGGGAGAGGCGCGCGCGCAGGCGCACACCGGCTCTCTGCGCGGGTGAGCGGAAGTGCAGTGCGGCCGAGCCTGCCGTACTTAATGGACGGTGTCCGGGGATGCCTAGGGGGTTGTAGGAGAGAGCGCGGAGGCCCGCGGCTCCTCTTGGGCCCTCGGGACTGCGCTTGCCCGCTTTCCACACACCCGCCGGCGCAAGGGGCGGAAGCATACCCGTCCCCGTCTCCAGCTACACATTCTGTCGAGGCGGCCGCGGGAACGAGACGGAGACAGGCACAGCCATAGCCGTGTTAAGGGTCGCCTGGGGTGCTCTCTGCACAGCTCTGGATGGTCTCTCCCGTCTCACGGCCGTCACAATCTCCTCGGGCGACGCAGAGAGAAGCTGGTGTTTCCTATCAGCGGCCTCTCACTGCGTCGTACCCTCACTCGTAAACACCAGCTCTGGCAGCTTCTCTGGACTTGGCTAGGGCTAGTCATCATGGAGCCGGTTTCCAAAAGTCTTTCCAGCTCAGGAGTGTGCTCCGAAGCTCCATGTGTCATGAGAGGGCAAGGCTCAGAGTGACAGCTCGAGGAAGGACTCCCGACCTTTTTCATGGAGTGTATGCAACCAGAATAGCCGGGATAGAATCTAGAAATGAGTCGCCCTGCCAATATTACCTTCACGAAGCCGAAGAAGAACCAATATTACCTGGGCCGTTATCGTTTTTCCAAGACAGCCTTTCACTTAGCATCTCACACAAGCCCCTAGAGATTTTTAATGAATAGTTGCTACTCTTAAAGCACAGGTAGCCATTGAACCACTCTCACCTATATCCACTAGAGGGCAGAACTACACCTGTGGCCAGTTCTGGAGCATCCTTCGAAGACCACCTCCCCCCACCCACCCATCCAGTCTGCTCCAAAGAAAAAGCCTCTACAGGAATTTTTTCCTCCGTAACCAAATAACCGTAACAAAATTGCTTTTTATATGGGGTCCTATAACATGCTTCCAACCACACGTTCAACATAATGGACCAAATTGTCTGTCTTATGTGTAGGATGCTTATTAAGCTCATTTAGGATCAAAACTTCTGAACATCTGGGTTGACATACACACTCCTTCTATTTTGAAAAATGAGCTTTTGCCAGGCATAGGAGACAGAAGCGGAGGATGGCCACAATTTCCAGGCCAGGCAAGGGTAGAAATCTATAATTTATCTCCACTTTGGTATGTATGCTTAATGATGTTTTATATGCCCCGTGGCATAAGCCTGTTGCTTCTATAATAAAATTGCTGTCTCGTGCTCAGTTTTAAAATTAGTTTGTAACAGTTATTACAGAATATTAATGTTACAACAAGCAAACAAAATTTATAAGGTAGATTATATAAACACCTAGAATTCATCTAAAGACTTCTGGAAAACGTAATTTTATTGTTGTGCTTTTATCAACTTAACACAGCAAATGTCATTTGGTAAAATGGAAGCACAACGGGCAAGTCTGTGGGGATTGATGAGGGAGTGCCTGGATCACTATGGACAGTGCTATCCATGGGCACATGGTCCTGGGTTACATACATACAACGGCAAGCTGAAGGAACCATGAGAAGCAAGCCAGTAAGCAGTGCTCCTCCATGGGCTCTGCTTCAGTTTCTGCCTCCAAGTTTCTGCTTTGGATTGCTTCCATGATGCAAAGTATACGCCAAATAAACCCTTTCCTTCTCGAGCTGCTTCTGATGTTTTTTTTTTTTTCTTTTGGGGAGTTGGGGGGGTTCGAGACAAGGTTTCTCTGTGTAGCCCTAACTGTCCTGGAACTCACTCTATAGACCAGGCTAGCCTCGAACTCAGAAATCTGGCAGCCTCTGCCTCCCAAGTGCTGGGATTAAAGGCATGCCCCACCACTGCCCGGCTATTCTGATGTCTTATGACAGCCAAAGAAAAGGAAATTAAGACATCTGTATTGCTAGTTTTTGGACTAATTAGCTGAAACTATGCATGTGTTGCTTGAGATGGTTTTCTATTCTGTACCAGATCATGGTCCCACACTAGTCAACATCAATAACACTGATTTCTATTTCCTATGATTGAAAGTTAGTGTTTATTATGTATATGCATATAGTTTATATATTAAAGCTTAATCAATGCCATTGAAGTCAGAGCATCATGCTCTCCTCTTTCATTTCCTCCTCTGAGCATGCTGGATCCTCCTGTGAGGTGTTGTATACCATTCCCACCTTAGTGTGCGATAAAGGGACTAAAATACAGTGAACTGTAAAGGCAAAGCCCATGAACATGTGGAAGCACTCCTTTCCTCTTACATAGTAAAATTGCTAGAAGGGACAGAAAGGGCGCGTGAAGAAAATAATAAAGTAGAAGCATTGCCAAGGTGGAAGCTTGGTATTTGAAGAAACAAGCAAGAGACTAGCTACAGTGAGACTGGCGGCCATGGATACAATATAGCCAAGTGTCCTTGCAATCAACCCAGGAAAGTTCTCCTTAGAACTCAGCCTCCTAAAGGTTGGGTCTTACTCCTTTTGTGTTGAATATTTAACCTACAAAATTAAATGCGTCTTGTTCAACATGTGGTTGACAGGAGCTGAGAGTGTTCCTCAGTGGTGGGAATCCTTAGATGATTCAAACTTGAGCACCACCAAGAAAGTTAAGTGGGGGTAAGGAGATGAGAAAAGAAGAGTGGTCACGTGACAAAGAAAGTTCAAGGCTCCTTTTCCCCCCCGGAGGAAGCGTGGGGAAGAATGGAAGTGATGCTCCAATTTTATTCATACTCGGCTTTATTCTAAGAGGATATGAGCTACCCTGCTTGTATATTATAATAAAATTTGAACATTTATAAGTATATGAAGAACAAATACTTGCTATAAATTAGCCTAGCCCACCTATTTAATATAGATGATAAAGGAATATGTATTTTAAAATAAAACTAGAAGAGCTATCTTTAAATCTTCCCCTAGTTACTGCCTTCTTTTAAACCTTTAGCATCATCTGAACTAAAGGATCAAAATTGTTTACCTACTTCCTAGGAAAAGCCAGCAAGCAAAGGTATATGCCCTGAAGTTCACTATCCCATATAGTTGGTCTAAAAAAAAAAAGTACTGAGCATGTTTATCCATATGAATGTATGTGTGTGTGTGTGTAGAAGACAACCTTGGGTACCATCCTTAGAATACCCTTCATCTCCTTTGAGTCAGGTCTATAATTGGCTTAGGGCACCCAGTTAGCTTAGCCTAGACTGACTGGGCAGCAAGCCCTAGGGAGCCTCCGATCTCCACCTCCCCAGAAATGGAATTATAGACACAGGCCACCATGCTCAGTTGGAGCTAAAATTCAGTAAGTTTTCATACCTTCAAGACAAGCATATTACTGACAGCTATCTTCCCAGACTCTAAAAAACTGAACATTTTCTAAAAGAAAGACCCAACATTTTTTTGTAAGTTAACTTACTCCAACTACACAACAGAATGTTTCTTAGACAATAAAGGGCGTGTGAAGTGTCAAGCATGAGGAAATGGGGTCCCTGCAAAGAATGTCATAGGAAATCAGTGTACAAGAGCTGCCTGCCAGAAACACTATACATCTACTCGATCCCATGTTTCTGCAGTGCTATAGTAAAAGTTGAAAGCAAGAATTCAAAAATTGAAGGGACCCAATACAAGTTACCAGTTTTTGGTTAGTTTTATTTCACACAGATCCTGAGTACTATGCAAAGATTTTATCTCCCACAGAATTCCATAGGCTCACACACATTTAATAGGATCCCAAGTGCGAACTACTTGATGGAGACTGAGAAGAGGACGCTGGGCAACTGTAAAGTAGACTCTTAATCTCTATTCTTAGTTTGCGCTGAGTATGACTCCCCATTACACAGATTCAGAACCAAGTGTTGTTTAGAATTGTCACTAAATGTTGCCCAACTTTGGGGTTGAAGGTGAACCAAGAGTTGCAGTTGAGGATAAGGGAAAGAAGAAAGAAAGAAAGAGAGAAAGAAAGGAAGGAAGAAAAGAAACCAGGAGGTGAGAGACTCTCAGGACTCAAAGGAAGGGACCTTAGATGAAATGCTCTATGGTGGGGAGAGGGAACGTAAGTCCACCTCCAGTAAAAAGACAGGGTATCTAGTAGAGGAATGGGGTTGCCATCCCGTAGTCAAAAACTCTGACCCAGAATTGTTCCTGTCTGAAAGAATTGTAGGGACAAAAATGGAGATAAGCCTGATGGAAAGGAGGTCCAGTGACAGGCCCAAATTGGGATCCAGCTCAAGAGGAAGCTCCAAGGCCTGACACTATTACTGATGCTATGGTGTGCTTATAGACAAGAGCCTAGCATGGCTGCCCTCCGAGAGGCCCAACAAGCAGCTGAGTCAGATGCAGATACTTCCACCCAACCAATGGACAGAAGCTGGGGACTCCTATGGTTGAATTAGGGAAAAGCTGGAAGGAGCTGAGGAGGAAGGAGGCCCCATAGGAAGGCCAGCAGTCTGAACTAATCTGCCCCCCAACTCCACCCCAAGATCTCTCAGACACTGAGCCATGTACCAGCTGATATGAGAATATATAATATATTCTCATATATATTCTCATATATGTGATACTTGTTACATAAGTACATAATGTTGAAAGATTATGTATTAGGGTTCTCTAGGGTCACAGAATGTATGGAATGTCTCTTCTTATTAAGGGAATTTATTGTGTTGACTTATAATCAGCCCAACTAACCCAACAATGGGCAGCTGTGGATGGGAAGTCCAAGAATCTAGTAGTTGCTCAGTCCCACAAGGGTTGTTGTTTCGGCTGGTCTTCTGTAGAAGTAGGTTCCTACAGATGTGCTGGCAAGTAAGTGCAAGCATCAAAGAAGAAGCATCTTCCTTCCTCCAGTGTCTTCTGTAGGCCTCCAGCAGGAGGTGTGGCCCAGACTAAAAGTGTGTACCACCACACCTGGATCTAAAACCTGCTTTGTCCTAGGCTGACCCTGGACTGAGATCCTCTTGCCTCTGTCTCCTGGGATTAAAGGTGTGTACTGCCTTGCTTTTCATGGCCTCAAGAGCTCCATGTCAAGATCCAGGTGAGAAACTTGTGTCTTCCAGTCTCAAGATCTGGATCACAGATGTGCTCTCCAGTTCTGGAGTGTAGTTCATTCCAGATGCAGTCAAGTTGACAACCAGGAATAGCCATTACAGATTGCCACTATAAGTATTTATTGTGGAATAAATAAAGGTAATCCCACCTTGGACTTTGCTACTGAATTTTGCTACAGAGCAAAAGATGGGGTCGAGGAGAAGTTAAAGGATTTTCAGAATGTAACAATGTTACATTCATCTCCAAAATCACAAAGAGATTAACTGGGACTCAGAGCAAAAGATGGGGTCGGGGAGAAGTTAAAGGATTTTCAGAATGTAACAATGTAACATTCATCTCCAAAATCACAAAGAGATTAACTGGGACTTCTTGATCAAAGTAGGAGTAAGTCCTGAACAGTATCAAGCACTTCGGAGAGCAGAGGAAATTATAGAGTTTGGATCCAAGTAACCACGTGAAATTGGAAGCTTACAATACTGAAGTGCATACAACCTTGCACATAGGAAATTTCAGCCTGTGCTTCGGATTTTGATGGCGTGCATATCAGTGCCTGACTAAAACCCAAAGTGCTTTCATCTCCAGCACAGTTTTCAGATTTTAAGGATTAAGGAATATACTCTTCATTCCTGGACAAGACAGTGTGAGGAAGCCACAGCCTCCTGGTAGCCAAGGAAGTTTAAGCTGCTGGGGAGCACTTCCTACTGAAGCTTTGCTGGTGGCTCGGTTGTCCTGCCGCTTGAGAGTTTGGCATCCTGTTTGGAGGCCACCTGCTGTGTTTGCAGTTTTCACTAGGTCTCTTCTCTCAGTTCAGATGCTTTCTCATTTTCATAGAGGAAACATTTCAGCCCTTTACCCCACAGCACTCTGGTCTGGAAAGCTTGTGTTTCCTCATACCTTCAAAGCAGCACATTTTATACTTGAAAGTTTTCTACTCTGACTAGAAGTCAATATGTATATTTTTCTCTTTGCCTAAACTTGTCCTGTGTCCTTCCATGCTCCCTACAAAAACCATTTCTCTCTGCAGTGTTTCCTATTGTGCAAATAAATGAGAAAAAAAAAGGCCATTATGATAACAGAGAAGAGAGAAAGATACTCGAGACAGAAAATAGCACAAGGCTTATGAGAATTCTGAAGTCTAGCCCGAATCACTCATGCGCACAGACTGTTGCAGCCAGTGAGTATGCTACACAAAATATGGACTCCATATCAAAGAGATGATTTACAAGATAGTTGATTTAGAATGAGGAATTACAAGCTGACAATACGACTTAGAAGGAGCAGGGGAGAAACACAGATCCCACGTCAGCAGGAAGGAGTTCGTGTAACACGAGCAAATTGCTAAAACCTTCAGACCAGAACGTTCTTTGCTACAAATAAAGATTATATAGAAAACCAGAAGCCTTTACAATATGCCTTCATGTAACTTTGTTTTTGTTTTTGTTTGTCTGTTTGGGGGTTTGCGGGAGGAGGTCTTTTGGATTTTTTTGTTTATAAGAGGCAATACCTATACCCTATAATAAAAGATACTACAAATAATTTAATGTTGTCAAATATTCTCTATTACAGTGAAATGGGAAACCAGAGAGGACTGGATAGTAGAGATATTTCTGTAATCTGGGAACAAGTTGAATTTGGGACTTGATCTGACCCTACTTCAAACAGCCAGACATTAAACTTTTCAAAGAACCTGGTACATCAAGCACTGGGAATTATTGGAAGTGTGCCTGTCTAGAAGAATTTCACAAACTAGAATGGCATCAGGCCCTTTGGAGAATGGACAGTAAAGAGATCTATCTCAATGTTGTACTATAAATGATAAAGTATGTACTGCATGAACATTATGAGTGACCCTCAAATTCCCACACTCTTCCTGGTGGTCTCTCCGTTTGGCCCCACTACCAGGAGCCTCGGCACCACCTGAGAACTTGGCAGAAAGGCACGTTCTCAGATCTTCCTTGGATCAACTGAACCAGAAAGTCTCAGGGTAGATTCAATAACCTGTGATTGGACATGACATCCTGATGATGCCGAATGCTCGAGAGGGCTACGATGATCTTAGTATCCCTCTTCCCATATATCTCTGGTGACAAGTGAACAGCAAGGATGAAAAGTAGTGACAGGAAGAAGCCAGTTCCCTAACTGTGTGAGTAAGCCACCAACCAACCTAGAGCCTGGCATGCTCTGGGCTTCCTGTAATATGAGGTAACACATGGCATCTTCTGCTGCCTGTAACTAGAGGCATCCAAATTGGTAGGTTGGATGAGAAGAAACCACTAGATTAAAAGGTTAAAATTTAGCTGGTTGTTCCCATAAAAATGTAAAGAGTTTAATGTAGTATGGCTTGTGATATAATCAAATGACAAAAGTGCTGTGCCAGCCATTTAAAATGCTTAAGGAAACATTGATGGGAGGGGACAGAGTAGGAGATAAATCAGACGGCTGAAATAAGGTTATGGTTTTTAAGGCCCATATTAGGAAGTAAAGCAAAAACTTGGCTCTTGACTTCAAGAGTCCTATGCAGAAGTTTCTCTCAGCTCTAATTAGTGATGTTTTAAAATCATACAACTGTACCTCATTCTTGAAAACTGAAGTGACGTTTAAGCCTTTTGGTTTTTACATGGTTGTGTACCCTGAAACTTTATTTCTTTTTCCAAGCCAAGGCTCAAACTGCAGGCCTCTTCCATGTCATGCAAGGAATTCCACAATTACAAGGAACCTCTAGCCCAGGTTGTTGTTGTTGTTGTTGTTTCTTTTTCTTAATCAATGACTACAGTGGCAGATTCTTCAACAAAATTGAAAACTGACATTGAGTGTGTACCTTCTTATGCTTTACATGCGTTCTCTTCCAGCAAACATAAAGACAGTCGACTGCATAGGGTTTCACACATCTGTTGAGGCAGGTGGAAGCCTACAGCACTCGGGGTCTTTAGAAAGCCTACACGATGGTTCGTTGTTTCCTAAGTCGCATACACACCAAGTAGATACTCTACCACTGAGCTACACCACCAAACCAACTCATTTACACCATGGAAAAGAATATGAAAATAATCTGGCAATGGAAAAATGCCAAGACTGAACATTTGAGTAAAGCATTTAAGTTTAGAAAAATTAAAAATCAGTTTTTACAGAACAACCCAAACCAGACATACGTTTGGTGCTTTTTAATAGAAACAATGCAATTCTCTGAGGTAATTAGACTCAGTTGTCAGAAACCTGTGAGGCAGGCAGCTCAGTTGCTTTTTAGAACTCATAAAGCCATGACTCACACAGGTGCTACTCCTTACAAAGAGTTTCTTCCTGCCCAGTGTGAAGGCAGAATGTCCATCTTTGATGTCCTGCACATTTCCACAGTGCCCTGCTAGGGAGCACACAAGATGTACCCAGCTTACTGAATTCCCCCTCTGCTCACTATCTTGTTTTACTCATGTCTGGCCTTATTCATTTCATTATGGACTCATGCAACCTTGAGAGGGACTAATTCCCGAATCTAGGACATTTGTCCTACAGCTCCCTTGATGACAGTCAAGACTAGATTATTTAATTATATAGTCATTGTCTTTCTCAGCTGGTCTTGGTTATTGTCTACAATCTACTTGTTTGTTTTTATTTAACCTTCAAATACCATTACTGGGGAACTCATGCTCCAAGTAGAAGCTTTTCAAAAATCTCTTGGGTTTATCTTCTCAGAGTTGGACAGGGTTGCTGAAACAAGAGTGTAATCTTATGAATAAATTAGCAGAGGCAAGTATTTTAGAGAGATTATTTCGTAGGTAATTGAGACATGTTTGTTCATATGCTCTAATGAAAAAAACCAACAAAATACATATTTAACATATGTCTAGGATCTAAACTCCACTCGGCAGCAGCAGGAAGACTGATTTCATCTTTCCAGCTAAATTGCCATTCTGGGTCTTTGACATCCTTGTTGAGTATGAAGCCGAGTAGAGGTAAGGGAAATTTATTTTTTTTTTAATATTGAGACTTTGTGGTGGCTTTAGCTTGGATCATATAGAGGGCAGAACAACTATTCTACCCTTCTGATGTTCCACAATTTAAATCCACACCTAAAATTCCCGGTTGCCCCTTCAGGTTTAATCAGTCAACATCCATAACAGAAAGTAGTAAATAGATATGAATATGTATGTTAGAGTATTAGCTCAAAGAAACTGCTTAATCATTTCTCGCATTAGTAAGTATTATGTAATGCTTGGCTGGGGACCGCTGTATTAGAAAATGGTCAATTAAGAACGTTCTGAGCTGTAAGTCCTCGTTACTGTTCCCCTGACATTACCAATGGTGGTGCATCTTCCTAAGGGACGCCTGGGCTGTTCCTGAGAAGGTATGGCAATCCCTATCAGCTCTGCTTCTAAAAATACAGG